>NW_025963840.1:0-315000 GCF_023055435.1 Haliotis rufescens
CATAAAACATCACTTTTGAACCCTGCTCAAAATCGTAAAATAAACTTTCAGAGATACAGTCCTCCAGCTTCAGCGTGAGTTAGATCCAGAAGGTGTGGACATGAGGTCTTGCCATCGGCTACCAAGGCGTGTCTACATTAACAAAGGACCAAATTATCTCGTCCATATCGACGGTAATGATAAATTAAAACCATTTGGTTTTGCAATTCACGGAGCCATATGCGGGTAAATAAGCTAAGTTACCGCAAAAGAAACGCAAGTTGGGCATTGCATGCAATAACGCTAAGGCTATAAAAGATATGTTGATAATGTCAATAAATGATAACAGAGAAAACACTTGATACCAAATAAGCATCGATTGGTTGATGGAAACCATCCGTGTTTATTTGAATATCACCAAACCCACCCGAGAAAAGAGTCATGCTCAACTGGCGCCGATGACAAAGACAGCCAAAGCCTCCACAGGAATGTTATTCAGTCTGAGGAAGTCCACAGAGACTTGTACTGTATGGGGACGAGCGTTGTCCTGCTGAAAGACCTGGAGTTGAAGTTGACCCAGGAAGAGAGGTCTGACGTGATTACGAAAAATATCATCCCGGTACATGACAGCTTCGTCGTTCGTTGTTTAACGTCGCGCTCTGCAATATTCCAGCTATATGACGGCGGTCTGTAAATAATCAAGTCTGGACCAGACATTCCAGTGATTGACATCATGAGCATCGATCCACGCAATTGGGATACGATGGCAAATATCAACCAAGTCAGTGAGTCTGACCACCCGATCCCGTTAGTCGCCTCTTACGACAAACATTGTTGCTTTTTACGGCATGCATGGGTTGCTGAAGACCTATTCGACCCCGTATTTTCACGGGTCGTACACGACAGCAGTCACACCTTGACATTACACGTGTAGAGGGGTCCTGTGATCGTAACTGCAGCCTCCCCACCCCATAATGCTTCCTCCTCCCCATCGGTTGGCCTGTACGACACAGAAGCTAGCACAACTCACAATACGTCGTTTCAACACTCTGATGTGGGTGGGAGAGGTTGAACCTTGAGGTTCTGAGGAGACAATTTATAGCCACCGTTGACGCCGCTAACTCAGGTGCTGTGCGGCCCATTGCAGTTTTTTGTACGGGAGCTTATAGAGAATGGACAAAGGGTGAAATGCACGCATTGTTTCATGTGTATTGTGTTGCACGTGCAAAAAACGTCAAACGAGGAAAAACGAATGCGTTCCTGCTACGTGTTCGAAAAGAATAACGTAAACAGTGAACAGCGTTTCTTCAATACGTTTCTTTATGTTTGTTTTCACAAATTATTATTTTGGGCATTTCATACACACAGAACTTCACTTGCGTTTATTTTGCGTAAGTATGTGAATGGGTAAATCTGCGCCATTGACCTTATAATGAAGCTCATCGTAGCTCTTACAAATATTGAATTTACAATAAACCTTCGAAGACCATTAAATCAGTACGGCATTAGCACAAATGTATGTATGTATGTATGTATGTATGTATGTATGTATGTATGTATGTATGTATGTATGTATGTATGTATGTATGTATGTATGTATGTATGTATGTATGTATGTATGTATGTATGTATGTATGTATGTATGTATGTATGTATGTATGTATGTATGTATGTATGTATGTATGTACACTTGTCCATCCATATTCGTTTGTAAACAATTCCCGTTCTTTTTCAGGTTCTCCAGGAAGATATTGTGGCTTGAAGTGTCTAACACGAACAACAATCCATACGTTGTTGCCTCTTACTTTCTGAATTTTATTGAAACGCTGCAAGGTAGGAGCTTTGAAATCATTACAAATATAAACATACTTAATGTTTAATATGTAGTTCTGAATTTGGGAAGATTGATTTGGTCATGTATGTGTTTACCCATGACGTTCAAATCATTAGATGTAAGAGTTATTTTTAAGTATCAGTAATTTGGCAGAAATTATCTGAATGTGAACGCTCACAGCACTCTCTTTAGTGGTTGTCTTTGTTTACATTTTCAATGTTTATTGTTCCCATTTCGTAATAGATGTAATACTTTCCCTTTAACAATTTTCTTAAACTGTATTAAATAGCATTTGGCCACATCATTAGCAAAGTTTGACACTTTATTATGTACTTCTTATGAAGTAGAACATTTTGCACACTCCGTGTCGGGCATTACACTGCCGTTTTCATGTGTTTGTATCATAGCACATGTATGTGTGTGTGTCAAGGTGTGATTAATTATCAGGCTTGTTCTCATTTCAACTATCACATTGAGGAATTCTCATTTGTTTTAGTATAGTTGATTACTTCATCGTATCGTGAGTTTTGATATGTCATGAAAAGATCGTGTAACAATTCCGTTTTACGTAACGTTGTAACACAATATCTGAGCTGCCATGCAGGTGTCCCAAGATGCATCAGAATGGACGCAGGGACCGAGAACGGTGTCATTGAAGACATGCAGAAATCATTCAGGTGGCACCACACTGATGAAATGGCAGGGGAGAGTTCTGTCATAATTGGAAGTTCTAATTCAAACCAAGTAAGAAAAAAATGGCAAAGAAAGAGCGCATTATTGACCATGGGTGAAAAATTAATCAATTATGCTCAAAACTCTTTTCTTGCCGTAAAGGCGACTATGCTTGTCGTAAGAGGCGAATGACGGATTTGGTTGTCACGCTTGCTGCATTGATTGATGCATATCATTGCGTGGATCGATGCGCATAGTGTCAATCACTGGATTGTCTGGTGCATACTCAATTATTTACAGACCGCCATCATAGAGCTGGAATATTGCTGAGTGCGGCGTTAAACAAGAAACAAACAAAACACTTTTCGATCATATGTTCAACAAAACATGAATGATTAAAACCATCAATGTAACAGTCCACAGAGCGAACAAGGCTATATAGTGCTGAGACTTATAATATGACTTTCACTGAAGATCAGTCCAAAAGGTACTCATATCCTGCTCTACCAAATGCTCTCTCCATTCCCACAACTTGTATTAAGGAGTAATTGCCTGTAAGTTAAGAGATGTCATAATTTCGTGTCAAGGTCCAAGAATTGGAAATCATTGCGTACCATGTTGCCAAACGACGTGTGATATCTATTGAATTCCTCTAGGTGTCTTCCTTAAAGTTTCTGGAATGACATAAACAAACCGTTTAAGTACTCGGCGTAAGTACTCATAACTACCTTTATTCATTACAGAGGATAGAAAGGTGGTGGAGATCCATGAAGGAAGGTGGCATTGCTTTCTGGGTAGATCTTTTCAAAGATTTACAGAACACAAATGCCATCAATTTTTCTGATGATTTTGAAAGGTAGATACAAACTATGCTACAGTTATGAAGACAATGACTCCGTCATGACTCCGCTTCAAGACATCCTTTTGATTAGCTAAGATCCGTGCGTAGGATGCAGAGTCATTCACTGAATTCGTTATGATTTTCAAATGCTTTTGAAGTAAGTTTGAATATGGTGGAAACAAAACTTGGTTAGCACTGATCCAGTTACGTATCTCTATTGAGAGGTTCAGGCCCGACATGGGAACAATGTGTGAAGCCCATTACTGGTGTCCCCCGCCGTGATATTGCTGGAATATTGCTAAAAATGGCGTAAAATTATACTCACTCACTCAGAGGTTCAGGACAATTTGTGAAAGATGAAAGCAAATGCCATCTGAAGTTTACTGAGAAAACAAAATGTGAAATGCTTGACTTCCTTATTGATAACATCAACGTATAATTTTGGGGAAAGACATTTAGGCAAGAAAAAGTCATCCCCATGGGCACCAAATTTGCTCCCCTTCTTACGGATCTGTTTCCTTAAGCATATGAATCGGAAATTCTGCTTGGATTGGCAAAGTAAAAAAAAGGTAATTTGGCCAAGAAAGGTTTAACTTAAGCTTCAGGTATACCGATCATCTGACATCGTTCAAAAACAATCAAGTAGCCAATTCCCTTCCATTGATTTACCCAACTTAACTAGAAATAAAGGAGACGAGTGAGATCTGCTCATATCTTTCATATGTCCAGCAATATTCCAGCAGCTCCAGCCTTTGGCGTTCATATTTCGCTTTTGAGATACAATCGAGCATGCTCTTTCTACCAAGATTTGAAAGAGCACCATGCTATCAAATAACAACATTCGAGGCATCAGTAAAGCTATCAAAATGTTCATGGTAGACATGTGGATGATATTTCCACATTTGATGCACCAGTGACAAATATGATGTCTGATGCAATTCCTTATTTTGACTTGTATCATATGTTCCCATGTTTGTTCAGGTCAACAATTGACTTGCCTTTGCATGTGTTTATGACGGGTGCCACCGGTGAGACAGGAAACGCTACCCTTTCGCGAACACCTGGTATCATTACTATTTGATAGTAATTGATAAACACATGCTCATGATATAGTCGGAGCTTTATGCAGACATTTCTATTGGATATAGAAAGGGTATTGTCGCTTTGTTTACCTGTCAAAACAAGATAAAAGTATAGAGGGTGTGTGAGGTCTATCACAGCTTCTCCAAAACGTTAGGGTCCTCTGTGTCTTCGTATCTCTCGTTCAGTGTAGTCAGGTGAAATCGTATTATATCGTTTTAAGAACCACAGAGAGCTTAATATATCGCTTCTCTATAGCCAAGTATGACGCTAGATTTTCTGCGTCAAAATGAGCTGTATGACATCAAAACAGTGATGTGTGGTGAACAACGAAAACATGCCGGGCTTGTTTATTTTTTTATAGCGGACAAGTAGCTTTGATACACACTTTTGATGTCTGTCATATTTGCGAGTGACGTATTTCGATGTGAAAAAAAATATGTTTGTGCAAACAAGCGCCATGTTTGGTTTTGGGATATTATTGGGATATATTATCTCTTTAATTCAGATCGACAACCCACTCAAAACATTGAACTCAATCCATTCCGCTTTTCTCAGTGTTTTCACTGATACCGGAGTTCGCAAGTAATTTTGTCATGGTAGAATGGAGATAAACACAATGTGGTTCATCCTTTTTGAGGATTAAACTCTGTTGATAACCATGCCCAGTCCCTTAGTTTTAATATAAACGTTTCCATGTACTGATTTTGTCTTGTAAGGGACTGTCTCCGATACAGCTGTATGGACGTGATTCAGGCGGATCTAAACAGAATAAGAGACGAGTGGAATACACATCTGCCGAGGCGGGTAAACGGTCAGCTTAATGGGAGACCAGATTTGATGTACAGCATGCCAGAAATGTATGGTACGATTGTGGAACACATGGAGGCGATACTGTGGTTACAACACATACAACCTGTGTACTTAAACCCCGTGTTTGGATTGTACGGTGCAAAATCAAACATTGTACTTAATGTACATTTTCTATATCCGATATATTCGTAAACAGACATGTTTCGGTTTTATAAGCAAACATAAAATGTGTGTGTTCAACGCAATAGCAATCAGCGGTGTGTTTATTATGTCCTTTATTATGCTTGTAGTAATAGTAGTAGTGGTAATAATAGTAGTAATGGTGGTAGGCAAGAAGTAGTAGTAGTAGTAGTAGTAGTAGTGGTGGTGGTGTTATTTTCGTGGATCATTAACATTATTAATATACTTTCCCATATTATCCCGCGATATGCCAAGGAGAGGCACGGGCCACCCAGCCGTGGATGCCCGTGTCTGTAATAAAACAGAAGATGAGATTGGGTTAAATGGCCGAGGGTGTGCAGGTACTAGTGGGCTACTTAGCTGCTAATTGTATATACCAAAAATGCTACCGTTGCCATGGCCACGCGCGTGGCCGACGGCGATTGCAGCTAGCGCTGCTGGCCTGAGACTGCTACCGCTGTCCGGCCCCCACGGTAGCATATTTTAACGCTACCATTGCTTGGCAACTCCCACGTAAGTCAGACTACTGCTGCCCGGCCCCAGGTAGCCGGCCAAAGCAGGTCCCACTGCCCGGCCCCATTAGCAAAACCATTGTGCGGCTCCCGCCGCGGGCCCAACTGTCAGCTACCGCTTGACAAGACGACTTCCGCCGCCGGGCCCATATACGTGGCAACCGTTTGCCCCAACGTATGTTATTCTACGATTCCCCGGCTGAAAAGTCGGGAAAGACAAGGTTCCCACTGAGAAGCAGGTAACCCCGGAAAGGTTCCCGCTGAAAAGCAGGTAGCCTTAAGCACGAGTATTAATTTGGAAGCAAGTTAATTTGTTACTAGCAGTGTAGCCCACAAGAACCCCGCCACAAAGCACCAGAGTGCTACCCCACACCCACGGCCACGCGATACGCGGAGATAGCATTGTTGCCCCGCTTGCCTATGTACTGAAAGGAAACACTAACCTGTGGAGATAATATCCTTACTGGCGCAAAACGAGCGCCAGGGCATGCAATAAATTGTCCGTAAACACACACAGTCCTTTGTCACTGAGGTGGACGCCCTCCCAGGCGTACCATGTCTTGTCTGATGCCAGGATCTGGGGATGTGGCACTGTTGTACCGCCGAGCTCTTTGACTCGGTTGGTCAGTCGGCGGTTGATATTCTTCCGCATCCCCTCGATCTTTCGTGGATCCCTGGCATCGTGCAAGTAGCGCCTGGGCAGCATTGAGGATACGATGATCTTGGCGTCAGGAAGCTGGAGTTGTATCCGAAGGATTGATGCCACCATGTCAAGGTAGAGTTGGATGCCCTTGACCGAGCACAGGTCGTTGGAGCCCAGGTGAATGATGAGGGCTCTGGGGCTGCGCCGTGTCGCCTTGACCTGTGCATCCAGAATGGTGTCCAGCTCCTTCCACCTCATCCCCCCTCGTGCCAGCCATAGCATCCTCGGTTGGTTTGGACTGGTGCCCTTCAGGAGCAAGTACTGCCGTGCCCTGGCCATGTAGCTGGATCCCACCATCCAAACTGTAAACAATAAGAAGGGTAGTAAGTACCATGAAAGACTATTTCGATTTAATTGTGCAACATTGAATTTGTTGGTAAGCGTATGTAAGCATTGTAGCAATCTGATTTCCACCTGCCGTATTGTTGTATGAGGTGTTCAGGCACCCCGTTCATGGCTGCTGATGTGGCTGCCCCAATGCGGAAGGAGTGCGAAGAATAGCAGGCTGTGTTTATGTTGCTGTGTGCTAAGGCCTTTTTTAGGAGTGCCTGGAATTGGTACCTTGTAATGGGGGAATGGTCAAAGTGGACGAATGCATGTTGTGGGCCGGAGGGGCGCGCCTCCAGGTAGTGCTTGATGGCGACTACCGGACACAGCGGATTACCTGGTATAGATGACATTGTAACTGTTGTCCCCATCCTCTACTGATCAGACTTTGAGTGTGGTAAATGGATTGAAAGCTGCTGGGGGTTGCCCGAGAAGCTTAAATTCTGGATGGCGCAACCTGTTTTTGAGGATCCAGTTTGGACCAGTTCGCTAACCCTAAAGAAACCGAAGAAGGCTGTGCAGTAGACTGCCTTGAACAGCCTGGCTTCATATGCTGATGAGCATACGTGAGGCAGATTGTTGGTTACTACCTGCAGCAGATCTGCAGTGATCGGTTTTCTGGTGTCTGGTCGGCCCGCTGATTTGTGTAAGCCGGTTACAATCTTGCCTACCAGGAAATGGTTTGTACAGTCGGTGAGCCCGTGGAATTTGTGGTGTGAAGACAGCGCTGCAATGTAAGTCTTGACTGTGTTAGGGGAGTGGTGAGTGACTGACAGATAAGCAATAAAGTTTACGACCTGATCCAGCGGGACTGGCCACACCTCTTGTAGCTGGTGTGCGGACCGGAACTGGTGCAATGCATTGATGCCTGTTTGGTAAGTGGCCCATGTATTACTAGACAGAGATTGTTGTAGGAGTCTGCCGGCTTCCTGCCTCAGATCAGCCATATGTTGCACGGGATAGGTGTGGGGTTCTGGTCCGCGGCTGCACCCACTGCAAAAAAAATCCATATATACAAGCTTGTATATCCTTTGGAAAGATGATATTTCCAAAGGATATACAAGATTGGAATGATGATATATACAAAAATATACAAGTTTGTATATATGACAAATACAAAAATATACAAATTTGTATATATGGTGTATCCAAGTTTGTTTTGTTTGTATATATTGGTAAAGGGAGATAATTATTATGTATTTGTGTATAATTATTATATATGTGCAAATTGAAGTGTTGAGCACTGTGTTTCTTTGTATATGTTGGTAAAGGAGGATAATTGCTATGTATTTCTCTATAATTGTTTTGTACGTGCAAAATAGTATCAGAAGTTACAAAAAACTGATATAGTGGCGGGAAACATTACTGGAATGTTTAATTAGTACTCCACACTGTTAGCGGGAGTACATACTGTCCTTGCAATGATATTGACGGGTGGGCGGTTGAGGCGTCTGGTACTTTTCCTGGCGCGGTGCTTGGTATGTGAGTAGACTTTATGGTCAAATGCACAGAAAGGATTAGCTGTCGGGGGTGATTGCATTGGCGGTAACCTCTGTATTGAAAGTGTTTGAGCTTGGATTCGTTTTACGGGGAGGCCGCGATGTGTTTTGTAACATGCTCTCGTGCACATATGCCAACAGAGTGGATTGCACAGAGGATGAAAACTATTTTATCACTACTTAAAAGTGTTGCATTTGGTTTGTTCTGAGCTGTCGGTTTCATTGTAGATATACATTGTTATTTTGTGAAATCTCGGCGGAAACGCGGAAAATCGCGTTTTGTAAAACGGTAGTCCTTGGGAAAAATCATCTACAAAATATTATCAAAGATTATTTTTTTTAAATACTACGAAACTATTTTGTTTTCTTTGTATATATTGATAAAGGGAGATAATTATTATGTATTTGTGTATAATTATTATATATGTGCAAATTGAAGTGTTTTAAGTTGAGCACTGTGTTTCTTTGTATATGTTGGTAAAGGAGGATAATTGCTATGTATTGCTCTATATTTGTTTTGTATGTGCAAAATAGTATCAGAAGTTACAAAAAACTGATATAGTGGCGGGTAACATTACTGGAATGTTTAATTAGTACTCCACACTGTTAGCGGGAGTACATACTGTCCTTGCAATGATATTGACGGGTGGGCGGTTGAGGCGTCTGGTACTTTTCCTGGCGCGGTGCTTGGTATGTGAGTAGACTTTATGGTCAAATGCACAGAGAGGATTAGCTGTCGGGGGTGATTGCATTGGCGGTAACTTCTGTATTGAAAGTGTTTGAGCTTGGATTCGTTTTACGGGGAGGCCGCGATGTGTTTTGTAACATGCTCTCGTGCACATATGCCAACAGAGTGGATTGCACAGAGGATGAAAACTATTTTATCACTACTTAAAAGTGTTGCATTTGGTTTGTTCTGAGCTGTCGGTTTGATTGTAGATATACATTGTTATAATGTGAAATCTCGGCGGAAACGCGGAAAATCGCGTTTTGTAAAACGGTAGTCCTTGGGGAAAATTGTATTATGAGCAATCGGATGCGTAAATAACGTGTGTAATATATTCCCGTATTATATTTTATAATACTTGTTCTTTTAATATTGTTATCAATGCGAGAACGAAGATTACCTTGAAAAAACACAACAGCATGCATATGTTCTAGCAAAAGGAAACTTGATATATATTCATTTGGCTTAATTTCTACTTTGGAAAACTTAGTTGGCGCTCTAAAAGCTTGACGCTGTATAATTTGGCACGCGCATGGTTGGGTGCAAACCATATGTACATCAATAATAATATTAAAAATAATAATAATAATAATAATAATAATAATAATACATCATGATGGCAGTTTCAATGTAAAGATTAAGTATTTCTAAAGATATGGAAAATGAATCTTGATAACTGCTTTAATCTTTTATCTTTGGGAAAATAATAATGGAATTGGTTGAGTGACTAACGTATTCTACTTTAAAAGTGACAGGAACGTGATTTACATAATTAAAATATAGAATAATATACAAATTATAACTTGCGCTTTCCGACATTATGCGTATTTCGCACACGGTTAAGAAAAAAAATGCAATTCATTTATTTATAAAAAGTACGAATGCATCAATCCTACATCACAGGACCATGTACATAATTTGTTGAATGTTATTTCGTGAATACACAAATTGCATAACACATTCCCTGAGGACAAACCCAAATTGCCCGTCCCTTTGTGACAGGTGTTAATTAGAGAATGTGTTGCCACCACATTATGTCCCGGCACTTTTATGACATGTAATGAACCTAGTCAATCCCTGGGTCTGTAACAACAACATGGGTCTAATAAAATCGAAGTAACATAAATGTTACGTAATTCGAATTAAAAAAGAGACTGAAAAAATGTAACATGAATATAAAATTGCCCTTTTGAGGGTAATATAATTTTGGGAAAATATACGTTTTCTTGTATTTATGGACGACTTCACACAAGCTGAAAAATTAAACATATGTTTATATAGCTATATTTACATACATGGCATTAACATGTAATAATAATATTGATCATGTTTGTTAATTTGTACATTTCGTTGTTATTGGTATCCTGAGTATGTTGTAATAATGCATGTGTTCTGATCTTATTTGACGTAGATTTCATGAACTAGTAGAGTGACTTTCTTTCATCAGCGTGGAAGGATTACCCACACATATACCCTTAATCCTTTGTCAAACAGAAAGAAGTCATATAGATATCATATCTAACTGGTACTAAAAGTTCACTATCAATCTCCTCTGATAACAAACTTACATTTAATATCCCCAAGCTACAATACCAAGCATGCTCATGGAGTAATTATGAGAAACCCGAAATATCCTGTCTACGTGGTCACACCCGGTGATTGTTAAGACATTCAGACAATATGGCAGTCTGTATTCATTTCTTATATCTCAAAAGTCCCCACCAAGCTTCCTTTTATTAACATTGGGATGAGGGGAGATATACATATTGTATTAAATAATACATCAATACATCAAAACAGAACAAAAAAGATAGGTCAACAGTGCGGTTGATGGAAAGGGGTTTCCTAAGAAAAGCTATTTAACTGTTTAATACTTAATACGTGTCTCAAAGTATGTATTAAGTCTTACTACTAGTTATTATATATGTGCAAATCCACCCGAACGTCGGATGTACATGGCCGATTTCAAAATAGCTAAATTAGGCACTGTTCAAATTGTTTCCAATAAACCACTGATTAGAAACTCACTTAACCTTTAGAATAGAATCGTTTCTTAATATATTGTAGTTGGGGCATGTGTAAAAATTAATGCAGTGTACCATTGTGACAGCCACAAGAGCATGCATGATGTGTTATCTGAGATGTGTTTTTTAAGCCGATGGAAGTTTTAAGTGACAAAATCTGGTATCATGGCTTAACTGAATATAACATTGTCCAAGTTTAATAATCCTCTTTTTCCGGTGACTATTCCAATTATTAATGGTATCAGGTAGGAATGACTTGGCACAGCATTCAGTTCTACAACGTATAGCCTGTGAATTGGTTAGATTTCTTTATATGTAATCACTAACAGCAAAGATGTTTTCCATCTTGTAAAAAGGTGTAATGGCTACGTTGGTCTCACTCTACATTTTCACGTGGCTTGTACCTCTTATCGCCCCACAAATAGTCCGTAATCAGTGAGTGGGCGAGGTAAAAATTAACGTCTCATCGGCATTATTTCAGCGTCCGTAATGAATTTATGTGTAGACATTCTAGGATTAATTCTTGTTCTTTGGTACAATTATCCAAAACATGGGAGCAAAATATTGGCAATATATATATGCTTGTTCATGACTTATGTAAAAGGGGTTATTTATCTGAGTGAGTGAGTATGGTTCACGGCGGTGGACACCAGAAAGGTATTTAAGACAATTAACTCGCCAATATCAGAATCTGACTGAAATATTAATACCAAAGTTCTTTCATTTTAAGATTAGGTTTTGCACTTGGGCACACTTTGACGTGGTATTGAACAGTTTTCTTTTCCCCTGGATTAAGTTTTACTTGCATTCATTCATTTGGTAATTTTCTCCAAATCGGCATTAATATTTTACGCAGTAGTATTTGGAACTGTCCATTTTGGGAATTGGGTGGACCCCACCGCAAGCACAGTAAACAGAAATTCCAAGGTGAATAATTTGTACTATAGTTTGTTGGCTCGACATGCAAGACTCCATAATTTTAGCTATAAAGTCATAGTAATATTAAATTATTTTTTTTTATAAATAATTCATTGATGTATTTGACATGAGACGTAGCGACACTCATGTATTTTATAATAATGTACAATTTAAATGCCTTAAATCTGTTGCATTAAACAAATTCGTTGATTTGATGTTGTCATATTGTGACTCAATTTGTGTCTAGTCTTCCAAATGTTCTATTGCGAATACATATAGTGTCAGCGCTCATGATCGCCATATCTATGAATGAATGAAAATATCACCATTAATAAACTTACCTGAGCTCAATATGTGTTCTGAAGACAAATCGCTGTAAAGCATCTTGCACGGCTTCGTTCACGTTCACCCTCAAATGTACGAAAGGAAAATCTGCGACTGTGCGTGTTCAATGTTCGTTTGCATTTTTGCGACAGGCGGTCGTTTATTTATTAAGATTCCACAAATTCATAAATCACAACTGATGTAGCTGCCTTGGTTAACTGGAGTCAGGATATAACTAATTACAAACTCTGTTCTAATTATGCTAATCGAGGAAGTGCATTATACTGGATGACAAACTTAGTAATCCTTTCACACTAATCTTTGTTTACAATGAACGCATGTCAAATGACTAAATAAACATCCTTTTTTATTTTCTTAAGTAGAAGTATCACAATGGGCGGTGAACACAACTGTTTGTAGAATGATAGTTTCAGAAAGGAATACAAATACAAATATACAGAAAGGGGTTTAAATTGGTTTCTTTCTTTGCATCCACGCATTGTTGTTGTGGATGCGGTTATTTGCTGTCGGAATTGTTTTTGCAATTCAATTAGTTAATTACATGTCACATGACAACTGCATGTCACGGGGGCCTGGACATAAATCACGTAGTGCACTATTAGGCCTAAAATAACCCCAAACGGGTCGGAAGGGATGAACCTTGATTCTGCATCAATTCAAAAACTCCTGAATCCTCATCGACTCCTGAATACTACGATTTTGACGTTGTCATCTTGATCATCAGAACCATCAAAGGCGGCAAAATACAGTAAGCAACTTTTCTCCCACTTTTCAATTAAGATGTAGACAAGTACAACACGTTTAGTAATGATTTCAAAAATTGTACGAGTTTCTTAGTGTCAATAATTAGTAGAACAGACATACGAATGGACACGTTATCGACAACAATCCTATATATTTTAGTAACAATGATTAGTTGGAGTGACTAGTATATATTTGCAAAAAATAGATTAATAAAAGTTCAGCTTATTAAGTACAATACACCCATCAAATAGAGCTGCATGTGTCAGGGACCCAATCTAGATAGCGCCAACATCTAGAACCGCTGCGCCGGAAGTAGGTAACGTTTCTAGCTCTTACGTCGAGTAAAATCAGAAATGATTCGCGTGATACATATATGATGTACATATATGTGAACAGCCTCTCGTTATTAATGCCCTTTAATTGTAGTCATCTTACTATTTGATCGTTTATGCCACACAAAGCTATAAGTTCCGTAATAAAAAAACGGAAAAATGAACAGATTAATCTCATGGACATTTATTCAAAAATGGTAGCATAACGAATGAAGTAATGTTTTAATTTCCGTTCCCATAATACTGTTTAGATGAAACACCGTTAGCAACTTGAATGGGAATAAACAGTGGTAGCTGTCACTAGCCAAAGGATACTAGACTATACAAGAACAGTTTTAGCATCTCACACCGTCCCGACAGGCGCCAACCTCTCAAATATTGCACAACATATATTGATGGCGTAATATGATAATAATATTACATTGTTTCTTGAATACTGTGCGAAGAATATTTTGTACGATGGCAAGATTCAAAACAAGTATCATTATCTTCTTTGCGAGGAATTTAGAAGTTGGAGTATTGAGAGAGGATAAGATCTGTGGATGAACAACATCACTTGCTTGATAATGGTGTTACAACATACACCTAAGCGTCGCTCCTTACTGTAATAAAGACGTTGTTCATCAATATATCTTATCTCTACTCAGTTTTCATTATCGCTAAAATTAGACAAAACTGTAAAAATGGTTTAACATTCAATGTTATCAATATTAATTAACACAAGTATTGTGGTAGCACAGCTAGACCCTGTAAAATTTTCATTTAAAAAAAATAAATAAAAAATCACAGCGCACAGGGAAATTGAGCGAGGCTCAATTCGAACGGTATTCCCATGTTATGTTCTGTTTTTCTGAAAATGTACATGAAGCGGATTGGTCAAGAAGTTTATATGAAGACCACTCCGGAATACAATGATTCAAAAATGCATACATGATATTGTAAATATATCTAGATTTTTAGACAGGATAATGCATAGATAATATTCCAACAGTCATTACAAGATATCAATAAAATCGACCTGATGTCAAGCACATGTTATTTGACAAGATTGCAGTAGTCGTGAATTATAGGTGGATATGTTTGAATTTCCCCTTAGGACTGTGGTGAATGAATTATGGCTCAATTCGGAGTAGCTAGTGCAAGAAATGGATGGGATAAATGATAAACATGTAAGGTTCACTCCCAGACATCCCATTAGTCTTTAGTCTTTAGACTTAAGAATGGAAAGGCTACAGGTGTGGATGATATTCCTGCAGAAGTGTTAAAAAAATGTAAGTTCAGTTGATTTGTCGCACAGAATTATTAACTATTGCTTTGTAAATGGAACTGTACCAGCTATGTGGAACAGCGATATATCCATCCTATTCCTAAGAGCGGTATGAAGGATTTTAGAAATCCTTTGGTATCATTGTAACATCTATTCCTAACAAGTATATGCTTATGTACTCAATTAAAGACTAAGTGGCTTGAAAAGGACAATATCATAGCTGATAAGCAAAATGATTTTAGATCCAAATGAGACTGTATTGATCATTTATAGGTTTAAACGTCTTTAGTTCAGTATAGAAAAAAAACAAAACAATCAACCTTTGTTACATTTGTTGATGTAAAAAAAACCTTCGACACCGTTTATAGCGAAGCTGAGGAATATTGGAGTTCGAGGAAAGATATTGAATGCTATCCAGTCGATTGTATGTCGATGTCAATTGTACTACACGTGTAGGAGAATTTCTTACAGTACGTTTTACTGTTTAACATGGTGTAAAGCAAGGCTGTAAATTATCCCCAGCTATATTTTCTGTGTATGTTAACGACCTGGCTATTAACAATCTCAATTGTGGCGTACTTGTTGATGAGACTATGCTCTCCATTTTAATGTATGCTGCCGATGTTGCATTTACTGCCCCCAATGAATGTTCATTACAATCCATGCTTAATGTACTGCATGAATGGTCAACACGTTGGCAACTGTCAGTGAATATGAATAAGACAAACGTAATTCATTTTAGAAATCACAACCGAGATCATCGGTTTCATTCCTCTACGCTGGGCAAACACTGGTCTATGTAGAATCATATCGTTTTCTGGGACTACGGGTTGACGAGCATCTAGATATGTGAAACTGTGAAAGAGTTGTACAATTCTGTCAGCCATGCTTTGTCTTTGTTTTATTCTGTTGGGTGTATGTCTTATGATGTTTTTATGAAACTGTATGAAAGTCTTGTTGAGCCGGTAATGTTCTATGGCTCTGGTATATGAGGATAAAACGTTAATCTAATCCAAAATAGAGCCTGTAAATTATTTCTTGGTGTTAGTAACGGTACCTCCAGTATAGCCACTAATGGAGACATGGGTCTCTCCTCCCCGTTTGTTACATTACATGTTAATGTTTTTAGACTACCCCAAGATTTAATAACAGTACTTGTAACGCTTTGATGAAGAAAATGGTTACTATGTAAAAGTTCATGGAGTACTAAAGTTGTTAAAATTTCCTGTAATCTTAATATTTATGATGTTATGAATATTATGACTGCTCCAATGTCCCGAAAGAAGAAAATTGCCCATATTAAAAACGTTCTCGTAAACAAAGATGAACTGAGCTGGAGAACAGCTTTGGAACGATAAACATAACGTTAAGGGCAATACATTAAGAACTTTCATGATCGTAACGTTGTTGCTCCTAATGTTTTAAATACAGGGACCACCGTCGCATTTTAGCTAGTTTTAGATCTGGATCGAAACAGGACGATTTACAACCCCACAAACCTTTTAGAAAATAGAATCTGCCCGCACTGTTTTAAATTTGTTCATAAAAGTTTGTCGAAAATGAATTTCACTTTATTAGATGTTATGTCCTTTATGATCTTAGAAGTATTTTACTTAGATAATGGTCATCTCTTTTGAAACACGTGACGCATTCATAAAATAACTTCCTCTGTAAGGTTCACACCCAATTGTCAGACATCCCATTTGGCAGGTGACCGAATCATCAGACAGACCAGTCAAGTGTGACCAGTGTATTCGCCTGGTCTAAACTACTAATTACCGTGCTGCTCTCGACTGTGGGCAGAGTAAGCTATTCAAACTCGTTAAGTGATACAAAGATGAACTGAGCTGGAGAACAGAGCTTTGGAACGATAAACATCAATGTTTAAAACTACTTTCAACTACTTGTATGTATAGATCATAAACAGCTGGCGTACGCATTTTATATTGATCAAACTGTTATTAAGATCTGTTCAAATGTTCTATTTCTTATGTAAAACATAACGAAATACAAATTATTTCATAACATCATATAGTTGTCATAATGAAAATAGTATTAAAGCATTATTGTCACATGCAATAATAATACTGTTCGGTATCATTAGTAAACTTTGCAACCACATATTATGTGAAACCTTCTATAAGGAGTGATGAAATTGAATGAAGCAGTGGTAAAATCTAACCATATATACAAAATTGTATAGTTTTGGAAATACCAACTATACAAAATTGTATATTTTGGAAATACCAAATAGACAAAATTGTATATTTTGTATATATGGGTATTTTTTCTTGTGCTGGTGCTGCCTCTCGGAAGCGTTTGAGCTGAAACCTCGAGAGAGCATCGGCAATAGTGTTAGCAGTGGAACATACATACTTTGCCTTAAACATAATATTATATCGGAGACACTGCAGGATTAGGTGATGGAGTAGGCTCATCACTCTGTGGGCCTTGGTTGACTGCTTGTTGATTATTGTTACGACGGCTTGGTTGTCTCAGTAAAAGAGGACCTTTTTGTTTGCGAGTTGCTTGCCCCAGATTTGGATGGCCAGTGTGATGGGGAACAGCTCCAGGAGCGTCAAGTCCCGTGTAGTTCCATCCGTCACCCACTGGGGTGGCCATGCGCCGTTAAACCATTTGCCCTGCATGTAGACCCCAAAGCCAGCGCCACCCGGTCCGCTGCGTCTGAAAACAGCTGGAGGAAATCGCTGTCCACCCATAGTTGGTCCTGAAACACTGAAATGCCGTTATAACTCGTAAGAAATGTTAACCACATTTGTAGGTCTTCCTTGACCCAGCTGGTAATCCTAATGTGGTGCAATGGTTGCTTACCTTTGCTAAGCAGATCGATTAGCCTGCGGCTGAATGCCCTTGCCATTGGTATAGCCCTGAACATAAAGTTAAGCTTGCCTATGAGGGACTGAAGGGCCCTTTTTGTGACCTTGATGTTACCTGTTGACAGGATGTCTTGGATTTCCCTTGTTGCCTCCTTGATCTTGGGCTCTGGGATTCTGATCTGCATTGCAATGGTGTCGATTTCCAGCCCTAGGAATGTCAGTTTGGTTGTGGGGCCAACCGTCTTGTCGTGCGCAATAGGAACCCCAAGCTGTTCAAGTGTATTCACGCATCCGTTGAGGTTGTCTGAGCAGTGGCTGGTGCCTGCTGTGCCCCCCGTCAGGAAGTCATCCAGGTAATGCATGACCGGACACGTTGGAAGATGCGATTGCATGCACCATTGCAAGAAGGTACTAAACGTTTCAAATATGGCGCAAGATATGGAGCAGCCAAATGGTAAGCATTTATCGAAATAGAACTCACCTTCGAATCTGATGCCTAGCAGCTCGAAATCGGATGGGTGGACTGGTATAATTCTAAAGGCCGACTGAATGTCGAATTTTGCTAGTAGTGCTCCCTTTCCCAGTTGTTGAACCATCTGGGTAGCTTCATCAAATCTGGCGTACACAACGGAGCAGGCCTCTGTGTCTATGAAGTCATTTATAGATTTACCCCTGGGATAGGATAGATGGTGAATTAGGCGGAATTCCTCCGCGTGCTTACCCAGGTGCTGACCATATCCTGGCTGCTTCTTGGGCACCAGGCCTATTGGGGATACTTGGAGGTTGTCTAGGGGGTGTCCATGAAGGGGCCCGCCATCCTGCCAAGGTCGACTTCCTTTTGTAGTTTTTGTTTCACGTAGCCTGCCGTATCTTGGTGTGTGGCTGATCGCAAGTTTCGTGCCAGGCGACCCGTGCGGCTTCCCTGGAACTCGAGCTTAAAGCCAAAGCTAAAACCTACCCATAAATAATTTGCGTCTCTGTAATTGACCCTAGCATATTGGCGTAACGAGGGTGCCATTTCATTGAGATCCACGGGGGAAGGGGCCATTGAATTTACCTGCCTTGCCGGCTGGTTTTCTGTTAGGAAAAGGCTGATTGGGCTTGTATGGTGTCGGTTGGACCCCATTCCCTCGAAAGCAGGTCCTAGAGCTATGGGAATGTTTGCCACACTTACCGCATTTGTGAGTGTACTTACAGTTGACCCTGCTACAGCCAAATTTATTGAAATCCCAGCATACCTGACTGGCGATGTCCCCCTGTACGCGTGTCATTGCGCCCCGTCCGCCTGATTCTGGTTGTAGTACCGGCTGTGTTACCATGTACTTCAGCCACAACTCCCCGTCGATGTTGTCCCAGCGTCGTGAGGGGTCCCTTGACATTCTGTGTCGGAATTGTTGGTCGTAGGTTGACCAGGCATCCCCCCCGAATCGAAGTGCAGCCGTTCTTATGCTTTCCATGTAGGACAGCAACCCCTGGGTTGTGCGGACCTCGGAGTGCCTACTAACGTATGTACACATGAAAATGTGGAAAGCTGAAGTCCAGCTTGCCAGGGACAGGCGCTTTGGTTGCTGTTTTATTGGTTTAAAAATTACCTTACCTGAGGAGTCATACGCCATGGTAATCGTACCGTCCTCGTGACTTCCCTCGTTGTTTGGTAGGATTGTGCCGAGGTCGACATACTCGCCACGCCAGATTTTTTCCCTCACCTGTTGTTTGACGTGCGCGTCTATTCCGTCCGCACGGAAGGAAAGGGAATCCCCGTATCCTGCGATGTGATTGGCTGGGGCCGCGTCACCGTCGGCCTCGTTGTGCGCATCGGGGATTCTCCCTATGTTGGGGGAAATGGCGGGAGAACTAAAACCAAGCCTTACCTGTTGGTTTGCGCTAACCGGGCCGGGCGCTGAATGTTCCAGCAACTGGAGTATTTTTTCCAGTTGCTCGTTTACCTGGGTAGCCGAGTTGGCAGCCTGCGCGGCATTTACAAGCTGCGCCGATTGTACGTTAATTCTGTTGCCACCTTCGATATTTCCGTAATTGGCGGACTCACCATCAGCTGTTGCCTCCTGTACAATGTGTACTCCCGGGGTTTGTCTTCTGGTTGTCCTGGCCTGCTTGGCTCCCCTCACAAGCTTGTGGTTGACGGTTGCTCTTCTCTTGGGAGGCATCACGAAAAGTCGGGGTGGTGAGTTGGTATTCCACAAGCGTAAATTGTCCCGAGGGGGAAGTTCGGGGGTAGAGCGGAATAAATGCGATACGGCGAGTGCTGAAATAGATGGTATTCAAAGCGTAATCGGCGAAACGGTCGCGATTGTGTAAATGCGATACGGCGAGTGTTGGAATAGATGGTATTCAAAGCGTAATCGGCGAAACGGTCGCGACTGGGTACAAAGGACTTGGGGAAGGGCTGCTCGCGAATGACGGACTAACAAAGGGCGGGATGATGCTTGCGCGGGATTATTCCCCGGGCACGGTGCCGAGTGGTGGCCCGGGGTGATTGAGTTACGAGGGGTGATTGGGTTACAGACGTAATTAGCCCATGGTTTGGATACGCGCGATAAAGTCATTTAGTAGTTAGTACTAAATGTAAGTATGGCCTTTGTGAAATAACATCACCATATATTGATATAAAGCACATGTTCTTAATAATATTAATAATACAACATAAACCACAAAACAATATCCATACAAAGAAGAACACGGATTAATTTGAATTTATACAAATCATGTGTTCTTAACTTCCATTCGCAGACGCCCACGACTACAAGATTCAAGTGTGCGCAACAGACGTTGCCGACTTGTGGCAGTGTTGCACCCGACCTCGTCCCAAAGGAGTAGACGATGACTTTCAGACTCTGTGCGACGAAATCTTCCGCAACCAGGCAATGCGTCCGACCTCCAACAGCCAGGAATGTTTAGTCTTATTTGATCTTCTGACTGCCACATTAACTCACTAGAACACTCCTGTTAACTTCCATTCTTTTATTAAAGCTAGTATGAAAGAAAGTAATAAAACTCTTCTGTATCACATTTACTGGACGTTTTAACTTTGATACTGTTAAATGAAAACAAGGTTTATCATAAGACTACAAATGCCCCCGCCCCCACAGATTCGAAAGAACAAATCAATCATCTGACTGTTACAGTAACTCCAACTAGATCACGGTAGAGGACGCCAGAAATGGGCTTCACACATTGTACCCATGTCGGGAATCGAACCCGGGTCTTCGGCTTTACGAGCGTACGCTTTAGCCACTACGCTACCCCACCGCCCCAACTCAGCACGAACGACTGCAATGTAGTTAACCCGACACGTAAGGAGTATTGGTACACAATTTATCTGTACGGCTGTATTTAAATTTGTTCGAGCAAGCAGCCAACTTTGGTGTTTTTTATTTGGTAATAATGATTAAACGCTAAAAAATGTATTACAAGAAAAGCCATAAGTGTCGCGAATATCCATCTCAATAACATACAAACAAAATATACTGAACAGCATTGAAAACGCATCACCATGAAAATGGATGTATTTTTATCCGGGCTTAAGTCGTATGAAAATATATAAGTGAATGAGTAATATACGACGTTCTGGACGAAGCATGAAGAAGAAAAGCTCGTCAAAACACATTCCTAAATATGTTTGTGAGCGAAATCGCCAAAACGCAACAAATTGCGTGCACATCATGGAAAACGAGTTTGTTTCGCGGGAAGCATGCAGAATAGGGCTATAAAAGACTGACTTTTAAAAGCCACATCACTTGTTCCTGCAGACGTAAAGGGTACTGACACAAGAAATGCCAAGATTAACAACAGAGGAACGTGAACGTGCCTTGTGCATGCTTCAAGTTGGTACGTCAAGTAGAGTCGTTGCACAACGGTTTCAATGCCATCATTCAACAGTCCTCAGGCTACTGAGCAGATATCAGCAGACAAGAACCACCAGAGATCGACCACGTCCGGGTCAACGTCGTGTAACTACACCACGTCAGGATCGCCCTATTGTTCGTCGGCATCTTCGTGATCGTACACTTACGGCTACAAGGGCTGCAGCAACCGTACAAGGCCGACGGAATAGATCAGTGCTGACACCGTACGTCGACATCTCCGCTCAGCAGGGCTACGTGCTGGACGTCCATATGCTGGACCCATACTCACTGATCGACATAGAAATGAACGTCTGCGTTGGGCCAAAAGGCATCGTCATTGGAGATTGCGGCAGTGGCATGGTGTGCGGTTCTCTGATGAGTCCCGTTTTCATTTACGGAATGCTGACGGTCGACTGCGAGTGTGGCGTCGACGTGGAGAACGTTACCGCAAAGACTGCGTTGTATAAACAGATGAATGGGGGGGAGGGAGTGTCATGGTGTGGGGTGGCATCAGTCATAACCATCGAACAGAGCTCCTTGTTTGTCGTGGAAGAGTTAATGCCCTTTACTACAGGAATAACATATTCGCAAATCACGTCATCCCATTCTTTCATCAGCACCAGGATATGCACACCTTCCAGCAAGTCCAGCAAGTCTTCCTTACACTGATGACGTAATTGTAATTACAAAATCGGTCATTGCTCAAGTGGTACTTGTTGTTACCCTGTCTGGCGCTCGGCATTAATGGGCTAAAACAAGGACTGGTCGACGTACGGTGTCAGCACTGATCAATTCCGTCGGCCTTGTACGGTTGCTGCAGCCCTGGTAGCCGTAAGTGTACGATCACGAAGATGCCGACGAACAATAGGGCGATCCTGACGTGGTGTAGTTACACGACGTTGACCCGGACGTGGTCGATCTCTGGTGGTTCTTGTCTGCTGATATCTGCTCAGTAGCCTGAGGACTGTTGAATGATGGCATTGAAACCGTTGTGCAACGACTCTACTTGACGTACCAACTTGAAGCATGCACAAGGCACGTTCACGTTCCTCTGTTGTTAATCTTGGCATTTCTTGTGTCAGTACCCTTTACGTCTGCAGCAACAAGTGATGTGGCTTTTAAAAGTCAGTCTTTTATAGCCCTATTCTGCATGCTTCCCGTGAAACAAACTCGTTTTCCATGATGTGCACGCAATTTGTTGCGTTTTGGCGATTTCGCTCACAAACATATTTAGGAATGTGTTTTGACGAGCTTTTCTTCTTCATGCTTCGTCCAGAACGTCGTATATTACTCATTCACTTATATATTTTCATACGACTTAAGCCCGGATAAAAATACATCCATTTTCATGGTGATGCGTTTTCAATGCTGTTCAGTATATTTTGTTTGTATGTTATTGAGATGGATATTCGCGACACTTATGGCTTTTCTTGTAATACATTTTTTAGCGTTTAATCATTATTAACAAATAAAAAACACCAAAGTTGGCTCCTTGCTCGAACTAAATTTAAATACAGCCGTATAGATAAATTGTGTACCAATACTCCTTACGTGTCGGGTTAACTACATTGCAGTCGTTCGTGCTGAGTTGGGGCGGTGGGGTAGCGTAGTGGCTAAAGCGTACGCTCGTAAAGCCGAAGACCCGGGTTCGATTCCCGACATGGGTACAATGTGTGAAGCCCATTTCTGGCGTCCTCTACCGTGATATTGCTGAAATATTGCTAAAAGCGTCATAAAAACATACTCACTCACTCATGTTGTGTATTTCATGCATAAGGAGTTCGGGTTTGATTAAGGTTCTTTCAAGTCCTTGAAGCTTATTAACTTTGCTTTTGTTGCTGAAATATTATTTTGTACATGTGCAATAGTGTGTTCTCATGTGTTAAACAACATTAAGAATGTGTAATGCTGTTAAGTTGATACCTTAATTTATGACTTTCACTTATGCCAGCTTTCAAGTGATTGTGTGAAAGTTATCTCCAGTACATACACACGTAATATGCAATAATGTAAAATTGCAATGTCCTTGTGCATCGCACACCATATTGATATAATTATGTTATGATATGTTATTGCGCTACATAGCTAATTTGCTGAAAGGTGTATGTCCAGTGGTATTAGAAATACATTTATGTATTTTCAATGTTTCGGTTTGTTTAGCTATTTTTCTAATTTACTGTACTTCAGTACCATCCCAGGGTGTCATCTCATTGTTAGTCAAGGCAATACTGATATCTCAGTAAACCCTGTCCTTACTAAGCTACAATTAACAAAAAACATGCATGTACTCAAATGATGTAATGTGACCATTATTTATGTACAGTAAACTACGGTTATAACGAACTCAAAGGGACCACTTTCGATACAACCGTAGTTTGTTATAAGCATATATACAACAAATGGCTGGGACCAAAACTGGCTCGTTATATCCGAGTTCGTTATAAATGTATTTTGCTGTATTTCGTGTGACATTTTATTATTGGAATTGTTTTCATTTGATCATTTTCATCACTCATGTTTAACCAGATGAAGAGCGAAGGACATTGTGTGTGAGAGTACGTGAAATAAAAGAATCAAAACGTATCATTTGACAACATAGATGTTGGACCTTTCTTCCATGATACACATTTTTAAAACAACAGAAAACCGCATACTTTTTATGCTTTTAAATGTTATATTTTTCCTGTTTCCACGGGAACAAGTTAGATTAAACGGAGGGAATGTTGTTGTTTCTGGAGCAGAACTCAAAACTATGCCAGAATTTTCTTCCAAACTTGGTACATGTGTTAATAATGGGATAAAGTAGCGCCTTTTTCTATTTTTTTAATTGCTTTTTCGTTTTCATGCCAAACTCTCTAAAAGTGAAAGGCATTATAAAAATACCCTTGTATACGGACAGATAAATTTGATAGAAATTATCTCATCTAGTTGGAGTTACTGTAACAGTCAGATGATTGATTTGTTCTTTCGAATCTGTTGGGGCGGGGGCATTTGTAGTCTTATGATAAACCTTGTTTTTATTTAACAGTATCAACGTTAAAACGTCCAGTAAATGTGATACAGAAGAGTTTTATTACTTTCTTTCATACTAGCTTTAATAAAAGAATGGAAGTTAACAGGAGTGTTCTAGTGAGTTAATGTGGCAGTCAGTAGATCAAATAAGACTAAACATTCCTGGCTGTTGGAGGGCGGACGCATTGCCTGGTTGCGGACGATTTCGTCGCACAGAGTCTGAAAGTCATCGTCTACTCCTTTGGGACGAGGTCGGGTGCAACACTGCAACAAGTCGGCAACGTCCGTTGCGCACACTTGAAACTTGTAGTCGTGGGCGTCTGTGAGAGAAGTTAAGAACACATGATTTGTATAAATTCATTCAGTTCTTCTTTGTATGGATATTGTTTTGTGGTTTATGTTGTATTATTAATATTATTAAGAACACGTGCTTTATATCAATATATGGTGATGTTATTTCACAAAGGCAATACTATGGGAAAGTATATTAATAATGTTAATGAACCACGAAAATAATGCGATCACGAGTTCAAACACCACCACCACTACTACTACTACTACTACTACTACTACTACTACTACTACTACTACTACTACTACTACTTGCCTACCACCATTACGACTATTATTACCACTACTACTATTACTACAAGCATGATAAAGGACATAATAAACACACCGCTGATTGCTATTGCGGTGAACACTTTCGTCAATCTTCTGCTCGCCGATTTCCCGCAAACACAAGCACACAAACACACAAACACACACACACACACACACACACACACACACACACACACACATACACACACACACATTGTATGTTTGCTTATAAAACCGTAACATGTCTGTTTACGAATATATCGGATATAGAAAATGTACATTAAGTACAATGTTTGATTTTGCACCGTACAATCCAAACACGGGGTTTAAGTACACAGGTTGTATGTGTTGTAACCACAGTATCGCCTCCATGTGTTCCACAATCGTACCATACATTTCTGGCATGCTGTACATCAAATCTGGTCTCCCATTAAGCTGACCGTTTACCCGCCTCGGCAGATGTGTATTCCACTCGTCTCTTATTCTGTTTAGATCCGCCTGAATCACGTCCATACAGCTGTATCGGAGACAGTCCCTTACAAGACAAAATCAGTACATGGAAACGTTTATATTAAAACTAAGGGACTGGGCATGGTTATCAACAGAGTTTAATCCTCAAAAAGGATGAACCACATTGTGTTTATCTCCATTCTACAATGACAAAATTACTTGCGAACTCCGGTATCAGTGAAAACACTGAGAAAAGCGGAATGGATTGAGTTCAATGTTTTGAGTGGGTTGTCGATCTGAATTAAAGAGATAATGTATCCCAATAAGATCCCAAAAACCAAACATGGCGCTTGTTTGCACAAACATATTTTTTTCACATCGAAATACGTCACTCGCAAATATGACAGACATCAAAAGTGTGTATCAAAGCTACTTGTCCGCTATAAAAAAATAAACAAGCCCGGCATGTTTTCGTTGTTCACCACACATCACTGTTTTGATGTCATACAGCTCATTTTGACGCAGAAAATCTAGCGTCATACTTGGCTATAGAGAAGCGATATATTAAGCTGTCTGTGGTTCTTAAAACGATATAATACGATTTCACCTGACTACACTGAACGAAAGATACGAAGACACAGGGGACCCTGACGTTTTGGAGAAGCTGTGATAGACCTCACACACCCTCTATACTTTTATCTTGTTTTGACAGGTAAACAAAGCGACAATACCCTTTCTATATCCAATAGAAATGTCTGCATAAAGCTCCGACTACATCATGAGCATGTGTTTATCAATTACTATCAAATAGTAATGATACAAGGTGTTCGCGAAAGGGTAGCGTTTCCTGTCTCACCGGTGGCACCCGTCATAAACACATGCAAAGGCAAGTCAATTGTTGACCTGAACAAACATGGGAACATATGATACAAGTCAAAATAAGGAATTGCATCAGACATCATATTTGTCACTGGTGCATCAAATGTGGAAATATCATCCACATGTCTACCATAAACATTTTGATAGCTTTACTGATGCCTCGAATGTTGTAATTTGATAGCATGGTGCTCTTTCAAATCTTGGTAGAAAGAGCATGCTCGATTGTATCTCAAAAGCGAAATATGAACGCCAAAGGCTGGAGCTGCTGGAATATTGCTGTACATATGAAAGAGATGAGCAGATCTCACTCGTCTCCTTTATTTCTAGTTAAGTTGGGTAAATCAATGGAAGGGAATTGGCTACTTGATTGTTATTGAACGATGTCAGATGATCGGTATACCTGAAGCTTAAGTTAAACCTTTCTTGGCCAAATTACCTTTTTTTTACTTTGCCAATCCAAGCAGAATTTCCGATTCATATGCTTAAGGAAACAGATCCGTAAGAAGGGGAGCAAATTTGGTGCCCATGGGGATGACTTCTTCTTGCCTAAATGTTTTTCCCCAAAATTATACGTTGATGTTATCAATAAGGAAGTCAAGCATTTCACATTTTGTTTTCTCAGTAAACTTCAGATGGCATTTGCTTTCATCTTTCACAAATTGTCCTGAACCTCTGAGTGAGTGAGTATAGTTTTACGCCGCTTTTAGCAATACTCCAGCAATATCACGGCGGGGGACACCAGTAATGGGCTTCACACATTGTTCCCATGTCGGGCCTGAACCTCTCAATAGAGATACGTAACTGGATCAGTGCTCACCAAGTTTTGTTTCCACCATATTCAAACTTACTTCAAAAGCATTTGAAAATCATAACGAATTCAGTGAATGACTCTGCATCCTACGCACGGATCTTAGCTAATCAAAAGGATGTCTTGAAGCGGAGTCATGACTGTAGCATAGTTTGTACCTACCTTTCAAAATCATCAGAAAAATTGATGGCATTTGTGTTCTGTAAATCTTTGAAAAGATCTATCCAGAAAGCAATGCCACCTTCCTTCATGGATCTCCACCACCTTTCTATCCTCTGTAATGAATAAAGGTAGTTATGAGTA
This sequence comes from Haliotis rufescens, assembly GCF_023055435.1. NCBI lineage: Eukaryota > Metazoa > Mollusca > Gastropoda > Lepetellida > Haliotidae > Haliotis > Haliotis rufescens. The sequence goes on from NW_025963840.1 coordinate 27,553, forward strand.
CTTACGCCGAGTACTTAAACGGTTAGTTTATGTCATTCCAGAAACTTTAAGGAAGACACCTAGAGGAATTCAATGAATATCACACGTCGTTTGGCAACATGGTACGCAATGATTTCCAATTCTTGGACCTTGACACGAAATTTTGACATCTCTTAACTAACAGGCAATTACTCCTTAATACAAGTTGTGGGAATGGAGAGAGCATTTGGTAGAGCAGGATATGAGTACCTTTTGGACTGATCTTCAGTGAAAGTCATATTATAAGTCTCAGCACTATATAGCCTTGTACGCTCTGTTGACTGTTACATTGAAGGTTTTAATCATTCATGTTTTGTTGAACATATGATCGAAAAGTGTTTTGTTTGTTTCTTGTTTAACGCCGCACTCAGCAATATTCCAGCTCTATGATGGCGGTCTGTAAATAATTGAATCTGCACCAGACAATCCAGTGATTGACACTATGCGCATCGATCCACGCAATGATATGCATCAATCAATGCAGCAAGCGTGACAACCAAATCCGTCATTCGCCTCTTACGACAAGCATAGTCGCCTTTACGGCAAGAAAAGAGTTTTGAGCATAATTGATTAATTTTTCACCCATGGTCAATAATGCGCTCTTTCTTTGCCATTTTTTTCTTACTTGGTTTGAATTAGAACTTCCAATTATAACAGAACTCTCCCCTGCCATTTCATCAGTGTGTCGCCACCTGAATGATTTCTGCATGTCTTCAATGACACCGTTCTCGGTCCCTGCGTCCATTCTGATGCATCTTGGGACACCTGCATGGCAGCTCAGATATTGTGTTACAACGTTACGTAAAACGGAATTGTTACACGATCTTTTCATGACATATCAAAACTCACGATACGATGAAGTAATCAACTATACTAAAACAAATGAGAATTCCTCAATGTGATAGTTGAAATGAGAACAAGCCTGATAATTAATCACACCTTGACACACACACATACATGTGCTATGATACAAACACATGAAAACGGCAGTGTAATGCCCGACACGGAGTGTGCAAAATGTTCTACTTCATAAGAAGTACATAATAAAGTGTCAAACTTTGCTAATGATGTGGCCAAATGCTATTTAATACAGTTTAAGAAAATTGTTAAAGGGAAAGTATTACATCTATTACGAAATGGGAACAATAAACATTGAAAATGTAAACAAAGACAACCAATAAAGAGAGTGCTGTGAGCGTTCACATTCAGATAATTTCTGCCAAATTACTGATGCTTAAAAATAACTCTTACATCTAATGATTTGAACGTCATGAATATGACGTCGTCATAGGTAAACACATACATGACCAAATCAATCTTCCCAAATTCAGAACTACATATTAAACATTAAGTATGTTTATATTTGTAATGATTCCAAAGCTACTACCTTGCAGCGTTTCAATAAAATTCAGAAAGTAAGAGGCAACAACGTATGGATTGTTGTTCGTGTTAGACACTTCAAGCCACAATATCTTCCAGTAGAACCTGAAAAAGAACGGGAAATGTTTACAAATGAATATGGATGGACAAGTGTACATACGTGTACATACATACATACATACATACATACATACATACATACATACATACATACATACATACATACATACATACATACATACATACATACATACGCTTCAACTGAAAATGATGTCCAAAATAATGAGTACAGTATTAATTTCGAGCATCCAGACACTTCAGAATACCATGTTTGTGCATGTCAGTCCTTAACCCTTAGTATAAACTCACTTATAAAATATTCACCAGCACCAGCACCTTGAAATTCCCACACATGTCCGAAGCCATGGGAATATAACATATTCTTAATACCAGAAACCCATGTATTCCTACCAACGGCATCAAACCTAACTAACATATCGTAGCACCGTTTTGGAAATATCTCTTGAGACGCATTAAGGAGCTTAAATCAGTATCTTAAACATCTTGTGTAAGAATCAATATAATTACCATATCGACCACATTCTCCGAGCTTTGCAACATTTCGAGATTTGGAACTAATACCTAAAACAGATTTACAAAACTTTGCTTGGAAACGTTCGAGAAACAACCATTTATGAACCCCCCAAATCTCCGAACCATATAAAATAATAGGTTTAAGCTATGAGTCGAACATTTTAAACAACATTTTAGGAGCGATATTTCGAAGTGTATAACTGAGCTGTGTTATAGGAAATAAAGCTTCACTTGCTTTCAAAACTAATGTCTGAACTGTTCTCGACCAACACAGCCTGTTTGAAAATATAATACCCAAATAACTGTAATATGTAGAAACCTTGACAGGCATATGTCCTAGTTTCCATTTCTCGTAGTTCCTCAACTTACCACCATTACGAGAAACTAAGATATCAGTTTTTTCTATGTTCGCTTTTAAACCCCATTTGTTTCAGGATTTGTGTAATACATCAATCTTCTCCTGTAGTTCAAGAACTGAATCTGCAAAAATACACCGAAAGTCATCAACATATAAGAGAAGAACCAATTGTAAATTCAATATTTGTAAAAGCTACAATGAGCTTCATTATAAGGTCAATGGCGCAGATTTACCCATTCACATACTTACGCAAAAGAAACGCAAGTGAAGTTCTGTGTGTATGAAATGCACAAAATAATAATTTGTGAAAACAAACATAAAGAAACGTATTGAAGAAACGCTGTTCACTGTTTACATTATTCTTTTCGAGCACGTAGCAGGAACGCATTCGTTTTTCCTCGTTTGACGTTTTTTGCACGTGCAACACAATACACATGAAACAATGCGTGCATTTCACCCATTGTCCATTCTCTATAAGCTCCCGTACAAAAAACTGCAATGGGCCGCACAGCACCTGAGTTAGCGGCGTCAACGGTGGCTATAAATTGTCTCCTCAGAGCATCAAGGTTCAACCTCTCCCACCCACATCAGAGTGTTGAAACGACGTATTGTGAGTTGTGCTAGCTTCTGTGTCGTACAGGCCAACCGATGGGGAGGAGGAAGCATTATGGGGTGGGGAGGCTGCAATTACGATCACAGGACCCCTCTACACGTGTAATGTCAAGGTGTGACTGCTGTCGTGTACGACCCGTGAAAATACGGGGTCGAATAGGTCTTCAGTAACCCATGCATGCCGTAAAAAGCAACAATGTTTGTCGTAAGAGGCGACTAACGGGATCGGGTGGTCAGACTCACTGACTTGGTTGATATTTGCCATCGTATCCCAATTGCGTGGATCGATGCTCATGATGTCAATCACTGGAATGTCTGGTCCAGACTTGATTATTTACAGACCGCCGTCATATAGCTGGAATATTGCAGAGCGCGACGTTAAACAACGAACGACGAAGCTGTCATGTACCGGGATGATATTTTTCGTAATCACGTCAGACCTCTCTTCCTGGGTCAACTTCAACTCCAGGTCTTTCAGCAGGATAACGCTCGTCCCCATACAGTACAAGACTCTGTGGACTTCCTCAGACTGAATAACATTCCTGTGGAGGCTTTGGCTGTCTTTGTCATCGGCGCCAGTTGAGCATGACTCTTTTCTCGGGTGGGTTTGGTGATATTTAAATAAACACGGATGGTTTCCATCAACCAATCGACGCTTATTTGGTATCAAGTATTTTCTCTGTTATCATTTATTGACATCATCAACATATCTTTTATAGCCTTAGCGTTATTGCATGTAATGCCCAACTTGCGTTTCTTTTGCGGTAACTTAGCTTATTTACCCGCATATGGCTCCGTGAATTGCAAAACCATATGGTTTTAATTTATCATTACCGTCGATATGGACGAGATAATTTGGTCCTTTGTTAATGTAGACACGCCTTGGTAGCCGATGGCAAGACCTCATGTCTAACTCACGCTGAAGCTGGAGGACTGTATCTCTGAAAGTTTATTTTACGATTTTGAGCAGGGTTCAAAAGTGATGTTTTATGAAAGAACTGTTTGCACCTCGTGTATCACCGACCAAAACATATTAACCGCCTCCGTGGTGTAATGGGTATAGTGGAAGGTAAGTGGGTGCGTTCATACCCTGGCCGCGGACATAAGTGTTTTTGTTTATAAAGAAAAGAAAGGGCCGGCCATTCGTTATGCAGATTGTAGCAGTGGTGTAATGCTAAGCCATAACTGCTCTGGTGTGGGATGAGACAGACAGACAACCCTGGTCCGCGCACTTCCAAAATACCCATCCCTTCAATCGTAGAGAAATAGATGGGAAATGCAAATTGTCTCTGTACATGATAAAGCAAAACAATATGTTAACAATGCGGTTGGCGGCCATATTATTCCTTTTAGGTTGTATGTTGTTCATTAAATTTCTTTGGTTATTCATAAATTCTGTTTCATTTGTTTCTCAGTCACGTGTGTAACGTCATGTGATTTTCAGATGTTTAGACCTTGTTTTGCTTCTACTACATTACTTTGATTTCGAGACTTTCTAAATTGTGTGAGTGACCTGATTACCCGTTCAGCGAACACCTGGTGAATTTTTTGAAATTCGCCGGTGATTCTTTCATACTATTTCACCCCTATTTTGCCTTTTACACCAAGTGAAGTCTGTTTCGGTGTATGGTCAGAGCTGGTTGTTTTGTGCCGTTGACGTTTCATATTTACAAACTGAGCTAAGGCACGAAATGTTATTGTCTTCATGTGTATATAATCGCAACAAAACATTTTTAAAATAAGTGGAAATCTCTAATAAAAGCAGAGTCCATTGTAAGATAGTGATTATGGAAAACTATCAAATAGTGATGATACCAGGTGTTAGCAAAAGGGTGAGCGTATCCAGCCAAACCGGTAGCACCTGAACAAACACATGCAAGGGAAAGTCAGGTGTTCACCTGCAAGAAACAACACTGGATCATATGGTACAAGTTAAAATTGGACATTGCATTGGACATAACTTTTGTCACAGATACTAGTACGGTAAAATTAGAAACTTCCCCTACATGTCTGCCATAAAACCTTTTGGGAGTTTTACTGAGGTCATGGATGTTGTAACCATGATCAAACAACTTTTGAAGTTATTGCTCATTGACTATTGGAAATTTGAAGTCCTATCTTGTGTCATGCAGTCTTCTGGAGAGTGTTTTGTAACTCTCATTATTTATGCATAGATATGAATATGAATCAGATGAGGCAGTTAAACTGGCCTTATTATGTTTTTTCTAGTTCATGTGGGAACATCAGTAGAAGGGACTTGGCTATGTGACCCTTATTAAACGATAGCTGATAGTTGATATACCGATGACCTATGTTATACTTCTTGTCCAATTTCAAGTTATTGACTATTCTAGGTTTAATATTTCACTAGATACCTTGGCACTGAGAGACCATATGACGACAGCAACCGTGACCGCATTGACCGACATCCCAGATAGGCACCATTGCCATTTAGTTCCTGCTGCAATAATGAAGCGTAACTGTAAAACAGTGTACTTGATCTCACAGCAATGATATATAATCTTTTTTAATAAATATGTCTGTATTATAGTGCTTGAAACATGGCCTTTCAAATCGAAACTTGAATGCGGAATTCTCAAGGATACAATTCAGCTGTGTATTGTTGATTATATGAGCGTTAAAACGATATATATCCTTTATTTCATTGTAAAAACAGATGATACTGTAAGTTGCTTAATGTAAGTAATTAAGCAAACAGAAACTTGGCGTTACATGTACCTGTACTGATCGCCGTACCACTTGAATATTTGAAGCACCACGGCGGCATAAATTCATTCTTCTGAAGATACGTTTCAGTTGACGGATACTGTAGGGAATGATAATTATTATTCATAACTGTCATTTAATGCCACCTTGCAACAATGCAATAAGTAACTGTTTGGCAAAGTGACTTGGGTAGTATTTCCAAACACTTCCAGAAATTGAGTTCATTGGCATACAATCAACGAAACATTGTGTGAATACATGTACATACAAATGATGTATACACACACCTCAAGAGTAGATAAAAGATGACTATTAAGGAAAGGTCATTGCTCAATTTAGTTCATACTAATATTGTGACACTGACCTAATATTGTACATAACACTGTTTATTCCTGTACTACATTTATGCACAAACAATATCAAAGAGAATGTAACACTGCATATGTAATAGTTCTTTATGTACAATTTATGAATATGTTTTGGTTTGAATGTTCATGATATGTTCATATACAGGTATTTTTTGCTCACACTTTATATCAATAACTGGATGACATACACAGTGTAAATAAGTAATACGAACCAGATGGAGAAACCGTGTCTTAGAACTAGAACTACGCGTATTTCTTCATAGCTCAATCCATCAAAAAAGTATTGACGAATTAAATCATCTCCTGAAAGGCGTTAAGGGACATAGGCTGCGTGTGGAACAAAAACATCCTACTGAATGAAAATACATTTCGAATAATGAATACTTAAATTATACAGTATTCATATTATAGGCACAGAACCGAATATACGGGTTAAGTAATAGGATACTAAATAATCAAGGATTTAACAAATAATTTGAAGAGACCAGGTCGAAAACTTCACATTTCGAAAACTGCATTTATTGACACTTTATTGTAATATTCCATTGAAACATATTTCATGAGTATAACATTTACTCGAATAAAAGAATTGTATGTTTCATCAATTGGAGATAAAGTTCTCAGTATCTGCAATATCTTCACCGTGCCTCGTTGTGTGGGGAAAAAAGGATACTTCTTGTAGGCGGAGCCCCACTTGAACCAAAAGAAGCCATTGGCAGCAACCTACGTGAAAAGAATATGTTGAAATATTACAGAGAAAGAGCAAAATCAACTTCTCACGTTACCTGCGTGAAAGAACAATTGTACAAAAAAATAATATTTATGAGATACAATGTCACATACAAGTTATAGACGAAGAGAAAGAATTGTTTGTAGCTCTTAGTTAGTTAGTTAAAGCTTAACGTCACATCGGCAATATCTCAGCAATATCGTGACGTTGTAGCTCTTAAAATTACTGGATGATACACATGAGTTGTACTAGCATTAACCACATCTTCAATAAAACTGTAAAATGACCATCAGGTGAATGGGCATCGTCTATTTTCGCCATCAGTAGAGTTCGCATTTGTCGTTATGATGGAAATTTTCTGCAACAATTACTTATGTTATTTTATGTTACATGCAGGACTCATTTGTTTGTATTTATTGTTCAAAATTCATGTAAATAGTTTCCTGAAGCCACCTTGGATAGTCATTAGTCTCTAGGAGCTTGGGTATTTAGAAGTGACTTACTTCTCGGGTTGCGTCTTTTAGGGTTTAGCACCTGCAGCTTTATATCGTTTAAAATGTTTATGGTATGTTACATAACTGTTAAATACTGTTGTATATTATATATGTATATGTGATTGGCCGACTCTTGGCACTTTAGATGATAATTGTTACGTCACGTGGCGTACGTTATCAATAATAGTAGGTATATAGAATACTAAACGGGCTTCCTTTTGATACCATTTTTTGTGTTTCATTAATTTTGCATTACACGGGAGCGGCGAGTCTTGTATTTTAGTTATTACTTGCCATGTATAAGTCTCTTTGTAAATTTCACTGTCGTGTGTGAATAGGCAGACATTTCCGCGATCCACAGCATAATCCAATTGAGCCTTAACCGAATAATACTTTAAGCACGTCAAAAGTTGACGCGTTTTATTTAATGCCAATCAACAGCCTACTTTTAGAATTCTGGGGTCGGTTCTACAAGGCTATCGTAGCACCTATAGCTTATCGTAACTCCCACACTATAACATACACTTACGACTGTCGTTGCGCTACGACCGTCTTGTGGTACTGGGCCTAGCACCACCAAGTTTACAAACACGTCACAACAAATTTGACGTAATTTATGGAATATTGATGCAAGATGCTTCGGCGAAACAATACTATGTGATGTCAACCTAGCAACAGAGTCGCTGGGGTCATCGACTGTGCCTAAGCTTCTATCAGTGATCTAGCATCTCCACACGCCTTGTTGAATAAGCGCAGGGGTGTTGGCAGTTTTAAATAGTGGTTAGTGAAACTTGGTCCCGCAGTACATAAGAACGCGCTTTGGTTCTACACGGTGTGTTGTAGAGCTGTATGTTAATGAACCGGGCGAGAAATAAATATTGACAATGTCATTTCATCAACAATGTCGCGTTCTCGCACTGTCGCGCTTTTAGTAGTTACTGCTTGTTTTAATTTCTTAACAAAACATGATCTATAGTTGTAGATGAAAACGTCCAGTGAACGAAATCACTCACATCAATTACAAATGTGTTATATAGACGTCCTTTAAGGAGCTAAGTTTGTGGGTTAAAGGGTCTTTGGTTAATTGAATTTTGAAGTATTAATTCAAATTAAGTTTATATGATTCAAATATGGATATCGCAAATACATTTTTGTGACATTCGTGAGTCACTATTGTTTAATGCCGCACTGAACAGTATTTCAGTTGTGGCATGTCAGCTACAGGTGGGAGGAAAGTCGAAAGTCATGTAGGTAAAAACAAACACAATCAGGACGAATCTGGAATTCGAACCTTACAGGTTTCTGGCACGCCTAGGGAGCGTCACACTGCACAGCGAATTCATCGATTTGAGAGTGTGACCGAGTTAATTTATAATAATAATAGTCCATTTGTATGGCACTTTTTCACGCTGAATATCATACTCAAAACACAGTATTACCACTGTCCTTCTCATCTCCAAGGGGAGTTTGTCACGACCTAACCTGCCTGTGACATGCTAGAAGGTTTACAGCCACGTTGTCATATTATCTTTCCGGGTACCCATTCACAGTGGCATATTTCGAACAAAGTCGACACCACATGCGTCACGTGTGTATGAATGTGGGACAGGACGGAGGCACTTGAAACTATCAGGAGCCAAGCAGCCGAACACGGTCACCCATCCAAGGACTCCTCGTGACTTACGTTACCTGTAGTTTAACGCAGCTTTGAACAAAACTTCAGTTTTTTCACAGCGTGTCAGCTTGATGTGGAAGGACATTCCTAAATGATGTGTGTGTTTGGTACTGAGATTAGAACACGCGATCATAGTTTTCTGGTACCTCTAGGAGACGCAAAGCGAATTGCGCCGTCTAAAACGACAGGGACAATCGTGTGTCAATTGAAAAAAAGATGTCGGAGACTAGAATTTATTAAATAGAAATACAAAGTATTTGTTTCTTGCTGTGAAAAAACCGTTTGGTTTATGAAAATCGACACAGACAATAACGATTTATGAACTGATTTTTAAAGCAACGATGAACGATTTGTTTTCATTTTGAGAAAGCAAACCACGTTGCCTTTGCTACTTTGGTTTAAGAACTACTGGAGATAACAAAAGACAACTGGAGTTTGAAAAGGAGTATAACCATTTCGGCGCCTGCGTAGATTAATACACTTACTACGCATGCGCACCATTAATCGGAACGGGCGACAATACTGAAAATGTCCAATGTCGCATTGTGGCATTGTCGCGCTTTGGTCAAATAAAAACGATTATTCAAAGCGCGATAATGGGACAACTGTCCATAATGTCGCGTTCTCCCATTGTCGCGCTTTGGTTAATCTTGACACTTCTTGCTTGTTTTTGGAAGGGCAACAATGCGACACATCGACAACGCGACAATGTCCCTTCTAGTATTCCCTATAAATGAGCATTGGTTTACTTTACAGCTTCAGTCTAATATCAGGTTTCCAAAGATTTCCCGCTGTTAAACATTGTGAATGTATATCGAACAGTCAGCGATTTTGTTTTTTGAGATCTACATAACATACATAAAACATAAACATAAATCTTCATATGTCAACCTTTTCAATTTATTGTGGAAAATTTCCAATATTGTAATGAGGTTCATTGTGATCTCCCAATAGAGATTTGATAAACGCATATAAATACAATCAAACCTTTTCAATATACTCTCAATCTATAAGAATGTGTTATGACAAATAAACATCAACTTTAAATGGTAAAATACAAAACAGAGCTGGGTATGTCCGTACTAACGGCAGTGTTCCAATACACATTTACTCACAGGGATCTTAGGGGTTACAGAACAGATCCCAAGTAACCTATGTGGTCGTAATGGGCGACTAAAGGGATCGGATGCTATGGCTAGGTGATTTGGTTGAAGGCATGTTTTCAAGAAGAAAGGATTCCTGCACATCAGATAGGATCACAACAAATATTTCATGTTAAGGATTTTATGCGCGACTGTTACTGACAAAACGTCGTTTGGGGTGTCATACTTGCGGCTTGGGGCGTTGTTCATAATATCACTGGCCTCACTGGTTACTGGACTATAAAAAGGACCGACTTCATATCGCCTTTGAGTTGCTAAATATGGAGCTAAAAACAAACAAGCAAATACCTACTGTCAGAGTTCGGAATTTTCCACTAGTTCAGATAAATGTCTTCTTTTATATTCTTCGTTCTTCTGTACAGTGTATATGTAAATAGTGTCGCCCAGGTAAAATGGCGACTTGTACACACGTGATGTAAGCATGACGCATGCGCACAATAGTTTAAATGATTAAACCTGATTGGATGATTATAAGTCCAAAACGCGAGATAGCGACACTTGACCAATATCGCTATCTCGCGTTCTCGCGTTCTCGTGTTTTTGTGCTTATAGCCTATACAGTTGTATGTAACTATTTTCAAAAACACGAGAACGCGAGAACGTGAGATTGCGACATTGGTCAAGTGTCGCGATCTCGCGTTCTCGTGTTTTTGTGCTTATTGCCTATACAGTTATATGTAACTATTTTCAAAAACATGAGAACATGAGAACGCGAGATTGCGACATTAGTCAAGTGTCGCGATCTCGCGATCTCGCGTTCTCATGGTTTTTGTGCTAATAGCCTATACAGTTGTATGTAACTATTTTCAAAAACACGAGAACGCGAGAACGCGACATTAGTCAAGTGTCGCGATCTCGCATTCTTGTGTTTTTGTGCTAATAGCTATACAGTTATATGTAACTATTTTCAAAAACACGAGAACGCGAGAACGCGAGAACGCGAGAACGCGAGATTGCAACATTGGTCAAGTGTTGCGATCTCGCGTTCTCGTGTTTTTGTGCTTATAGTCTATACAGTTATATGTAACTATTTTCAAAAACACGAGTACGCGAGAACGCGAGAACGCGAGATTGCGACATTGGTCAAGTGTTGCGATCTCGCGTTCTCGTGTTTTTGTGCTTATAGTCTATACAGTTGTATGTAACTATTTTCAAAAGCACGAGAACACGAGAACGTGAGAACGCGAGATTGCGACATTGGTCAAGTGTCGCGATCTCGCGCTCTCGTGTTTTTGTGCTAATTGCCTATACAGTTATATGTAACTATTTTCAAAAACACGAGAACACGAGAACGCGAGATTGCGACATTGGTCAAGTGTCGCGATCTCGCGATCTTGCGTTCTCGTGGTTTGTGCTAATTGCCTATACAGTTGTATGTAACTATTTTAAAAAACACGAGAACGCGAGAATGCGAGAACGCGAGATTGCGAGATTGGTCAATTCTCGCGATCTCGCGTTCTCGTGTTTTTGTGCTTATTGCCTATACAGTGATATGTTACTATTTACTAAGGTAATTCGTCACGGTAAACTCGCGTGCAACGGCGTAACTGAGGTGCGCACGAACCATTGTATCCAACATTTTTAAGACACTGCTTATTACTGTCTACAAACTGAAAAAGTTGGAAGAATGATGTTGGATGATGAATAAAATCTCACCCTCGTGTCTTTTGACATCAAAACGACGAGTGAGTGAGTATGGTTTTACGCCGCTTTTAGCAATATTCCAGCAATATCACGGCGGGGGACACCAGAAATGGGCTTCACACATTGTACCCATGTCGGGAATCGAACCCGGGTCTTCGGCGTGACGAGCGAACGCTTTAACCACTAGGCTATCCGACCGCCCTCAAAACGACGAAATGAACCACAACGTTCATAGAAATGTCTGCTTTGCAAATTAATGCAGTTTATTTCAAAATGGCTGCTCAAAATCACGTGACTTTTGACAATGTCTGAATGCAAATTTTCCAAGTCTTTTGATTATACAGAAATATATATGTAGACTGGTAACATAATAAAGTCAAGAACACGCTCCCTTTCTTGCCTGTGAACTGACTGAATTTGACAAATATTGTCTGACAACTAACAGTCAAATAACCAACATGGATGCCTAATGGTATTTTTCAGAAAGATTTTGTTTGTTTGTTGTTAACGCCGCACTCAGCAATATTCCAGCTATATGACGGCGGTCTGACATCAAATATATCAACACTCGTTAGGGTGGCCCAGTCGTCTAAGGCGCCGCGATTCTCTGTGCAGAGTTGCGTCAGTTGGGCACGCCCGAAACCTATGATTGTGGGTTCGAATCCCGGTTCGCCCTGATTATGTTTCTTGTTTCACCATACCCGTTCTCGTGGGCTTCATCGAAGAGGTAAACGTCTGAGACCTGCATCACTTCGGGCTTTCCTCTCATATTAAGCTGACACGCTGTGATATAACTGGAATACTGATAAAAGCGGTGTTAAACCCAACTCTCGCACTTACTCTATAGAATACTACGCGTTTAATCGCTAAGAACATTGAAGAACGAAGCGGGATGTATTATACGATTAATCATGACCTCATTTCTGATGATTCGATTGGGATCTTGCAACATTATAACGCAGTGAGTGACGACGTTAATTGTAAGAGGGAAGTGACCGTCAGGTTGCTTTCCATAGATGTTGAGGCATTTCCATCGTAATGGCAGCTGCATGAAGACGATAAACATCCCAGTGTCACCCACAGGGTACGGGTAATTTACATGTTTGTCGTGTCTCGAAATATGAATTGTAAATAGTGTATCGTGCCAAATATATGTGAGTTACTGAATAAATACAGCAGTTTCAAGAAAGTGGTAATTGTATTTATAATGTTAAGTGTATTTTACAACATGGACCAGGTTTATATTGTATCTTATGAGTGATGTCGGGATCGAGTTATCGCCCTTGATGAATTGTTTGTTTATTATAGGGTTAAGATAATGATTTTGTATATCATTGATTATTAAGTTTATGTTCATGTACAGAATATAGACGTATGTTTATATGAACTGAATGAATGTGTGAATATGTATGTGTATGAAACCAATGCAATATTGTTTTTATAATGTTATTGTTTTGTACATTAAAGGATGTCATTATCTACTCTGGCAATAAACACTCCGACCCGTAGCCTATGTTTGAAATTGTATTTTCCTTCACAATCCCCGGTTACAATATGACAATCGGTTTTGGGAGAAAAGGTACGTGTAATCGACCTGTGGATTGTGTGAGCATATGCGGGAAATACCCGCCTTAAATAGGGGTAAATTTTTTTTAACCATTGTACATTTTATCAACATCCTTAAAGAGGCTGTACATAATGTTGATATCTCATATAATCATTAAACGACTCGTGGTTGTTGTTTATTGTACAATAAAGCACTCGCCCCTCATGGTTTATTCTCCCTGCAGTGTAGTATTGTACCCCCACTCGTCGTTTATTTCTTTAACAGTGGCCCGCTCATTTATGATAACATGCGGGCGGTTTAATGATAATGTTATCCATTTTAACTATAAAATAATGTAAAGCGGGATGTTTTGTAGTCAGGTTGGAGCGGATGAAAATATGATAATTAATTTTGTATTTCAAATTGGTCTATGAGAATTTTGCCTTTCATGAATATGCTAGCCGTGTATAACATTGCCTCATGGAGAAACTCACTGGCCTGTGATTATTTCTGTAACTGAAGTACTGCTGGTGCGGCTTTAAGCAATATTACTCACTCACTGACGGTAATAGTTTTGTTTCCAGCTTTCGGACACATTAATGTTTTCACTATCATTAGACATTCATGTACACAATTTCTTTTGTTAAATTATATTGAGCATGTTGGGGTTTTTATTATAAAGTACATAGGAAACTGTAACAACGGGAGATGACTCAGACTTTGTGAGTGAGTGAGTGAGTGAATGAGTGAGTATGGGTTTAAGCCGCTTTTAGCAATATTGTGTATGTAAATTACATAGCATTTTCAAGCTCAAGTCATAAGTTTGCTAAATGCTACTTGGAGAATGAAGAGCATGAAAGAAGCATGACCAAAGGACTACTAACGTGCGCATGGGCCTTGACCTTGTGATATTACGCATGGGCACGGACAGCGTCTAAAACGCGAGAACACGAGATCGCGAGAAAATGAAATGTCGCATTCTCGCGTTCTCGCGATTTCGTGTTTTTGTGGCCTAATTTGACAAGTCGAGATTGCGAGATTGCGAGATTTTGCATCATGTCCAAATGTCGCATTCTCGCGTTGTCGACTTTTGAGAAAAAGTGCTAGGTACCAAAAACACGAGAATGCGAGATCGCGAGAACGTGAGATTTTGGCCAAATCTCGCGTTCTCGCGATCTCGCATTCTCGTGTTTTGGGCATATTTAGCTCGTTTCCTAAGGTCGAGATCGCGAGAATGTCCCTTACAGTATTCAATACATTTGTTCAACAGTTTGTAAAAAAGTACTCTGTGGCTAGGTAGTCGTGTGTAAAAATAAATTGGTTCAATGAAGACTGGGGTCAGAAATGAATTTGCAATCACCTGGTGAAATGTTGTAAATTTGTGCGAAAAACACCTCACTGTTTTCATTTTTGAAGATAGAATGTCTCCCATACTCTTTAGCAGATGTGTATTATGCGAATTGTTTTAAAATAATTTTAACATTTTAAATGAAATTATAGTTGTAAAAATAAAACCACGTAGAAGCATTCTTTCAGCGCTGAGTAAGCGCAAGTACAGTTATTTCTTTTAATATGATATCGCTAACTTAAGATATCTTTCAAATGAAAGTAAAACACAAATTATGATAAAACCAACTGAAAGGTATAGGTTTTTTGCTCTCAAGTTTAAAACTCCTTAATCACTTACATCCAAGTGGGCATTTAATCAAAGACCCATGAAGATTCCGGGGTAGAATAGGTCTTCGGCAACCCATGCTTGCCATAAAAGGTGACTATGCTTGTCATAAAAGGCGACAAACGGGATCGGGTGGTCAGGCTCGCTGACTTGGTTGATGCATGTCATCGATCCCAATTCCGTGGGTCAATGCTCATGATATCAATCCCTGCATTGTCTGGTCCAGACTCGATTATTTACAAATCGTCGTCATATAGCTGGAATATTGCTGAGTGCGGTGTTAAACAACAAACCAACCAACCAAATTATTTAATCAAATGTCTTAGTTTAAGATAACCCTTAAGTTTCATCCCTAATATTTCAGTGGGGCACCAAATTGACATATATTATGAAACATTTGCTTCATCAGTGCTTTAATTGCTTGTGTTGGAGTGGTATATTGTCTGCAGTTGTTGAAATACCACTGTCAATGGACACTGAATGCATGTTTCAATGAACATATTTCAGATTATATATCACATACATGAGTTTTTATGTTATTTTTCTAATGAGATTAGTCTTCAAAATAAACATAATTTTTCTCTTTGTTTCTACCTTTTTAAGTGAAGCATGTTACCATTTTCTTTTTAAGGTGTAAGATACATCCATCTTTATGCAGAAAGAAGGTAAATGAATGCTCCCTTATGATATCAATTACTGGCTTCCACAGAGAAAAGGTTTTTGAGTCAACAAAAGAAAAGGACATTCAAACTTGAAAAAGGTAACACCAAGCATCACCATATGAAAGTTCCATGCCTTTGGTGTAACCTTCTTAATAAGAAAACTCTTTCGTTCAGAAACTTCCTCACATGCATAATAGAAGAATTAAATGCACTGGTAAGGAATGTTGTCGGCTACTATACAAGGAGCAGTCATTTGTATTTTTATTTCATGATGAATGAAAATATGTCTTAGTGTTAACAGGTAAAACATATCTGATGCCATTGTAATTACTACTCTTAACTCATATTATAACTCAAATATATAAATCACCCTAACTTAGGTCTCTGTATAATCACTAAATGCCTTTGGTGTTACGTAATATGTCCTAAGTGTTACTACAAGTCAGCAGAATTTGCTTCTAAGTAAACGTTGAGAAAAAACTGTCTGATGCCATCAACTATTGTGCATCATTTGCTACTGATTGATTATTGTAACGTGAAAGAAAAATCTTAATAAATAATGGCAATGTCCTTGTCTTTGGCGTAACCGTTTTGTCTTTGGTGTTACCAGAGGAAATTCTGAAAATGATGCAGGTAAACACACATTGCTGAGCATGCTTGTCCATAAGTACAAAGAACATGTTTAATAAATAAAGAATATTGAAACTATCATTTTGGCTATGTGTGGGACACAGAGAAGAGAAAATTATCAATATTGCTTGTAAATTCTCACAAAGAGTGAACCAGGCTTTAAAACGTATGATTCAAAGTGACATTCGTATTCTGGTCCAGGCAGAGGTAACATATTAAAGCATAACAATACACTGAAAGAAATATTGTATTCATTTTTTCTCTGCAATTTATTGATAACTGTAATGATCACACCAAGGCAATGAACTTCTACTGTTTCTCTTGTATACTTAAAGTATGACAAAATAATGTTTCTTTGTGTTGGCATAATTTACCAAACCATTTGTTACGTTAAGATGGTTCTTGTTAAATCACTAAAAGTTGGAGTTTTAATTTTTGTTTATTCAACAGGACCAAAAGGGGTACATACCTAATTACCCATCTATTTTCGGTTTGATTCCTTTCATTTCACATGCATGAATATGCCTTTTTCCCAAATGAGTAAAAGTTGCAAATTGGACTTGCTTTTGTTTATTCAACAGTACCAAAGGGGGTACAAAAAGTGATAATTACCCATTAGTAAGTTCACGCACCAAGTGGAACCCAGTCTGGCATGAAATAGTCTTCTTTATTGAACCGAGAAGCAAGCGGAGAACCTGCTCTGGGGTAATCTTTGTAGTACACAGTATACCCATTGACCAACCAGGCAGCCCACCATCCGAATGTGCCTACTGTCATTATCATGTGATCACACAAGGTCAAGGTTGCAAAGTCCAAGTAAGGATCCGTGTTTTCCATAAGGATGACATCCGAGGATTGTAGATTTTCTCTGCACCATTTTTTGTCATCGGTGGCAGTTAGAAAAATAGGATTTTGGAACTTTGTTTTCATATGGTTGATAGCTTTACGTATGTAGGATAACGGGGCAGCCGTGTAGCCTTGTTTTGTGTCCCATGTCATATCTGTCCTCCGTACATGTAACCCTATGACAGTTCTGTTTTTATGTCGACTTGCATATTTCTGGAAGCATTGAGCACTGAGATCCCTGTATGTTGGAACGAGTGTATACTCCTTTCTTATTTCTGATCTGACAGAGTAGAAATACTTCCACGATTGTCGGTACCCGTTTAGCTGAACAGTCACATCAAGCAGGTTGTAGTGATCGCAGTCGTGTGATGCATACTTCACCTCATTGAAGAAGATCCTGGTTTTCTTGCTGACAATTCCAGTGAAGGATATGTTGAAGAGTTTTGTAAGTGTGTCCGAGTTTTCAAGAAGGGGGTATTTTCCTGTTAAGAACGCGATTCCCAACAGTGAAGCGTATCTAAACATATGGTTTCCAAGGCGAGATCCAGATGACGTTGTCAGTAGATTCTCACGGGGTTTGGTAGTCCGCCATCTTGTAAACACTTTATTGATTGTTTCGTCAGGAATTGAGAAGTTAAAGGGACATGTTGTTGTGTTCATTTGAATATTATATGAAGACATTCTTTTTCCAGTCCAATTGTCTAAGTTAGTCTCGTTGTTCCCGCTGAAAGCTTTTTTTATTTTCACATTGGACAGAATGTAATAGCTTGAACTACACAAAATGGTTACCAACGTTATCAGATTGAGAAGTAGAAAGCCATAATAGAATACCTTTTGCATGATCAGAATTTAAGCCCAGATCATGAAATAGCAGGTGTCTGTGTGTGAGTGATTCCTGATAATATATATAAAAGGGACACAGTTGGTCTCGTGTCCACGGCGCTGTTTTTAGTGTTCAGAAACTGAGTTCTACAAAGAGCAGGATCCGCTAACCATGTGTTCTAATCCCAGAAACACCCTGGTTGTGATCAAATCCCAGATACACGCTGGTTATAATCTCGTTTACCTCGGAGGATACACGTGCGTGGTGGTTTTCCAAAGTACGTCTATGACCCGCTCATATATTTATGCATCGTGTGGTCCCTGGTGTTCGCCAACTGTTTTAATCTGAAAATCAACCAAAGCCGTTGCTATTTTAGAACATAATCATCTTCAGTTATTTATCATCATATTATAGTGGGGCGGCGGGGTAACCTAGTGGTAAAAGCGTTCGCTCGTCACGCCGAAGGCCCTGGTTCGATTCCCTACATGGGGAGAATGTGTGAATCCCTTTTTCTGGTGTTCTCGCCCGCCGTCACACTGCTGTTATATTGCTAAAACGGCGTAAAATGAAATTCACTCACTCATATCATAAAGGAGTTGGGTTTTAACCTCCAGATATTCCAGATATCTTTTGGAACGTGTATACGTACCAGGAATGCACTACATATATACATTGTACCCACGTGCACGACCCTCCACAAAGGTCCCCTCTGCCCTAAGCTACATCGACAGTACAGTACTAAGTAAAGTGTGGGTACAATGTGCGGAGCCTATTTCTGGTGTCCCCGCCGCGACATTGCTGGAATATTGCTAAAAGCGGCGTAAAGCCATACTCACTCACCCATTAAGTAAAGTGAATAGTTTTTTATGTATGTTGTTTAACGCCGCACACAGCAATATTCGAGCTATATGACAACTTTGTGAAAATAATCTGGACCAGACAATCCAGTGACTGACATCATGAGCATCAATCTACACTACTGCCTAAAAGTTTATTCCCCTAACACGCGTTGAGAACGCGTGTAACACGCATGTGACACGCGTGCTCTACGGGTTGCACACGGGTTGAGCACCCGTTGTCCCATTTTCCCACACCCAACTTTTTGTTTGGTATTTTGTAGAATTATTAAGAGAAAGTTTTGTGTGGGACTTAACATTTATCACTAATTCGAAGAGGATATTGGAAATGAATATGAACAGCCATTTTGTCTCACTGTTGATAGAAATTTAGATCTTCACAATCACCGAGTGTGACCATGTAGACAGAATCTCGTTAGGGTTTGTGATTTTTACATTTGCCCAATGACCATGGTGAGGATTGTTGGGGATAGGTGACAGTTTACTATCAGAGGAAATTGGTTGTGAGTACTTATACCATTTGGATAGGATTTTAATCCTTTCTTTCTCTGTGGGTAATCCTTTCACGTTGATGGAAGGAAGTCACTTAACCAGGTCATGACAATGGTTATGCGCAAGGTTCGGAATCGCGAAAAGATCACTGGAGGTGTTGATGGAGGCTGGACATGCAGCATACAGCATTTCCAGTGTAGGCTGGCACCTCGTCTTTGTTGCAAGTGCCTTAATTATTTAAATTTCAGTGAACTGAGTTTATTCACATGTTAGCTTTCAAAGGTTGTGATGGATACTTATATAATCCTCAGTTGAGTTTACTTACTAACGGCTGTGAGCGTTTTGGCATGACTTCTGTGCTTGTATAAACACAGTAACTGCTAAAAGCGGCGTAAAACCATTCTCACTCACAGTAACTGTTAATCCTCTGCATTGTGCTGGCATATGGGGGAAACACCTGTGACGATCAAACTTAGTTAGAATCCTTGTTTATCTGTGACATCTTCCAACTGGTGACATTTTAGTAAACTTCAAAAGTGATGATGAATTTTAATATTCATATTATTACAGTTTTTCAAATTGTAAATAAAACTTTGATAAATTTGTGCTACACTCTCTGGAAAATGCATTGTCTGTGGGTAAGTTTATATATCACGTCACATCAGCATTTTTTCAGTTATATTGCGGCGAAATAATTGCCAGCTTATGGGACTACATGTAACATGGCTGCTTTTATATTTCTTATACAGGTGCTTGACTGCCTCAGTAGTGCATGATCAATTAGAATTTTTATTGTGTAAACAATCAGTCAAGTTTGCAACAACAGATGAATAAGTTGATAAATTTGGACCGCAGTTACCGATTAACAACTTAAGACATAGAGACAGGTCGTCGATATTATAACAAACGTTATGGTCCTGTTAAGACGATTGATAGTTAGAACGTTGGGGTAAATGACCAGATATTGTAGCGTCAATCGCTTTTGACATTTTTAAACTCACCTTAAGGCACACGACAAGTCAACACCTGCCGCCCTGATTATGTTCTTATGTTTGACAGCAACTATGCCCGTGGATTTCAGAGAAAGATATGATTTTTACCTTGATGTTATTACAGTAAGCCAAAATTGTTTTCAAAGTCCACAGTT
The DNA here is from genome assembly GCF_023055435.1 of Haliotis rufescens. NCBI lineage: Eukaryota > Metazoa > Mollusca > Gastropoda > Lepetellida > Haliotidae > Haliotis > Haliotis rufescens. Next base: position 47,994 of record NW_025963840.1, read on the forward strand.
TGTTAAAAAGTACAAAAATAAGAGCGTTAAGAATCAACGTTTTCTTTTATTGAACACAATATTTGAACTGTATTGCTGTAAATAATCTAGTCTGCTGTCTATGTAACTGAAACATATTTATATATGATCTTCGTATGCCACGTCTTATGACCTCTATTATCCCTGATGACACTATCATAATGTTCAATTTCAGTCTGGCACTCCAAGCGTGAATAAGCATTACAAATGTGTTGATAAACCACACTGACGCATATACAATTTTGTATATATGAACATTCTAGTTATTCTATTCTATTCTAGAATGTTACCCCATGAGATCTGTCATATACATCACGGATTTGGCGCTATCTACAGGTTCAGCCATTTCCAATTTCCTCCACTAGTTATTGGAAACGTTCAGGAAAATATTTCCTTTCTCCCATCTTTCATGCATGTAAAACATATACTTAGTGAGAGCTTTATATAAATCCATACAATAAACCAATGTTCATTCATTATGATATTGATGGGTGTAGGGAACAGTCTCTTTAAATTTTATGATTTAACACACACACATTTATGTACAGTTTGACAGATTATAATAATATGAATATAAAAAAGCATCACCACTTCCCAAGTTCACTAAAATGTCACCAGTGGGAAGTTGTCGCGTATAAACACGGATTCCAACAAAGTCTGATCTTTGTTTACCATGGAATGCATGAACTGGTTGAGTGACTTCTTTCCATCAGAATTACACACAGAGAAAGAAAGGGCTAAAAATCCTGAAGATATCCTGTATAGATGGTATTAAGTATTCACTACCAATTTCCTCTAATAATAAATTGTTCCATTTGACATCACTAAGCACCAATACTCAGCAGGATCATTTGGGCAATTGTAACAATCACCTCTAATGTGAAACCCCCGGTGATTGTTAAGATAACAATTCCTATCTGTAGTCAGACATCATGACAGTCTATATTCATTTCCAATATCCTCCAGTAAATAGTGGGTAATGCCAGAATAACACCCTCTGAAAAGATACCTCTAGCCCCCCACCAAACCTCCTCTTATTAACTTTTACCATAAATAAAACAAAAAGTAGGATGTGGGGAAATGTCCAGTATTGAATATCAAGAGAACTCTTTTTTCATAACGAAATACTAAATACCCGTATGGACCTTCTATTATAAGAAATACATCTTCTTGTAGACCTTTTAATTTCAACGGTTATATGCTACTTACGTTTAAATGTATCTAATTTTACAGTTAAAAAAGGTGTTGAAATATGTTAATGAGTAAAATGTATTCAACATATCTTCACACGCAACGCTTGTTGCAATAACTTCATTTATTATCATCGTCAAGTTTTAGGTTTTACGTCAACTTCACAGTCCTGTATTTCGTCGATGGGGTAGGTGGGGTTGAATAAGAATAATATGCTTATTTAATAGATATAGGGGTGGGGGGGGGGGGGGGGGGGGAGTTTAATGCATTACATTACATTACATTACATTATTGAGTGTAGTAAAGATTAATAGGTATATATGTTGACTATAAATTATAAATGATGTATATATGTAAATACGGATATATCAAATATAATACTAGAACATATGGATTTTGTTACAGAGGGAGAAAGTTTTAAATATAGATAAAATTAAGCCCTAATATATTAGTAATGTATAGCTTTGTTAGATGTTAAACATAGCAGGATATAGTAATATAAACAGTTAGGCTGTTTTTCAGTATGAGGGGCTTGCTAAATAAAGGAAAACTGAAGTGAACCCCAGCTTCAACATTCATATATTTTTATGTTATGATTTATAGCGCTTGTACAAGAAACATATTCTCCAGCAAAAGTAATTAAGCCTTAAGAAACCTGACAGACACTTTTGACGTTCAACCCGTAATCTTTAGGTTTGTTCATAGGGACAGGACGTCGATCTTTCTGAAGCATTGTTTTCACACAACAGCCGATAATCCCTAAGCTTACTCTGCTCCATTCGCCTTATAAAAATACCCCCGCGAATAGTTTCCAACTGCGAGAGTAGGCTTCTTTCCCGGGAATACCTCTGCCTTCTGGCGTCAAACGACCTAAGCATTTATTTGGTAATCTAGGCTTACATACATTTACACACACGCACGCACACATAAATAACATACATAATTTACATACATTTAATCATACATACAGCCATACATACCATGCATACAGAGAGCCATGTAATCATACGTACATACTGAATAGGAAGCGTGTGTATTGATCTGTTGTCTTAATCACTGATCTATCAAGAGTGTCAGTCGACATGTATCAAATCTTTATAACCGGTGAGATTGTGATAACTGTCCATCTGCAGTTTGTGCTCCAAGCTAGCAACACCTCTCCAGCCTACCAAGCCACCAAGCCACTCTCACCCAGCCAAGCCTCCCAAGCCAGCACAGTACCCACTGCTAGCCAGCCCAAGAGCAAACCCTCGGTAATTATAAACAACACACCCACACAACTTAGTTAAAAGTACTCACACACAAGCCAGCTTAAAAAAACCAAACCCTAAACTCTCTTAACTAAAACAAACAAACACCCTAAACCAACCCTAAAGGCGTAAAAACAGACAAACACTACTCACCCAACCACCCACACTCCACACAAACACCCTTAGTAAACACTTCTCACTCTCTACCACCAAAACAACTCACACACCACATCCTCTCCCTAACTCAACACCAACATGTCCGATACCCGCATTACAATCTCGGCAGACATCCATCAAACCGACACACCAACACCATCGGAAGCTCACAACACTTCCGATCGGACACCCGAAACCCTCATTCCACACGAATTCGGTGCAAAAACTCCAGTCGCCTCACCAACCAGGACCGAATCGCCCGCACCCACCGCAAACCCCCCAAAAAGGAAGCTGGACTCTTCCAACACTACACCCACACCACCTACCTTCCCTGCATCTATAGTCACTTTTGCTCTCTACTTCTGCGCAGCTGGCCCCATCAACACACTAACTAAAGTACTCACGGCCAATAAAGTAGGTATGGTATGGTTTAAGAAACAAAAAATCCAATTCGATAAAATTAGAGAAACTCACAAAGGCTACCAAATAATCTTTCCAGACCAAGACTCACTAAACGCAGCGAGAAGAATAACTCAAATCTTTTCAATTAACTGTTACCCACCAAACCCCAAACTGGCACCTCTACACCAGAGGAGTAATTAGGGTTAACCCTAGGGAATCAGAGGAAGATCTAAATATGTACGCAGAAGAAGCTAATCAAAACACTGACACATTTCCTCAACCCAAAATCACCAGCACCAGGAGAATCACATCAAATAGGAACGGCCAAATCTCTAACACCCCGATAGTCATTGTAAATTTCCAAAAATCAACTAAGAACCCAGAAGCCCCCAAATTCATCTCCTTTGGCGCATCCACTAAACTCGAAGTAAAACCCTACATCAAACAGGTTAAACAATGCTCAAACTGTCTCCAATATAACCATACTGCTAACGGATGTAAATTCCCAAACACAATATGTAGGAAATGCGCCAAAACTGATTGCCCAGGGACCTGCGCCCCCATGGTGCATACACTGTAAAACTACAAATCACTCCTCACTCTCTAACAAATGTCCCAACAGACACACCCTCACGCAACAGGCCAACAGAAACATAAATATCGAAACGGCCAAACACCAAACAAAAAAACCAACACAGCATCCAAAACAACCTCTGCTACCCACACCGCAACCAAACAACCCCCGACACCTTGACTCCGCATGGGATGGCATCCTCCAGGAAGTACACCAAGCACCCACCACCCTCACCCACCACCCACACTACCCCCAAACCTTCACCACACCCAACCCAATCACAACATCCACACCCGCACGCAAAACACCGCATCACACCCGCCACCACCCAACCTATCACCATACAACATTCAGCCACCAGGGCAACAACAACCACACCCGAGCAAGCACAACCCGAAAACCCAAACAGTAACCAACCCATGGACATGCCCAGCACCCACACACCAACACAATCAGACACTCAAACAACCCCCATGGAGAGTGAGGAAATTAACGAAATTAACACAGACGAATGCGAATTCGAAACCGAGGATGATATAAACGAAATTACACGCTCAGCCCCCAAACAACTCAAAAACCGCAAACGTAAACCCCAACCCCAACCCCAACCCCAACCCCTACCAACTTCCAAACTAAATAGTGTAACAATCTTACTGGCCTGCATGCTTAAACAAATCAAACCAGATGCTAGCTCAAAAAACCTACATAAAGTAGCACAAAGACTAAAACTCACCACTCAAAATTACAATGACTTCCAAACAAGTTACACACTAGCAACCGCAGGACTATAACTTAACCAAAAAAACAAAAACTAATCTCCAAACACTAAAAGCCCAAATAATGACAGGCCTAAATATTTTCCAGTGGAATGCGGACGGGCTTAACTCCCACAGCCACGAACTCTAAGCTAGATTCAAACTAAATCAAGGACCACATGTAGCGTGCATCCAGGAAACTAAATTCTCAAGTAAATCCAAATTCAACCTAGCAAACTATAACATAGTCAGAACAGACCGACCCAAATCCAAAATCATTAGAGCATCAGGAGGTTTACTCATACTAATTAGAGAAGATATAAGCTATGAAGAAATCAAAATAAACACCCCTAACCTAGAAGCCAATGGCATCCAAATCACATTAAAAAAAACAAAAAATAAACATCATAAATATCTACCATTGGCAACAACAGAAAATCCAACAGAGGATCTAAACATACTCAAACAAATAGGCAACAAATCAACTATCTTCTTAGGAGACTTTAACGCCCACCACCCCACCTGGGGCACGGGGGATAAACTAGATAACCACGGCAAACTAATCTCAGAATGGATAGAGGCTAATGATCTCGTATTACTAAATAACAATCAACCTACCAGATATGATAAAAGCAACAGGGACATGTCGGCTATCTAGATGCAGCAAAGACCTTAACACATTAAGATGTCTCACCGGCTCTAACTGGGGAGCCTCCAAAGATACCCTCCTCTCACTATATACAACACTAATTAGATCAAAACTAGACTACGGCTGCGCCATATACAATACCCTAAACAACTCTCTATCTAAAAAACTTGACTCAATACAATACCAAGCCCTTAAACTAATTACACGCACCCAACATGGCACCTCCTACACCTCACTTCAGGCCCTTACAGGAGAAATGCCACTAAATCTACGCAGGGAACATCTAAGCCTTAATTTCTGGGCCGCGTCCCAAACAAACCCTCTCATCCAAAACCTAATTAACCAAAACATTAGCCCAAGAAACCAAGCTCTAGCTCGCAAACACCCCTTACTCACCCCAATATCCCAAAGAATAACTAACTACCTCAATGAACACCAAACTCAAAATCTTAAACAAAACTGCAAAAAATCAAATATCTTCACCCCTAAACTCAAAATACCCCAAATAGACACAACGCTAACTAACCAAATAAATAAACAAACCGACCCAAACATAGCTAAAACCACCACACTTTCTTACATACACGAAAATTGGCCAAATTGGTGTCACATATACACTGACGGATCTTCAGACCCGATCTCCAACCACACAGGTTTCGGAGTCCATACCACACAACCAGTTATATCCACACAATCTTACCGACTCCCTAACAACCAATCTATATTCACGGCCGAACTTATGGGCATGGCCTCAGCCCTGCATAATCAACAATCAAAAAACAACAAAAGAATCCTAATTCTCACTGACTCGCTTAGTGGGCTACAAGCCCTCCAAAACAAAAATACAAAAAAACGACCTAAATTAATAAACCAAATACTTAAAAGCTCCAACGACCTAACAAAAGCAGGCAAACAAATAACCTTCTTGTGGATCCCCGCCCACGTAGGAATTTACGGCAACGAAAGCGCCGATAAAGCAGCTAAATTATCTCTCAAAATACCAGAAATAAGCCTAAACCTACCCATCTCAAAATCAGAAATTAAAAGTGTAAACAAACAAAAAATAACCAAAAAATGGCATAATCAATATCAAAACTCAAATAGCCAAATCCAAAAAGTGCTCAGAAAACCACTAGCCAAACCTAAAATCCTACACCCCTCTAAAAAAATTGACAGATTAATTACAAAACTCCAAACAGGACACACGAACCTAAATAACCACCTAAAACAACTTAAAAGACACACCACAGGCAACTGCCCCCACTGCAAACAACCCGAAACCACAGAACACGCACTCATCCACTGCACCCACTACCAAACACACAGAACCACACTACAAACCAACCTCAATCTAAATAAGGTTCCTACTCTAGATGAAATACTAAACCCTCAAAATAAACTAGAAAACTTCAAGGCCCTAGGCGTATTCCTAATCAAAACAGGCCTAATTAAGCGCATCTAAAAACTAATTAATCTACCAATCCAAAATCCAATAAACATACAAACACCCACCTCACCCGGCTCCCTTAGTTCCCTCCTCCACCCACCTCGGCATTTATTCCAAATTTTAAAATTTCAAAAATCGATATAAGCAACCCCTAAAAGCCCCCTCTTGGGTTGCACACACCACTTTCACCCTTCTCGGAATACACTAAATGGCCTGGCCAGGCCCGTGTGCGAAATACGCTGCAGTCGGAAAGCGCACGTTAAATCTTCTATATCAGTCAGTCAGTCAGTCGGCTATCGACCTAACTATATGCACAGCAGACCTAGCTCAAAGTGTGACCATGTAGACAGAATCTCGTTAGGGTTTGTGATTTTTACATTTGCCCAATGACCATGGTGAGGATTGTTGGGGATAGGTGACAGTTTACTATCAGAGGAAATTGGTTGTGAGTACTTATACCATTTGGATAGGATTTTAATCCTTTCTTTCTCTGTGGGTAATCCTTTCACGTTGATGGAAGGAAGTCACTTAACCAGGTCATGACAATGGTTATGCGCAAGGTTCGGAATCGCGAAAAGATCACTGGAGGTGTTGATGGAGGCTGGACATGCAGCATACAGCATTTCCAGTGTAGGCTGGCACCTCGTCTTTGTTGCAAGTGCCTTAATTATTTAAATTTCAGTGAACTGAGTTTATTCACATGTTAGCTTTCAAAGGTTGTGATGGATACTTATATAATCCTCAGTTGAGTTTACTTACTAACGGCTGTGAGCGTTTTGGCATGACTTCTGTTCTTGTATAAACACAGTAACTGCTAAAAGCGGCGTAAAACCATTCTCACTCACAGTAACTGTTAATCCTCTGCATTGTGCTGGCAAATTGGGGAAAAACCTGTGACGATCAAACTTAGTTAGAATCCTTGTTTATCTGTGACATCTTCCAACTGGTGACATTTTAGTAAACTTCAAAAGTGATGATGAATTTTAATATTCATATTATTATAGTTTTTCAAATTGTAAATAAAACTTTGATAAATTTGTGCTACACTCTCTGGAAAAATGCATTGTCTGTGGGTAAGTTTATATGTCACGTCACATCAGCATTGTTTCAGTTATATTGCGGCGAAATAATTGCCAGCTTATGGGACTACATGTAACATGGCTGCTTTTATATTTCTTATACAGGTGCTTGACTGTCTCAGTAGTGCATGATCAATTAGAATTTTTATTGTGTAAACAATCAGTCAAGTTTGCAACAATAGATGAATAAGTTGATAAATTTGGACCGCAGTTACCGATTAACAACTTAAGACATAGAGACAGGTCGTCGATATTATAACAAACGTTATGGTCCTGTTAAGACGATTGACAGTTAAAACGTTGGGGTAAATGACCATATATTGTAGCGTCAATCGCTTTTGACATTTTTAAACTCACCTTAAGGCACACGACAAGTCAACCCCTGCCGCCCTGATTATGTTCTTATGTTTGACAGCAACTATGCCCGTGGATTTCAGAGAAAGATATGATTTTTACCTTGATGTTATTACAGTAAGCCAAAATGTCTTCAAAGTCCACAGTTTGTTAAATAGTACAAAAATAAGAGCGTTAAATAGTACAAAAATAAGAGCGTTAAGAATCAACGTTTTCTTTTATTGAACACAATATTTGAACTGTATTGCTGTAAATAATCTAGTCTGCTGTCTATGTAACTGAAACATATTTATATATGATCTTCATATGCCACGTCTTATGACCTCTATTATCCCTGATGACACTATCATAATGTTCAATTTCAGTCTGGCACTCCAAGCGTGAATAAGCATTACAAATGTGTTGATAAACCACACTGACGCATATACAATTTTGTATATATGAAACATTCTAGTTATTCTATTCTATTCTAGAATGTTACCCCATGAGATCTGTCATATACATCACGGATTTGGCGCTATCTACAGGTTCAGCCATTTCCAATTTCCTCCACTAGTTATTGGAAACGTTCAGGAAATATTTCCTTTCTCCCATCTTTCATGCATGTAAAACATATACTTAGTGAGAGCTATATATAAATCCATACAATAAACCAATGTTCATTCATTATGATATTGATGGGTGTAGGGAACAGTCTCTTTAAATTTTATGATTTAACACACACACATTTATGTACAGTTTGACAGATTATAATAATATGAATATAAAAAAGCATCACCACTTCCCAAGTTCACTAAAATGTCACCAGTGGGAAGTTGTCGCATATAAACACGGATTCCAACAAAGTCTGATCTTTGTTTACCATGGAATGCATGAACTGGTTGAGTGACTTCTTTCCATCAGAATTACACACAGAGAAAGAAAGGGCTAAAAATCCTGAAGATATCCTGTATAGATGGTATTAAGTATTCACTACCAATTTCCTCTAATAATAAATTGTTCCATTTGACATCACTAAGCACCAATACTCAGCAGGATCATTTGGGCAATTGTAACAATCACCTCTAATGTGAAACCCCCGGTGATTGTTAAGATAACAATTCCTATCTGTAGTCAGACATCATGACAGTCTATATTCATTTCCAATATCCTCCAGTAAATAGTGGGTAATGCCAGAATAACACCCTCTGAAAAGATACCTCTAGCCCCCCACCAAACCTCCTCTTATTAACTTTTACCATAAACAAAACAAAAAGTAGGATGTGGGGAAATGTCCAGTATTGAATATCAAGAGAACTCTTTTTTCATAACGAAATACTAAATACCCGTATGAACCTTCTATTATAAGAAATACATCTTCTTGTAGACCTTTTAATTTCAACGGTTATATGCTACTTACGTTTAAATGTATCTAATTTTACAGTTAAAAAAGGTGTTGAAATATGTTAATGAGTCAAATGTAATCAACATATCTTCACACGCAACGCTTGTTGCAATAACTTCATTTATTATCATCGTCAAGTTTTAGGTTTTACGTCAACTTCACAGTCCTGTATTTCGTCGATGGGGTAGGTGGGGTTGAATAAGAATAATATGCTTATTTAATAGATATAAACCACCATACTTAATTGTAAGGGGGGGGGGGGGAGTTTAATGCATTACATTACATTACATTATTGAGTATAGTAAAGATTAATAGGTATATATGTTGACTATAAATTATAAATGATGTATATATGTAAATACGGATATATCAAATATAATACTAGAACATATGGATTTTGTTACAGAGGGAGAAAGTTATAAATATAGATAAAATTAAGCCCTAATATATTAGTAATGTATAGCTTTGTTAGATGTAAAACATAGCAGGATATAGTAATATAAACAGTTAGGCTGTTTTTCAGTATGAGGGGCTTGCTAAATAAAGGAAAACTGAAGTGAACCCCAGCTTCAACATTCATATATTTTTATGTTATGATTTATAGCGCTTGTACAAGAAACATATTCTCCAGCAAAAGTAATTAAGCCTTAAGAAACCTGACAGACACTTTTGACGTTCAACCCGTAATCTTTAGGTTTGTTCATAGGGACAGGACGTCGATCTTTCTGAAGCATTGTTTTCACACAACAGCCGATAATCCCTAAGCTCACTCTGCTCCATTCGCCTTATAAAAATACCCCCGCGAATAGTTTCCAACTGCGAGAGTAGGCTTCTTTCCCGGGAATACCTCTGCCTTCTGGCGTCAAACGACCTAAGCATTTATTTGGTAATCTAGGCTTACATACATTTACACACACGCACGCACACATAAATAACATACATAATTTACATACATTTAATCATACATACAGCCATACATACCATGCATACAGAGAGCCATGTAATCATACGTACATACTGAATAGGAAGCGTGTGTATTGATCTGTTGTCTTAATCACTGATCTATCAAGAGTGTCAGTCGACATGTATCAAATCTTTATAACCGGTGAGATTGTGATAACTGTCCATCTGCAGTTTGTACTCCAAGCTAGCAACACCTCTCCAGCCTACCAAGCCATCCAAGCGCTCCAGCCACCAAGCCACTCTCACCCAGCCAAGCCTCCCAAGCCAGCACAGTACCCACTGCTAGCCAGCCCAAGAGCAAACCCTCGGTAATTATAAACAACACACCCACACAACTTAGTTAAAAGTACTCACACACAAGCCAGCTTAAAAAAACCAAACCCTAAACTCTCTTAACTAAAACAAACAAACACCCTAAACCAACCCTAAAGGCGTAAAAACAGACAAACACTACTCACCCAACCACCCACACTCCACACAAACACCCTTAGTAAACACTTCTCACTCTCTACCACCAAAACAACTCACACACCACATCCTCTCCCTAACTCAACACCAACATGTCCGATACCCGCATTACAATCTCGGCAGACATCCATCAAACCGACACACCAACACCATCGGAAGCTCACAACACTTCCGATCGGACACCCGAAACCCTCATTCCACACGAATTCGGTGCAAAAACTCCAGTCGCCTCACCAACCAGGACCGAATCGCCCGCACCCACCGCAAACCCCCCAAAAAGGAAGCTGGACTCTTCCAACACTACACCCACACCACCTACCTTCCCTGCATCTATAGTCACTTTTGCTCTCTACTTCTGCGCAGCTGGCCCCATCAACACACTAACTAAAGTACTCACGGCCAATAAAGTAGGTATGGTATGGTTTAAGAAACAAAAAATCCAATTCGATAAAATTAGAGAAACTCACAAAGGCTACCAAATAATCTTTCCAGACCAAGACTCACTAAACGCAGCGAAAAGAATAACTCAAATCTTTTCAATTAACTGTTACCCACCAAACCCCAAACTGGCACCTCTACACCAGAGGAGTAATTAGGGTTAACCCTAGGGAATCAGAGGAAGATCTAAATATGTACGCAGAAGAAGCTAATCAAAACACTGACACATTTCCTCAACCCAAAATCACCAGCACCAGGAGAATCACATCAAATAGGAACGGCCAAATCTCTAACACCCCGATAGTCATTGTAAATTTCCAAAAATCAACTAAGTACCCAGAAGCCCCCAAATTCATCTCCTTTGGCGCATCCACTAAACTCGAAGTAAAACCCTACATCAAACAGGTTTAACAATGCTCAAACTGTCTCCAATATAACCATACTGCTAACGGATGTAAATTCCCCAAAACAATATGTAGGAAATGCGCCAAAACTGATTGCCCAGGGACCTGCGCCCCCATGGTGCATACACTGTAAAACTACAAATCACTCCTCACTCTCTAACAAATGTCCCCACAGACACACCCTCACGCAACAGGCCAACAGAAACATAAATATCGAAACGGCCAAACACCAAACAAAAAAACCAACACAGCATCCAAAACAACCTCTGCTACCCACACCGCAACCAAACAACCCCCGACACCTTGACTCCGCATGGGATGGCATCCTCCAGGAAGTACACCAAGCACCCACCACCCTCACCCACCACCCACACTACCCCCAAACCTTCACCACACCCAACCCAATCACAACATCCACACCCGCACGCAAAACACCGCATCACACCCGCCGCCACCCAACCTATCACCATACAACATTCAGCCACCAGGGCAACAACAACCACACCCGAGCAAGCACAACCCGAAAACCCAAACAGTAACCAACCCATGGACATGCCCAGCACGCACACACCAACACAACCAGACACTCAAACAACCCCCATGGAGAGTGAGGAAATTAACGAAATTAACACAGACGAATGCGAATTCGAAACCGAGGATGATATAAACGAAATTACACGCTCAGCCCCCAAACAACTCAAAAACCGCAAACGTAAACCCCAACCCCAACCCCAACCCCAACCCCTACCAACTTCCAAACTAAATAGTGTAACAATCTTACTGGCCTGCATGCTTAAACAAATCAAACCAGATGCTAGCTCAAAAAACCTACATAAAGTAGCACAAAGACTAAAACTCACCACTCAAAATTACAATGATTTCCAAACAAGTTACACACTAGCAACCGCAGGACTATAACTTAACCAAAAAAACAAAAACTAATCTCCAAACACTAAAAGCCCAAATAATGACAGGCCTAAATATTTTCCAGTGGAATGCGGACGGGCTTAACTCCCACAGCCACGAACTCAAAGCTAGATTCAAACTAAATCAAGGACCACATGTAGCGTGCATCCAGGAAACTAAATTCTCAAGTAAATCCAAATTCAACCTAGCAAACTATAACATAGTCAGAACAGACCGACCCAAATCCAAAATCATTAGAGCATCAGGAGGTTTACTCATACTAATTAGAGAAGATATAAGCTATGAAGAAATCAAAATAAACACCCCTAACCTAGAAGCCAATGGCATCCAAATCACATTAAAAAAAAACAAAAAATAAACATCATAAATATCTACCATTGGCAACAACAGAAAATCCAACCGGAGGATCTAAACATACTCAAACAAATAGGCAACAAATCAACTATCTTCTTAGGAGACTTTAACGCCCACCACCCCACCTGGGGCACGGGGGATAAACTAGATAACCACGGCAAACTAATCTCAGAATGGATAGAGGCTAATGATCTCGTATTACTAAATAACAATCAACCTACCAGATATGATAAAAGCAACAGGGACATGTCGGCTATCGACCTAACTATATGCACAGCAGACCTAGCTCAAAGTACCCAATGGGAAGTTCACGACGCCCCCCTAGGAAGTGACCACTTCCCAATAAATATCACCATAGGCAACACTAACGTCCCCAACCAAACCGAAAACTCAGAACCTCAGTTTAACTATAACCAGGCTAACTGGGATAAATTCCAAAATATCTGCAACCAAGCTAATCTACAAGAGTTAGAAAATAGTGACACAGAAATCTACTGCAAAAACTTAACAGACTACATTATTAACGCAGCCAAAACCTCAATCCCCTTTAAAAAAAACAATAAAACAGGCAGGCCCTCTGTACCCTGGTGGAACGAGGAAATAGAACTAACCAGACGAAAACGTAAAACAGCCTTCAATAGAGCCAAACGCGATCACAACCACATACCAGTAGCTCACCAACTAAACCACCAGGTCCAAAACCTAGTTGAAATAGCCAAAACCAGAGATTGGAAAAAATTCTGCGAGGGACTAAATAACCGCACAGATGCCAGAAAGGTCTGGCGTAAAATCCACGCCATCAGAGGCCTAAAACGTCATAAAAAACCACCTAATATAAACAACTTAACCAACCCCAGCGTAAAAGCAAATAATGTAGCAAACCACTTCTCAGCCATAAGCAGTAACAACAACTTCAGTGATAAATTCCAACGAAAACTCAAAGCAGAAGCCAAACCTATCAAAGAACCAAATAATGATAATCTCGAAATTAACCAACCCTACTCAATGGAAGAACTTAACTACGTACTCCAAAATAGGAAAAAGGGAACAGCCCCAGGTCTAGACTTAACTTCCTATCAAATAATAAAAAAACTCCCCCCCCCCCCAAACTACTCCAGGCACTACTAAATCTCTATAACCTAATCTACCAAAACGGCCAGGTACCAAACATTTGGAAATAGGCTCTAGTCATCCCCATCCTTAAACCCGGCAAACCAACCAACCAACCAAACTCCTACAGACCAATATCCCTAACCTCCAACTTATGCAAAGTAATGGAATCTATGGCCAAAAATAGACTACAACACTACTTAACCCAAAACAACATAATAAACACAGACCAAAGCGGTTTCACTCCTGGCCGCTCAACTTTAGATAATCTCGCCCGTCTTGAACAGGATATCAAAACAGGACAACTCAACAAACAATACACAACAGGCATCTTTCTGGACTTTTCAAAAGCATTTGATATGGTATGGCACAACGGGCTAATCCAAAAACTCAAAAAAATAGGACTAAAAGGTCAAATCATAAACTACATCCAAGACTTTCTAAAAAAACGCAAAATTACAGTGGGATTAGACCAGGCCTTGTCGGACCAGTGTCCCCTAGAAAATGGCACCCCCCAAGGCAGTATTCTTAGCCCCACACTATTTAACATAATGATAAATGATCTCTTTGAGGGCTTATCCCCTAAAATAAATACTTCCAAATTTGCGGATCACGGAGCCCTCTGGATCCGCTCCAAAAGTATGCTAACATCCCAAGATCTACTCCAAAAATCCCTAAACAAAATCCAGCAATGGGAAGATAAATGGGGCTTCTCCCTTAACTCTGAAAAAACCACAGGAATTGTATTTAAACATAAAAATATGAGACAGGCCACCCCTAACCTCAAACTAAACAGCAAACCAATCAAGTTCCAAAAACAAACTAAGTTCCTAGGCCTAATTTTCGACGAACATCTCTCATGGGATGCTCACGTCCAAAACCTAATCACCAAATGCAGCAAGGACTTAAACCACTAAGAATTCTCACCGGCTCCAACTGGGGTGCCTCTAAAGATACCCTCCTCGCACTCTATACTTCTCTAATTAGATCTAAACTAGACTACGGCTGTGCCATCTACAATACTCTAAACGAAACCTTAACCAAAAAGCTAGACTCAATACAATACCAGGCTCTTAAACTAGTCACACGTACCCAACATGGCACCTCTCTCACTTCACTTCAGGCCCTAACAGGAGAAATGCCACTAAATCTACGTAGGCAACACTTAACCCTAAACTTCTGGGCCGCGTCCCAACCAAACCCCCTCATCCAAAACCTTCTAAACCAAACCATACGTCCTCAAAACCAGGCTCTAACTAGGAAACACCCTCTACTTACTCCAATATCCCAACGAATAATCAACTACCTAAACGAACACCAAATAGGAAACCAAAAACAAAACTGCAAACAATCAAATATATTCACTCCAAAACTTAAAATCCCCAAAATAGACACATCTCTAGCAAACTCAATAAATAAACAAACCGATCCAAATATAGCTAAATCCACCGCACTAGCTTACATACATCAAAACTGGCCAAATTGGTGTCATATTTACACAGACGGATCTTCTGATCCGATCACAAACCGCACAGGTTTCGGAGTCCACATAGCACAACCAAACAGGAATACGCAATCTTTCCGACTCCCGAACAATCAATCTATCTTCACTGCAGAGCTAATGGGCATGGCCTCAGCCCTCCATAATCAGCAAACTAAAAACCATAAAAAAAATCCTCATACTCACAGACTCACTTAGTGGACTTCAGGCCCTCCAAAATAAAAACACTAAAAACCGCCCTAAACTCATAAACCAAATACTCAAAAGCGCAAATAACTTAACAGAGGCAGGCAAGCAAATAGTATTCATCTGGATCCCAGCCCACGTAGGAATATACGGTAACGAAAACGCCGACCAAGCCGCTAAACAATCCCTCAAAATACCCGAAATAAGCCTAAAGCTACCAATATCTAAAGCAGAGATCAAAAGTATCAACAAACGTAAAATCACCCAAAGATGGCATAACCTCTATCTAAAAACAAATACCCAAATCATAAAAATCCTCAAAAAAAACCTTACCAAACCAAAAATCCTCCACCCTTCCAAAAAAATCGATAGAATTATCACCAAACTCCAAACGGGCCACACCAAACTTAATAGCCAACTCCTAAAAATAAAAAAAACACACAACCGGGAAGTGCACACACCTAGAAACCCCAGAACACGCACTCTTACACTGCACCCACTACAACACCCACACCGAGCAACATTACAAACAAACCTAAAGCTAAATAAGGCTCTTATCCTAGAAGCAATCCTAAACCCACATAATAACATAGAAAAATTTAAAGCCCTAGGCATATACTTAACTAAAACAGACCTAATCAATCGCACCTAAAATAATCCAACCAACCAGCAATCCACATAAACCAACAAACACACCTTAACAAACTCCCTTAGTCCACAACCCCCCACAAATTAATGAAAGAAGAGTAGTCAAAACACTGTCGTTTCCTGCCCAGGACATCACACCCCTACACGCCAAGGTCGGTGAGAAGCATTCTAATCAAAGAATACACACAGTCAACACACTGACTTTTCTACGAGACTCACGGTATGTAGTCATAATCATCAGTTTATTACATTGTTGAAGGTGCATTTTTATTCAAACTCAATTAAATGAGCAAAACTATACGTTTGTTGACATTTGAGATCTGCCTAGATATGCGCGTTTCGTTTTATTATTCTGCAATCCATTTTTAGTATTACCCGCTGGCCCGGCCCGGCCCGACTTTTCTTGCCCCGACTTTTAGGCAATCCCATATTCCAGCAATATCACGGCGGGGGACACCAGAAATGGGCTTCACACATTGTACCCATGTCGGGAATCGAACCCGGGTCTTCGGCGTGACGAGCGAACGCTTTAACCACTAGGCTACCCGACCATAGCATAGGTTGCTCGGGTCTTAATTTAAACATGTTTTATTCACAAGGAGAACGGATTGAGCACAAGCTGTCACAACTTAGATAGCCCTCTCCAAAAATATTTCGCTGATTAGCGTAATATAATATTACAATTTAAAAATGTACAAAAAACAGGGTATATACAGAGAGAAGCAGCAGGAAACAGAGTGTTACATTTGCTTAAATCTTTTAGTGCAGTTGATATACTTTGATATAGTTGAAACAACTGTACATTTTGACCCGTGAAGATTCCGGGGTAGAATAGGTCTTCAGCAACCCATACTTGCCCGAAAAGACGACTATGCTTGTCGTAAGAGGCGACTAACGGGATCGGGTGGTCAGGCTCGCTGACTTGGTCTGATGCAGGTCATCGATCCCAATTGCGTGGATAGATGCTCATGATATCAATCACTGGTTTGTCTGGTCCAGACTCGATTATTTTACAGACCGCCGTCATATAGCTGTAATAGTGCTGAGTGCGGCGTAAAACAACAAACCAACCAACCAACTGTACATTTTCATTGTAGCTGTACATTTTCATTGTGGCTGAAATGGGAGCTCCCGTTTAACAGTAAAGACATATAAGGAACCAGCTTATTAACTACAGAGACTGTTCAGGCTGTCTATTAAACCAAATCTAAATATGTTATAATTCATCTGAGAGTATGAGTAGTGTAATTGTTTTAGCAATATATTGTACTTCCTTAACCAACAGGATTTTTGGGGGGTATTGCTTTTAAAAGAGCTTAGAGAACTGGAGTTTCTAATTGATAGGGGCAAATCACAGTGGACGGAAACAATGAACAACTAAATAATTGTGTTCTACTGAAAGGTATTGATATATTTCGAGCCTTTCTTAACTTGTTCACGGATAATGGATCAACAGTATTTCAGAAGCATATTCAATATGAAGACATCTGAAAAAAATATCAATATAGTCTTTTTGTTTAACGTATATTTTAATTTTCGCATGGAATTGATCAGTTTTGCAGTGTATTCGATCAAATTATTATTATTTTTGATATGATTAGACCATCTACAATCTACGTTTCTGTTTTGTATGGATTCATTTGTAAAATATAGGCCAGGTATTTGCCCAATCGTTTAAATAGTCAAGAATTCTGTTCTAAATGGTTTCTATAATATGATTTTTTTTATTTAAACATATTTATTCACAAGGAGTGAACGGGATTGGGGGACAAGTTCTTCCAACTAAGAATACCCTCTCCCTGGTATTTACAAAATTTCACAATTTCAAAATCAATATATATGCATACATCACTATAGAGGAGACATAAAATGAGAGAGATAGAGTTGCATTGTTGAATGAACAGCTCTTTACACAAATCCTTTAGTTGTACATATATAGTGTTGTACTGCCCTAAATATAGCTTCATTTTCTGTAACAACGTGATCTGCATTGCCGTATAACTGTAAGTGTACATCAACAGGTATGTTATGAACAATATTTTTAAGGCTGTTTAACATAATTTCACGCTATAATATGATGCTCAGTAGAATATGTACCCAGAGAAGTGTCAATCTTGTTGCACAGTCAGGACGATCCGCAATATCATTACGTGTATAATGAAAAACAAAGGCCCAAGTGCCGAGCCTTGTGGCACTCAAGCAGTCAAACATTGAGGACTTGATAATGCTCCATTCAAAAATGTCTCTTGATGCAAAATACTTTAATATTTTATGGCTTATTCTGCCTGGCTCACAAGCTAGTTTCCATGGGGACTCTTAAAAACCCAGATATGTCTGTGTCCGTAACACTAAATGTACATGAGAAACTAGATATGCGTTGTTCAAAGTATGGTAGCGTGCCTTTCTCTGTATTTGTATTACAAAGAGAGGAAAATATTTGTTTAGCATTTCAGCTTTCCCTGTGTCCGAGAACACGGTTGGTTGATCGTCGTTTTCTTTGAAAGTGACGGGAAAGAGTACTTCATTTCTCTGCTTTTGATATGCCGATTATCTTGATCCCTCAAGCGATTATATTCTCACCTTGAATCCCCGATTTTTCAGAAGTTTTAACTGAAAGACGTACGATATCACATATCATATCAGTTTTATTCAGTACTCAAAAGGCCACAGGCCTATAGTACAATGCGTATTAACATGTAGGTGACGTGGTTGTTAACTAACAAGTCCGTTTCTATGTGACATCGCGTGATAAACATATGTTGACAGGTTACATAACAGTATCATTAGATGAAGTTAAAAGATCTACAAACTTATGGACATCCGGGTGTACAGAGTAGAAAGATGGCAAATATTTTTCACGTAAATGTTTGTAAGCTTGACATACCAGGAGAAAGTGAAACTCATCTTCAATTGAATTTGTGTTACACAATGTGCATATTCTGTCTCTTCTATCAGTGTGATTATATCTACCAGTCTCTATATACAGGTTGTTATAGGAACATCTAAATCGTGCTTGTGCAATTCTTAATTTTTTTAAATCTAAGTTTACAGAGGCACGCCTCAATTTCAATATTACTTTTCATGATTCTATAATCTAAACGTTTCACTTTGACACATATCACTTAAAGGTTATCCAAATTTGAGTAAAATGATTCTTTTGCATAATACTTCATATAGTTTACTTCTCTGCTTTCGATATGCCGACTTACCTTGATCCCTATTAGTCCATGCTTCCTTTTTTCTCAAGCGATAATATGCTCACCCAGAATCCCCGCGGGTCTTTGGTGTGTCACTCAAGTCCGAAATACTGGATGGCTTATGATTAGACATTTAACAGTTTGGCGAAACCCACGACCACGGGAATGGTTCTGACAAGCCTACAAACAACACTTGGTCGAATCTGGGCTTCGAACTCACACTCAAACGGTTAAACCTGAGGACATCAACTCTACACAGCGAATTGATGCGCCTACTGAGAGTACTGTCACAAAAGTTGCCTTTCAAATTATCTATTTTCTACAGAATGTTATCACTTTACAAAATCATGCATACTTACGTGAAGCAGCGGATGCGTATTACACCGCACAAGCAAAATTGCGACTGTTTATTACGTGAGATCTCTTTGTCTGCAGGTGTAAATATATTAAATGGTGACACGACACGACACAAACGTAATTTGATTAAAGAAATATTAATTACTATCGCAGTTGGAGCAGGTGTTGCAAATGACGCAGTCATCTGGTGCCAGCAAACTGAATGCTCAGATGAGATTAACCCGCGTCTCTTTGCTTACTTTGCTCACGTAAATTGGGCTTGATTATCGGGAATTTCATGGCAGAGGCTTAGTGCAATCCATAATAAACCTTAAACAGAAGGTTGCTGTGTTGTAGCCCTTCATGGCAGAGGCTTAGTGCAATCTATAGTAAACCTTAAACAGAAGGTTGCTATGTTGTAGCCCTTCATGGCAGAGGCTTATTGCAATCTATAGTAAATCTTAAACAGAAGGTTGCTGTGTTGTAGCCCTTCATGACAGAGGCTTAGTGCAATCCTTAGTAAACCTTAAACAGAAGGTTGCTGTGTTGTAGCCCTTCATGGCAGAGGCTTAGTGCAATCCTTAGTAAACCTTAAACAGAAGGTTGCTGTGTTGTAGCCCTTCATGGCAGTGGCTTAGTGCAATCCTTAGTAAACCTTAAACAGAAGGTTGCTGTGTTGTAGCCCTTCATGTCAGAGGCTTAGTGCAATCCATAGTAAACCTTAAACAGAAGGTTGCTGTGTTGTAGCCCTTCATGACAGAGGCTTAGTGCAATCCATAGTAAACCTTAAACAGAAGGTTGCTGTGTTGTAGCCCTTCATGGCAGAGGCTTAGTGCAATCCATAGTAAACCTGAAACAGAAGGTTGCTGTGTTGTAGCTCTTCATGGCAGAGGCTTAGTGCAATCCATAGTAAACCTTAAACAGAAGGTTGCTGTGTTGTAGCCCTTCATGGCAGAGGCTTAGTGCAATCCATAGTAAACCTTAAACAGAAGGTTGCTGTGTTGTAGCCCTTCATGGCAGAGGCTTAGTGCAATCCATAGTAAACCTTAAACAGAAGGTTGCTGTGTTGTAGCCCTTCATGGCAGAGGCTTAGTGCAATCCATAGTAAAGCTTAAACAGAAGGTTGCTGTGTTGTAGCCCTTCATGACAGAGGCTTAGTGCAATCCTTAGTAAACCTTAAACAGAAGGTTGCTGTGTTGTAGCCCTTCATGGCAGAGGCTTAGTGCAATCCTTAGTTAACCTTAAACAGAATGTTGCTCTGTTGTAGCCCTCCATGGCAGAGGCTTAGTGCAATCCAAAATTAACCTGAAACAGAAGGTTGCTGAGTTGTAGCCCTTCATGACAGAGGCTTAGTGCAATCCTTAGTAAACCTTAAACAGAAGGTTGCTGTGTTGTAGCCCTTCATGGCAGAGGCTTAGTGCAATCCTTAGTAAACCTTAAACAGAAGGTTGCTGTGTTGTAGCCCTTCATGGCAGAGGCTTAGTGCAATCCTTAGTAAACCTTAAACAGAAGGTTGCTGTGTTGTAGCCCTTCATGGCAGAGGCTTAGTGCAATCCTTAGTAAACCTTAAACAGAAGGTTGCTGTGTTGTAGCCCTTCATGGCAGAGGCTTAGTGCAATCCATAGTAAACCTTAAACAGAAGGTTGCTGTGTTGTAGCCCTTCATGGCAGAGGCTTAGTGCAATTCATTATAAAATTCAACCTGTATCATAAAATCAGCATACAGCACTAAAATATGATAGTAATCATAATTGTTAAGGGCGACAACGCGACAATGCGATTATCAAAAGGTCGCGTTGTCGCGTTGTCACGCATTTTAAGGCCTTTTTTACATATTTTTGATGGGGCGACAACGTAACATATTTTTCGTAAAATGAAAAAAGATTATGCTACGCGCGAAAATGCGACAAATATCGTGTTGTCACATTGTTGCGCTTTGGTTAATTTTGATACGTTCTGCTTGTTTTTGGAAGGGCGACAATACGAAAACAATGGCCAAATTTCGCGTTGTCACATTGTTGCGCTTTGGTTAATTTTTGATACGTTTTGCATGTTTTTGGAAGGGCGACAATACGAAAACAATGGCCAAATTTCGCGTTGTCACATTGTTGCGCTTTGGTTAATTTTTGAAACGTTTTGCATGTTTTTGGAAGGGCGACAATGCGAAAACACGACAATGCGCTTTATGTCCCTTCGTGGGTTCCATACTTTCGTGATCGATCAAGGCCCAGCGATTTTCTGTTTGTCTCTATTAACTAATTAGAGTTTTTTAGAGGGTTGATATATGGTTCATGATATGGAAACTGCCATATACTATGATTTCTATTATATACTATAACATAAACTTGTAAAATGTATCTACTGGCAAGTGTTTCCAGAAAGCTGTGCCAAAAGCAGTCGATTGTTCAGCTGCTGATTTAGTGTATCATGTACCCTCATAGCATCTGTCAACACCTTCAGCTGCTGATTTAGTGTATCATGTACCCTCATAGCATGTGTCAACACCTTCAGCTGCTGATTTAGTGTATCATGTACCCTCAGGGCATCTGTCAACACTTTCGGCTACAGATTTAGTGTATCATGTACCCTCATAGCATCTGTCAACACTTTCAGCTACAGATTTAGTGTATCATGTACCCTCATAGCATCGGTCAACACTTTCAGCTACTAATTTAGTGTATCATGTACCCTCATAGCATCTGTCAACACTTTCAGCTATTGATTTAGTGTATCATGTACCCTCATAGCATCTGTTGACACTTTCAGCTACTGATGTAGTGTATCATGTACCCTCATAGCATCTGTCAACACTTTCAGCTACAGATTTAGTGTATCACGTACCCTCATAGCATCTGTCAACACTTTCAGCTACTGATTTAGTGTATCATGTACCCTCATAGCATCTGTCAACACTTTCAGCAACAGATTAAGTGTATCATGTACCCTCATAGCATGTCTACACTTTCAGCTGCTGATTTAGTGTATCATGTACCCTCATAGCATGTCTACACTTTCAGCTGCTGATTTAGTGTATCATGTACCCTCAGGGCATCTGTCAACACTTTCGGCTACAGATTTAGTGTATCATGTACCCTCATAGCATCTGTCAACACTTTCAGCTACAGATTTAGTGTATCATGCACTGCAAAAAAAATCCATATATACAAGCTTGTATATCCTTTGGAAAGATGATATTTCCAAAGGATATACAAGATTGGAAAGATGATATATACAAAATATACAAGTTTGTATATATGACATATACAAAATATACAAATTTGTATATATGGTGTATCCAAATTTGTTTTGTTTGTATATATTGGTAAAGGGAGATAATTATTATGTATTTGTGTATAATTATGATATATGTGCAAATTGAAGTGTTTTAAGTTGAGCACTGTGTTTCTTTGTATATGTTGGTAAAGGAGGATAATTGCTAAGTATTGCTCTATAAATGTTTTGTATGTGCAAAATAGTATCAGCAAGTTACAAAAAAACTGATTTAGTGGCGGGTGGGCGGTTGAGGCGTCTGGTACTTTTCCTGGCGCGGTGCTTGGTATGTGAGTAGACTTTATGGTCAAATGCACAGAGGGGATTAGCTGTCGGGGGCGATTGCTTTGGCGGTAACTTCTGTATTGAAAGTGTTTGAGCTTGGATTTGTTTTACGGGGAGGCCGCGATGTGTTTTGTAACATGCTCTCGTGCACATATGCCAACAGAGTGGATTGCAGAGAGGATGAAAACTATTTTATCACTACTTAAAAGTGTTGAATTTGGTTTGTTCTGAGCTGTCGGTTTCATTGTAGATATACATTGTTATAATGTGAAATCTCGGCGGAAACGCGGAAAATCGCGTTTTGTAAAACGGTGGTCCTTGGGGAAAATTGTATTATGAGCAACCGGATGCGTAAATAACGTGTGTAATATATTCCCGTATTATATTTTATAATACTTGTTCTTTAAATATTGTTATCAATGCGAGAACGAAGATTACCTTGAAAAAACACAACAGCATGCATATGTTCTAGCAAAAGGAAACTTGATATATATTCATTTGGCTTAATTTCTACTTTGGAAAACTTAGTTGGCGCTCTAAAAGCTTGATGCTGTATAATTTGGCACGCGCATGGTTGGGTGCAAACCATATGTACATCAATAATAATAGTAAAAATAATAATAATGATAATAATACATCATGATGGCAGTTTCAATGTAAAGATTAAGTATTTTTAAAGATATGGAAAATAAATCTTGATAACTGCTTTAATCTTTGATCTTTGGGAAAATAATAATGGAATTGGTTGAGTGACTAACGTATTCTACTTTAAAAGTGACAGGAACGTGATTTACATAATTAAAATATAGAATAATATACAAATTATAAGAGAGGGTTTGTGATTTATTTTGGGATGAAGTCAGTATTTAACTTGCGCTTTCCGACATTATGCGTATTTCGCACACGGTTAAGAAAAAAAATGCAATTCATTTATTTATAAAAAGTACGAATGCATCAATCCTACATCACAGGAACATGTACATAATTTGTTGAATGTTATTTCGTGAATACACAAATTGCATAACACATTCCCTGAGGACAAACCCAAATTGCCCGTCCCTTTGTGACAGGTGTTAATTAGAGAATGTATTGCCACCATATTATGTCCCGGCACTTTTATGACATGTAATGAACCTAGTCAATCCCTGGGTCTGTTACAACAACATGGGTCTAATAAAATCGGTGTAACATAAATGTTACGTCATTCGAATTTTTTAAGAATTATTTTAGAGACTGAAAAAATGTAACATGAATATAATTGCCCTTTTGAGGGTAATATAATTTTGGGAAAATATACGTTTTCTTGTATTTATGGACGACTTCACACAAGCTGAAAAATTAAACATATGTTTATATAGCTATATTTACATACATGGCATTAACATGTAATAATAATATTGATCATGTTTGTTAATTTGTACATTTCGTTGTTATTGGTATCCTGAGTATGTTGTAATAATGCATGTGTTCTGATCTTATTTGACGTAGATTACATGAACTTGTAGAGTGACTTTCTTTCATCAGCGTGGAAGGATTACCCACACATATACCCTTAATCCTTTGTCAAACAGAAAGAAGTCATATAGATATCATATCTAACTGGTACTAAAAGTTCACTATCAATCTCCTCTGATAACAAACTTACATTTAATATCCCCAAGCTACAATACCAAGCATGCTCATGGAGTAATTATGAGAAACCCGAATGATATCCTGTCTACGTGGTCACACCCGGTGATTGTTAAGACATTCAGACAATATGGCAGTCTGTATTCATTTCTTACATCCCAAAAGTCCCCACCAAGCTTCCTTTTATTAACATTGGGTTGAGGGGAGATATACATATTGTATTAAATAATACATCAATACATCAAAACAGAACAAAAAAGATAGGTCAACAGTGCGGTTGATGGAAAGGGGTTTTCTAAGAAAAGTTATTTAACTCTTTAATACTTAATACGTGTCTCAAAGTATGTATTAAGTCTTACTACTAGTTATTATATATGTGCAAATCCACCCGAATGTCGGATGTACATGGCCGATTTCAAAATAGCTAAATTAGGCACTGTTCAAATTGTTTCCAATAAACCACTGATTAGAAACTCACTTAACCTTTAGAATAGAATCGTTTCTAAATATATTGTAGTTGGGGCATGTGTAAAAATTAATGCAGTGTACCATTGTGACAGCCACAAGAGCATGCATGATGTGTTATCTGAGATGTGTTTTTTAAGCCGATGGAAGTTTAAAGTGACAAAATCTGGTATCATGGCTTAACTGAATATAACATTGTCTAAGTTTAATAATCCTCTTTTTCCGGTGACTATTCCAATTATTAATGGTATCAGGTAGGAATGACTTGCATTCAGTTCTACAACGTATAGCCTGTGAATTGGTTAGATTTCTTTATATGTAATCACTAACAGCAAAGATGTTTTCCATCTTGTAAAAAGGTGTAATGGCTACGTTGGTCTCACTCTACATTTTCACGTGGCTTGTACCTCTTATTGGCCAACAAATAGTCCGTAATCAGTGAGTGGGCGAGGTAAAAATTAACGTCTCATCGGCATTATTTCAGCGTCCGTAATGAATTAATGTGTAGACATTCTAGGATTAATTCTTTTTCTTTGGTACAATTATCCAAAACATTGGAGCAAAATATTGGCAATATATATATGCTTGTTCATGACTTATGTAAAAGGGGTTATTTATCTGAGTGATTGAGTATGGTTCACGGCGGTGGACACCAGAAAGGTATTTAAGACAATTAATCATAGGGCTTACCTCGTTAACTCGCCAATATCATAATCTGACTGAAATATTAATACCAAAGTCCTTTCATTTTAAGATTAGGTTTTGCACTTGGGCACACTTTGACGTGATATTGAACAGTTTTCTTTTTCCCTGGATTAAGTTTTACTTGCATTCATTCATTTGGTAATTTTCTCCAAATTGGCATTAATATTTTATGCAGTAGTATTTGGAACTGTCCATTTTGGGAATAGGGTTGACCCCACCGCAAGCACAGTAAACAGAAATTCCAAGGTGAATAATATGTACTATAGTTTGTTGGCTCGACATGCAAGACTCCATAATTTTAGCTATAAATTCATAGTAATATTAAATTAAGTTTTTTTATAAAGCATTCATTGATGTATTTGACATGAGACGTAGCGACACTCATGTATTTTATAATAATGTACAATTTCAATGCCTTAAATCTGTTGCATTAAACAAATTCTTTGATTTGATGTTGTCATATTGTGACTCAATTTGTGTCTAGTCTTCCAAATGTTCTATTGCGAATACATATAGTGTCAGCGCTCATGATCGACATATCTATGAATGGATGAAAATATCATCATTAATAAACTTACCTGAGCTCAATATGTGTTCTGAAGACAAATCGCTGTAAAGCATCTTGCACGGCTTCGTTCGCGTTCACCCTCAAATGTACGAAAGGAAAATCTGCAACTGTGCGTGTTCAATGTTCGTTTGTATTTTTGTGACAGACGGTCGTTATTTTCATTAAGATTCCACAAATTCATAAATCACAACTGATGTAGCTGCCTTGGTTAACTGGAGTCAGGATATAACTAATTACAAACTCTGTTCTAATTATGCTAATCGAGGAAGTGCATTATACTGGATGACAAACTTAGTAATCCTTTCACACTAATCCTTGTTTACAATGAACGCATGTCAAATGACTAAATAAACATCCTTTTTTATTTTCTTAAGTAGAAGTATCACAATGGGCGGTGAACACAACTGTTTGTAGAATGATAGTTTCAGAAAGGAATACAAATACAAATACAAATATACAGAAAGGGGTTTAAAATGGTTTCTTTCTTTGCATCCACGCATTGTTGTTGTGGATGCGGTTATTTGCTGTCGGAATTGTTTTTGCAATTCAATTAGTTAATTACATGTCACATGACAACTGCATGTCACGGGGGCCTGGACATAAATCACGTGGTGCACTATTAGGCCTATAATAACCCCCAACCTTGATTCTGCATCAATTCAAAAACTCCTGAATCCTCATCGACTCCTGAACACTTAGATTTTGACGTTGTCATCTTGATCATCAGAACCATCAAAGGCGGCAAAATACAGTAAGCAACTTTTCTCCCACTTTTCAATTCAGATGTAGACAAGTACAACACGTTTAGTAATGATTTAAAAAATTGTACGAGTTTCTTAGTGTCAATAATTAGTAGAACAGACGTAAAACAGACATACGAATGGACACGTTATAGACAACAATCCTATATATTTTAGTAACAATGATTAGTTGGAGTGACCAGTATATATTTGCAAAAAATAGATTTATAAAAGTTCAGCTTATTAAGTACAATACACCCATCAAATAGAGCTGCATGTGTCAGGGACCCATTCTAGATAGCGCCAACATCTAGAACCGCTGCGCCGGAAGTAGGTAACGTTTCTAGCTCTTACGTCGAGTAAAATCAGAAATGATTCGCGTGATACATACATGATGTACATATATGTGAACAGCCTCTCGTTATTAATGCCCTTTAATTGTAGTCATCTTACTATTTGATCGTTTGTGCCACACAAAGCTATAAGTTCCGTAATAAAAATACGGAAAAATGAACAGATTAATCTCATGGACATATATTCAAAAATGGTAGCATAACGAATGAAGTAATGTTTTAATGTCCGTTCCCATAATACTGTTTAGATGAAACACCGTTAGCAACTTGAATGGGAATAAACAGTGGTAGCTGTCACTAGCCAAAGGATACTAGACTATACAAGAACAGTTTTAGCATCTCACACCGTCCCGACAGGCGCCAACCTCTCAAATATTGCACAACATATATTGATGGCGTAGTATGATATTAATATTACATTGTTTCCTGAATACTGTGCGAAGAATATTTTGTACGATGGCAAGATTCAAAACAAGTATCATTATCTTCTTTGCGAGGAATTTGGAGGTTGGAGTATTGAGAGAGGATAAGATCTGTGGATGAACAACATCACTTGCTTGATAATGGTGTTACAACATACACCTAAGCGTCGCTCCTAACTGTAATAAAGACGTTGTTCATCAATATATCTTATCTCTACTCAGTTTTCATTATCGCTAAAATTAGACAAAACTGTAAAAATGGTTTAACATGTGTGGTAGCACAGCTAGTCCCTGTAAAATTTTCATTTAAAAAAAATAAATAAAAAATCCCAGCGCACAGGGAAATTGGGCGAGGCTCAATTCGAACGGTATTCCCATGTTATGTTATGTTTTTCTGAAAATGTACAGAAAGCGGATTGGTCAAGAAGTTTATATGAAGACCACTCCGGAATACAATGATTCAAAAATGCATACATGATATTGTAAATATATCTAGATTTTTAGACAGGATAATGCATAGATAATATTCCAACAGTCAGATTAACCAGATTAAACAGATTCCTCTACGCTGGGCAAACACTGGTCTATGTAGAATCATATCGTTATCTGGGACTACGGGTTGACGAGCATCTAGATATGTGAAACTGTGAAAGAGTTGTACAATTCTGCCAGCCATGCTTTGTCTTATTCTGTTGGGTGTATGTCTTATGATGTTTTTTATGAAACTGTATGAAAGTCTTGTTGAGCCGGTAATGTTCTATGGCTCTGGTATATGAGGATAAAACATTAATCTAATCCAAAATAGAGCCGGTAAATTATTTCTTGGTGTTAGTAACGGTACCTCCATGTATAGCCACTAATGGAGACATGGGTCTCTCCTCCCCGTTTGTTACATTACATGCTAATGTTTTTAGACTACCCCAAGATTAATAACAGTACTTGTAACGCTTTGATGAAGAAAATGGTTACTATGTAAAAGTTCATGGAGTACTAAAGTTGTTAAAATTGCCTGTAATCTTAATATTTATGATGTTATGAATATTATGACTGCTCCAATGTCCCGAAAGAAGAAAATTGCCCATATTAAAAACGTTCTCGTAAACAAAGATGAACTGAGCTGGAGAACAAAGCTTTGGAACGATAAACATAACGTTAAGGGCAATACATTAAGAACTTTCATGATCGTAACGTTGTTGCTCCTTATGTTTTAAATACAGGGACCACCGTCGCATTTTAGCTAGTTTTAGATCTGGATCGAAACAGGACGATTTACAACCCCCCAAACCTTTTAGAAAATAGAATCTGCCCGCACTGTTTTAAAATTGTTCATTAAAGTTTGTCGAAAATGAATTTCACTTTATTAAATGTTATGTCCTTTATGATCTTAGAAGTATTTTACTTAGATAATGGTCATCTCTTTTGAAACACGTGACGCATTCATAAAATAACTTCCTCTGTAAGGTTCACACCCAATTGTCAGACATCCCATTTGGCAGGTGACCGAATCATCAGACAGACCAGGCAAGTGTGACCAGTGTATTCGCCTGGTCTAAACTACTAATTACTGTGCTGCTCTCGACTGTGGTCAGAGTAAGCTATTCACCACTCGTTAAGTGATACAGATTAACCAGATTCCTCTCCGCTGGGCAAACACTGGTCTATGTAGAATCATATCGTTATCTGGGACTACGGGTTGACGAGCATCTAGATATGTGAAACTGTGAAAGAGTTGTACAATTCTGCCAGCCATGCTTTGTCTTATTCTGTTGGGTGTATGTCTTATGATGTTTTTTATGAAACTGTATGAGAGTCTTGTTGAGCCGGTAATGATCTATGGCTCTGGTATATGAGGATAAAACGTTAATCTAATCCACAATAGAGCCGGTAAATTATTTCTTGGTGTTAGTAACGGCACCTCCATGTATAGCCACTAATGGAGACATGGGTCTCTCCTCCCCGTTTGTTACATTACATGCTAATGTTTTTAGACTACCCCAAGATTTAATAACAGTACTTGTAACGCTTTGATGAAGAAAATGGTTACTATGTAAAAGTTCATGGGGTACTAAAGTTGTTAAAATTGCCTGTAATCTTAATATTTATGATGTTATGAATATTATGAATGCTCCAATGTCCCGAAAGAAGAAAATTGCCCATATTAAAAACGTTCTCGTAAACAAAGATGAACTGAGCTGGAGAACAGAGCTTTGGAACGATAAACATAACGTTAAGGGCAATACATTAAGAACTTTCATGATCGTAACGTTGTTGCTCCTTATGTTTTAAATACAGGGACCACCGTCGCATTTTAGCTAGTTTTAGATCTGGATCGAAACAGGACGATGTACAACCCCCCAAACCTTTTAGAAAATAGAATCTGCCCGCACTGTTTTAAAATTGTTCATAAAAGTTTGTCGAAAATGAATTTCACTTTATTAAATGTTATGTCCTTTATGATCTTAGAAGTATTTTACTTAGATAATGGTCATCTCTTTTGAAACACGTGACGCATTCATAAATTAACTTCCTCTGTAAGGTTCACACCCAATTGTCAGACATCCCATTTGGCAGGTGACCGAATCATCAGACAGACCAGTCAAGTGTGACCAGTGTATTCGCCTGGTCTAAACTACTAATTACTGTGCTGCTCTCGACTGTGGTCAGAGTAAGCTATTCACCACTCGTTAAGTGATACAGATTAACCAGATTCCTCTCCGCTGGGCAAACACTGGTCTATGTAGAATCACCTTATCTGGGACTACGGGTTGACGAGCATCTAGATATGTGAAACTGTGAAAGAGTTGTACAATTCTGCCAGCCATGCTTTGTCTTATTCTGTTGGGTGTATGTCTTATGATGTTTTTTATGAAACTGTATGAAAGTCTTGTTGAGCCGGTAATGATCTATGGCTCTGGTATATGAGGATAAAACGTTAATCTAATCCAAAATAGAGCCGGTAATTATTTCTTGGTGTTAGTAACGGTACCTCCAGCATAGCCACTAATGGAGACATCGGTCTCTCCTCCCCGTTTGTTACATTACATGCTAATGTTTTTAGACTACCCCAAGATTTAATAACAGTACTTGTAACGCTTTGATGAAGAAAATGGTTACTATGTAAAAGTTCATGGAGTACTAAAGTTGTTAAAATTGCCTGTAATCTTAATATTTATGATGTTATGAATATTATGACTGCTCCAATGTCCCGAAAGAAGAAAATTGCCCATATTAAAAACGTTCGCGTAAACAAAGATGAACTGAGCTGGAGAACAGAGCTTTGGAACGATAAACATCAATGTTTAAAACTACTTTCAACTACTTGTTGCAGGCGTACGCATTTTATATTGATCAAACTGTTATTAAGATCTGTAAAACATAACGAAATACAAATTATTTCACAACATCATATAGTTGTCATAATGAAAATAGTATTAAAGCATTATTGTCACATGCAATAATTATACTGTTCGGTATCATTAGTAAACTTTGCAACCACATATAATGTGAAACATTCTATAAGAGGTGAGGAAATTGAATGAAGCAGTGGTAAAATCTAACCATATATACAAAATTGTATATTTTGGAAATATCAAATATACAAAATTGTATATTTTGTATATATGGGTATTTTTTCTTGTGATGTACCCTCATAGCATCGGTCAACACTTTCAGCTACTAATTTAGTGTATCATGTACCCTCATAGCATCTGTCAACACTTTCAGCTACTGGTTTAGTGTATCATGTACCCTCATAGCATCTGTCGGCACTTTCAGCCACTGATGTAGTGTACCATGTACCCTCATAGCATCTGTTGACACTTTCAGCTGCTGATTTAGTGTATCATGTACCCTCATAGCATGTGTCGGCACTTTCAGCTACCGATGTAGTGTATCATGTACCCTCATAGTATCTGTTGACACTTTCAGCTGCTGATTAAGTGTATCATGTACCCTCATAGCATCTGTCAACACTTTCAGCTACCGATTTAGTGTATCATGTACCCTCATAGCATCTGGTAACACTTTCAGCTGCTGATTAAGTGTACCATGTCCCAACATTGCATCTGTCAACATTTTCAGCTACTGCTTTAGTGTATCATGTACCCTCATAGCATCTGGTAACACTTTCAGCTGCTGATGTAGTGTATCATGTACCCTCATAGCATCTGTCAACATTTTCAGCTACTGATTTGGTGTATCATGTACCCTCATAGCATCTGTCAACACTTTCAGCTACAGATTTAGTGTATCATGTACCCTCATAGCATGTGTCAACACTTTCACCTACTGGTTTAGTGTATCATGTACCCTCATAGCATCTGTCGGCACTTTCAGCCACTGATGTAGTGTACCATGTACCCTCATAGCATGTGTCGGCACTTTCAGCTACCGATGTAGTGTATCATGTACCCTCATAGCATCTGTCGACACTTTCAGCTGCTGATTTAGTGTATCATGTACCCTCATAGCACTTTCAACAACTGTCTAAGCTTCATTTTGCTCAGCAACCCACTGCAATCAATGAAGCCAGTACCATTCGCTATTATAATGTACTGACATTCGTGATTTCAGTGAAATCCTCAAACAGGACACAAGTTCAGGTTTTAGACTTTTATGCAAATAAGATTGTCAGCACAGGATACTCGAAAGAGCTTAATGCACAACAAGTTTTATGTACAAATATAAATAACTATGGGATAAACACATGAAAACAAAAGACCGTCATCAATCTGTTATGGATGTTTTGTTTAGTGTTGTTTAACGCTGCACTCAGCAATATTCCAGCTACATGATGGCGGTCAAGTGATTGACATCATGAGCATCGATCCATGCAATTGGGATCGATGACATGCATCAACCAAGTCAGGGAGCTTGACCACCCGATCCCGTTAGTCGTCTCTTACGACAAGCATAGTCGACTTTTACGGCAAGCATGGGTTGCTGAAGACCTATTCTACCCCGGATCTTCACGGGTCTGTTATGGATGTGCACCAGAGCTGAGATCATACTTGAACAAGGACGGACACTTCTATCAACATATGTCCAAAATATTTAGAAAAGGGCAAGACCATTATAATTACTGCTTTCCCCACCACACCACAAAATGCCTGAAGGCAGGAGGGACAAAATATAAATTATTATAATCAAACATGGGTCTTCGGCGTGACAAGCAAACGCTTTAACCACTAAGCTACCCCACAGTCCAAATTGACTTAAGCTTCCATATCACACTTTAACATAGATCAATGTAACTAAATTTGGAGATTAATTGAAACAATTATTTCCCATAACAGGCTTCCTTTTCCTTTTTTGAAAATGACTTAGATTTCAGTGTCAGATAGATCTGTAAAAAGTAATTGTATTGGTCTTGCCCAATAAAAAAAGCAAAACCAGGCTCCAAATGAAAGAACCTAAGAATGATACATTGTTGCATGATACAAATGCTGTGACTGTCAGATATATAAACACGAAAACCTAATGAAACTGATACCCAAAGATAAGTTGGAGCTAGCTAATTGAGACAATACACTCGACACATATCTGTGTATGTTCCCGGTGCAGTGAAATGGGGTTTGTGCATGTCCGTGTGTGTGTGTTAGTGTTAGTGTTAGTGTGTGTGTGTGTGTGTGTGTGTGTGTGTGTGTGTGTGTGTGTGTGTGTGTGTGTGTGTGTGTGTGTGTGTGTGTGTGTGTGTGTGTGTGACATTTTGGCTGGACTAACAGGTCTATGCATAGTTCAATCAAACTCAAACGAGAGATAGAATCCGATTGGTCAATTGGAGGGACATAGAAGATACATAACTCGTAGTTGCCACTGGTGGTGCTACGATTGAGCCTGAAAATTCAAGCCTAGTTCGGCAAGGGTGGATACTGGACTTTTATTGGCAAACTCAACAGGAAGTCGCAAGCCAAATGACAATTTCAAAATGTCGATAATTAAGGCCATGCCATTATATTGTTGTGAATAATTTAAAGAATCTGTCATTTCTTAGTGCGTCGTCACCCAAAATAATATTTGTTCTGTGTAGACTTATGTAGAAATTGGAATGTCCAAATCAAGGAGGTGAAAAAATGAAGCCAAATCATTTAGAAAGCTGATGTCCATCACTGAAATGGGGCGGTCAAGTACGCTCAGGGTTGTCATATCTTCAACCTGAGAGGTAATGCATCTGAGTAAAAGATGTTTTTAGTGAGACTCCATCGTTATTGTGACCTTATGATAGTATCACATATTTGATCATGACAAAAAACTCCAGACACCTCAATCATGGCAGTATTGACATTTTGCCTTTAGGGACTGGTCATTTATAGGGAGGAGGGGGGGGGGGGGGGGGGGGGGGGGGGGGCAGGAGAAGGGCAGTGGGATTTGTCTAAGGGTTGTATCATATTTTGCAGATTCCTACCCCCGACGACATTTTATGTACCAATTTTTAATGACCCTCAACCCTATAATAAATGACCAATTCCTAAATAATGTTCTAATTTAAATATATTTTTTGAAAAAATAGTACTGCAATTTTTTCATGCAGCCCCCACTCCCCCAATAGTTGTAATAAATTTTGGTTCTGCCACCCTCTCTGTCACTGTCATTCCTTTTTCATGCTGTAATGAATGACCAGATGGCAACAGATAGAACAAAATATCACATGAGAAATATATAACTTAAACCAAAAATGAGAAAGTTCTCAAAATATTATACTGAAAATGTTCTAAAAATTTACAGTAGATTGCAATACATATCAAATATTCAACAAAAATAAATTCAAATATGTAATCTAAAATTGACCAGCAATTCAACATTTACATTATATTACAACGTCGTATTCATATATACAGTTTGTTTGTTGTTTAATGCCGCACTAGGCAATATTCCAGCTATATGATGGTGGTCTGTAAATAATCGAGTCTGGACCAGACAATCCAGTGATTGACATCATGAGCATCCATCTACGCAATTTGGATACGGCAACATGCATCAACCAAGTCAGTGAGCCTGACCACCCGATCTCGTTAGTCGCCTCTGATGACAAGCATGAGTAGCTGAAGACCTATTCCCTACCAGCGTCTCAAATATACAGATTCTCATAAGCTAATGATGGTTTGGTTATCAACATATTTTAAACATTTGTAAAAACATGATTTAGTCTGTTGTGTATGGCAGAGCAAAAACATCAAGGTCACATGATCAGTAAGGACAATGCAATGTGGAAAAAGCTAAAACCACGGACACGCGTGAAGCGAGAAACGTAAGTGTGTGTGTGTCATGTAACAAGAAGGCAAACAATGAGTATTAATGAAAGAGATGTTGATATTATGATGCATAAAATAAATATACAAAAATGATCACGGTCTAAGGGATAACAAGTCACAATAGTCCAAAAGAACTAGTCATACACAAAGTCATTTAAAGTTCAATAGAGGGCCGGTATCACGAAATATATTCGCCCCCAGAATAAACTCTCCCCCACCCTACGAAATAAAATCTCCCTCCAGAATATGTCCTCCTCCGGTCGTTTTATAAATACTTGCTATGCAGTTCAACAGTTGAGGGTCCCCGCTTTTCCTTTCGTTTTTCATAATAATATTTGTTTAAAGTTGTATATAACGTATGAACCCCTTCTCAGATCACTTTATCTCATTTCTATATGGCGTGCTATTTTACTTCTCTGTGTTGTTCTTGTTTTCTCTTCAGTATGACGTTATACTGTATCATTTTTACTATTTTGATATTTTGCAATATGTTGTGGTCATCAGTTATGCAAATCAGTTTCTGTGTGTCTTTTCAACAAGGTGTTCTTCATTAAGATTCATTAAGCCTGAGCGGGAGGCGCGCGTCGATATGTTGACAGTTTAATTTTTAAGTAGTTAGTGTTAAAACCGAATGTTTGCGAGGATTAATAAGATTTCTGAATTCAGTAACCGTACATGTATTTGTTACATTAAGTCATTTCATTCAAATTTGTTTGGTATGATATATGTCTTATAATTTTTTAGGATGGAAGGTACAGTTACCAAAAAAAATATGCTGAAATATCAATTCATTATGGCCATATTTCATAATCTTTTTTTTAAAGTAACCCTCCTTACATTAAAGATAACTATTTAAAGAATATAGAACTTAATTACTACTCCCTTGTTGTCATCCATGTTTTCTGGTATAACCCTATACTTGTGTATTTTTCGTAATTCACTTGATGCACAGTTAATGAATTTATTACAGGTATAATTAGTGGTAGATTACCTGACAAAGGTTCCCATTTGTCATTTATTGTGTCTAGGGTAATTATTCAATCTAAATCCAGGTTTAAAGTGAGGTGAAATGTGTGTTATGTAAAATGCTCGTGACGTGCCAACCCAGCAAGAGATGAATGATCAATTGATTTACTTTTTTGTAAATCAACGGATCGTTCCTAGTCATCAAAAGATTAACAGCAAAATACGTTTAATCATGGTTATCCATCTTCCCGAGGCAAGAGAGTTAACTGACTTTAAAAGTCCAGTTTCCACCCTTGCCGAACTAGGCTGGAATTCCTGGGCTCGATCGCGCCACCAGTGGCTATTCCGAGTTATGCCCTTTCTGTGCCTCTCCTATTGACCAATCAGATTCAACCTCTCGTATCACTTGCATTTGCTTCAAACAAAACGGTGGCGCCCAATCAAGACGATCTGATTGATAATCAAGATCTATATTGTGATAAAACGAGTCTTACATTGCGAGGTGCATCAAATCAAAAGCATGAAAAGATTTAGAAAATATCTGTTGACTACGAGTTAGCGGTGCACATGTTTTGCAAATCCAGCAGTCGACCGAAATCTGCATGACACTTTACGAACCGGATTTCGATTTCAGTGCGCGATTTTGATTGGACTATGCATAGACTCGTTAGTCCAGCCAAAATGTAACTCCATAATACCAGTCTAGTTCGGCAAGGACGGGAGCTGGACTTTTATAGTCAGTTAACTCACTTGCCTCGGGAAGATGTGGTTGTCTTGCACATTGGATATGTCAAAAGTGAGTGTTTACATGTCCAGGTTTACTAAAACAAAGTGAATACACTCATATCATGGCATAAAGTGCCGATGTAAAAAAACTTTGTTCAAAGGGTTAACCGATAATACGTTGATTGATTGCTCATTGTTATCTAACTCAATGGATTATTTTAGGAACCGTGGACGTTATGAAAATAGTTGTCACGTGGGCTTTCTCAGCTGACCTTTAAGACTTGATACCTATGTGAAACACTTGAAACAATCTAAGTGATCAACTGAGAAGCGAACACAGGTTATAATATCCCAAAACGATATATATATTTTAAAATACTTGACTGTTACAGAGACACGTGACATCGAATAAGTTTCTTTGTACAGCTGCAGACGTGTGGGATATTGTTTCTTTGTGTGGATATTCACGGATACATTCCTTGAACCAGGAAGCTGCCTAAAATTATACACACGAATTTGGTAGGTTGTAATTAGGGGGTATTTCCATTTTTTTTCCTTCAGTTGCTGTAGCATTGAACAGATTCACTTTGTTCCTCTACGTCTTGGTTGGGAAATTTTTCCATGCGCGATAGACGTTGTTTTCACAAGTCTTTTCCTTTGTAAGCATGTATATATTACAGTCAATTTGAAAAATGTTATTCTCTCAGGAAATTTATAAAATGTGTAAATATTACAGTCATCTTTACTGAAAAATATGTCCATTTATTTAACAGATTGACTAAAAATGATTTAGACGATCAAAAGGGCCTAAAACATCACAATACATGTAGATTATTATGTAGGATTAGAAGCCAAAGAATGAACAAATGCACTTTTAATTCTTACATTTTCAGTCCCTTGGTGGTGATATCAAACATAAAAATGTTTGGAATTCGTTGTCATAATATTACAGATGGACATATTTCTCAGTCAATTTGTAAAATAACTGCAAATTTAGGTCGCACAGGTCGCACAGGTCGCGAACAAGTCTAAATTTCTGCTTTATCATCCGGGTACTCACGGGAAAAAACAATAACAAAGGCAACAACCAGTCCCAGGGATTTGCTTTAGATCAGGGACCCTTTATCTTTCTCACTTAGGAGATAAACTAAAGCGCTCGGTTCAAAATTATAATAAAGAGGTATCTATTCTACAGTGGGACTACATCAAATTTCAAAACACAGTAGGTTTATCTCCATTCTACCATGACGGCAACAACGCTTTGAAAACGGCGCTCTCTTGCAACGCGTAATAACACAGGTGCACAGGTCCGTGATCTTAGAACATTCCGAAAAGTGGTCACAGGTAGTTATATATGTAACAAATATTACTAAAGTTCAAGATTAAAAAACACCAAAGTCGTGAGTAGTTCATAATAAGTGTTCAAAACACATAGTTTTTCAAACGAAGTTGACAAATAACACTCCTAACTTAATCCAAAGAGAGATGTTTTAATTTCTTTCAAACTGTTGCACACTATTGAACACTGTGGACTGGCTGTCGTTTCTCGGAAATTTGTGAGAGCGGTCATTTCTTGGAAATCGAACATGCCATCATTTCCATTGTAGGGGTGACGGGTAATAGAAAAAGGTTTTAAAATGCTAAACGAATATATTTCTACAGCAAACTTTATGAATTAACATTCTAATACACATTTAACATGTCTAAGAGTTATTAGTTAGATAGCAATTACCCCCAGTAAACAATAATAACATCAAAGTGAATGCCTCTCCACCCCGAACTTGGATGTGGCAGAACTTGACCTAAATCACGGTTACTCACACCTCACAGCTGTCAATGGCTGACAATCATGTGTTTACATTAACTTGATCTAGTTAAAAGAAGCAAGATGACAACCCCGATCTATGATGTGGTTCAACATTTACCTGTAGATTTACTGGGATTGATCGAGCCTGCTGGTACATCCATATGATTACCAATGGAACTGAGTATGACTGAACAGCCGCTGTTTAGGCTGCAGACGAGCCGGATATTTTTCAAGATTTCACGGATCCAAAGCCAAATAGTGACAGAACTTAGACATTTCTGGTCCAGAAATAGTAGGTCGTGTATAATTTTCATAATTGTGCGTGTTCTGAAATGAATTTCATCAAGTTTGATAAGCTGTCACTTCAGTTGGGACATTGTTTTCGTGGACTTTCGAAAGGGAGTGTTTTCTGATGCACTTTCAAATCCCCTCCTGCCAAATTCTAACGGTGGTGGTTGACGGAGATGGTAATGGATATCGATCAGAAAAAGGTTTGTAAACACCATGTTGTCATGAATAAAATGTCTTCAAACACATTTTATTATGTTATATTTCACTTTCATTGTCGGTTATTTCAATAATGAAATTACCTGTTCGTGGGTTTCAGAAAAAGTTACCAAAAAAATGAACAATTATTATTTTCTCAACAAAATGTTGGTTTTTCAAACAATTTTTATGATGTTATATTTTACTTTCATTGTCGGTTGTTTCAATGAGGAAATAGCTTAACTTGTTCCGATTCTGTTCACCATAGAACATTTCTCTAACAGTTTCATAAACATTTCATTTGTATGCAAAAGATATGCCTTCGTTAAATCTTTTAATGTCATCATCGAAGCAGTCAGGGTTGCGACCTAGAACGCCCCAAACATCCGATATCAAACTACCGTATTTCCTCTATTTGACAATATACGCTGTCTATTAATTTCGCAAGAGCCCTTGACTCGGCGTGTATTAGAGACCCGTCTGGTATTAGAGACCCAGCGTGTATTAGAGGAAATATAGATATGTTTTACAGTTCATATGGGGGTGATCGATCGGCAGCCATTTTCTGTGAATCGATATGTAGGCTATTTATGTATTCATACGCACGTTTTTTGTGTGAAAAGGCTTAATATATTTGAAAGGGGTTTCCGTAGCAAAAAGGAAACCTCTTTTTAACCAATCAGAATCAAGCATTCATCAATGTCATGGTAGAATTTCTTATTAAAGGCTGCCTCACCAGGAATAAATCCTTGTTGAAAGGTTCAGAAATATAGCATACTGCAGGTTAACTGGACTAACGAACTAAATGAGGTTTAAGTGACATTGTTTACTTAGAGTGTGATATAATCCGTCTGATGTCGAATTAGAAAGAGTGAATATTCAAAAGGGGTACGCATGTCCAACACTACCGGTAGCACCTGCCATTCACAAATAGTATTGTTCTAATATCCTAATCATGCTACAATGAGTTAGGTCTACTATCTACAATAAAATATACCATTGAGTTAGATAACAATGAACAATCAATCAACGTATTATCGGTTAACCCTTTGAACAAAGTCTTTACATCGGCACTTCATGCCATGATATGAGTGTATTCACATATCATGGTTAGGTCTACTATTGCCTACTGTATTATCAAAACAATGTTATGCACCAGTGGCTGTCACTATGTGACTGTTGGCAAAGTGCACTGTAGGCGATAGTAGTAGACTCGACCCTATAATGTATAATACTGACGCGTTGCTTAAGCCTTATCAGAATAACCATGAATATGATTTTCACTCATTTTACGCTTTGTTCATGAGCATACATGCATAATTTTGAAATGCAATTGTAAATAACGTTTTTTTTCTGTTCAGAAGAGTCGTAACCGAATCTTCACAAAGGAGCTGGACAATACGTCAGTCTTCCCAAAGGACCATACTCAAACACCCTATTCACTAACAGGAAGTAGGATCCTGTCATAGGTCAACACAGAGCATGAAGAAGAAGTAGTTTATCTAAGTGTCACAAATCGCTATACACGTTGAAACAGACATAAAAGCATAAACTATGCAAGCAATATCCGGCCTTACAGGCCTATGAGACACTAAGTTCATTAAAATATGAAAGAATTTAGATATATAATACTGGGCAAAAATGCTCGCCCATAGTTATGTTATGATATACCGTATACAATATAATACACGCTCACTGTGACAAATGTACAAGACACACCATTCATATTATGACGCATATGACGCACTGACAACCTGGAAACTATACTGTTTGCGCATTATAATAGATTTTCTCTTAAAAAATTAAAATAAAATATATATACATTAACTGATAAGCGTTTTCTTTCTGCGTTGAAACATCACTAACACCATCGCAGATTTCTGCAGAGGTATGCACTGCATCAGACAAATTAACTGATCGACGTTTGAGAACCGTGGGAAGAGTGGATCCAGTAGAGTAGCTTCCTTCCAAAAGTTATATCGAATATCTGAGTAAAATGGACATTTTGTCAGAAAGTGAACTTCGTCTTCTATAACTTTTGAGCTGCAATATGTACACTGTCTTTCCTCGAGGGGAAACATAATTTTGGATGATTCATTTTTCCAGAATGTATATTTTTGGATGTCACATCTATCCAAAAGTATTTAGGCTTTGGATATATCTATCCATATATCTATCCAAAGCATATACAAAGCTTGTATATCTGGATTGATGTGACAAATTTAGAAATTTCCTCCACATTTTATTAAGGCCTTTAATGTTATAACCCTGATCAAACAACTTTTGAGCGTGAGTCGCATAAGGTCATTTGAAATCTTGGTAGAAAGAGAATGCTCGGTTGTACCTTAAACCAAAGGCTGGAGCTGTTGGAATATTCCTCGAAATAAAGGGAAAGTTGATTATTGTATAGTTGAATTCATCCGTCACAGATCCAGTTGACCACGTATCACTACCAGGGGACAGGGCAGATTCACACGGCCGCCACACTTACGTGAAAGGACCACCATGGCCACCTACGGCAATACGGCAAGACACAGACAGTGAGGTACCGTTTACGCCCTGAAGGTATTGGTGCTAGACGACAAGTTCGAGGTGTCATTTCGACGGACGTGCATCGTCGTCTGCGACGTAAATGGTATCAAGGTCTGCGACACTGCATGCCGCAAGAAGACAGATTTTGCGGTATTAATGTGATGATGTGGGCGTCCACCTCCTACACTTGTAGAACAGACTTTGTGGAAGGTCAAGGGAGTTTAACTGCATAACGTTACACGGATCAGATTCTTCGTACACACACACACACACACGCACACACACCACACGCGCGGGGGCGGTCGAGTAGCCTGGTGGTTAAAGCGTTCGCTCGTCACGCCGAAGACCCGGGTTCGATTCCCGACATGGATACAATGTGTTAAGCCCATTTCGGGTGCACCCCGCCGTAGTTGCTGGAATATTGCTAAAAGCGGCATAAAATCATACTCACAAACTAACTCTTTCTTCGGCCACACGTCCTTCCCAACATGCGACACGCGAACAAGACTGACAACAGCCATTTTTGAGGAATCAGAACATCCAACACAACACAACACAATTTAAATGGACTAGTTATTGGGCGTTAAACACAACTCACTCACCGACTCTCTATCATTATGGAAATGTTTATTGTCCCTTTTATTTCCAATGAAGAGCAAAGTCTCCTGTAGATTACACCCTGATGGACAATAGGTACCTAATTCCCTTACAAGAGATTTATCAGGGTAATTGAATAAATATTATTTCCCACCGTTCAATGTCTCCCTGCATCTGTTTCTGATCCTGACTCTGTCCCCAATGAGGTTAACACCAAGCAGACGAAACTCTTCATCTGTTAGGTGCAGTGATTCTTCTAATCCAATCTGAAGAAATATAGACAATACATGACGCAAACTGGATTAACCAGAATGGGATAGCATTTTCGTTTTATATAGTTCTGTCAAGTACCCGTTAACATCCCCACTGAGACGAACGCCGATGTACAGTAATAATAGAATTAGCAATTGGAAATGACATTTCAATTTGTGGCCAGTAGACATTGTGTTTGAAGTGATTTCCAATATGGGTATTCAGTAGTTGTGCGCTGCGCTTTCGGTTTCAAATTCAATTTAGCGCGGTTAAATATACAGGTAACCTAGCTCTACATTGAAAACACAGTATGTTTATCTCCTAATTATGGCTGTTGTAAGCCGATTATGATTATCGTAAATGGTTATGTATTGACAACTAAAATCGTTATCAAAGCAGCTCAATCATGAAACATTCTAACTAGTAATAATTTACAACGTGTATGTTGAAATTGAAAATGTCAAATCCAATTAAAAATTCACAATTCAGTGGTAAAGGGAATTTAAACTTACTTAGGGGCAAAAGAAAGTACGTATATCGAGTTTGATTTTTGTTCTGGGTAATTATTGTTTAAACATCCTGGTTTAAACCACACGACCCCTACCATGTTCGATATATTGTAAACTTTAG
Organism: Haliotis rufescens; assembly: GCF_023055435.1. Lineage (NCBI taxonomy): Eukaryota > Metazoa > Mollusca > Gastropoda > Lepetellida > Haliotidae > Haliotis > Haliotis rufescens. Next base: position 91,467 of record NW_025963840.1, read on the forward strand.
CCAACAAAAGCAAACTTATTGATAAGTAGTTATGTATTATACCATTTTTTACAGTTTTAAATCACAATATATTTACGAAAATATACTCGTCGAAAAAAGAAACGCAACGCCAGATTTGTGTGAGGTCGGAAAATACATTTATACGAGGAACCGTACAAGGTATTGAGCCAAAATGTTGTGGAGAGAACACTTTGTGATTGTAGTCATCTCAGTTATCCGTACATAGGAAAGGTCCAAGGTGAAGGTGAGCTACCATCAATAACGCGTATGTCCTCCGTTGGAATGGATAGCGTCCTGACATTTCCTGCCCATGGAAGAGACGAGTATGCGATTCACATCACTCGGCCTACAACGCAAAAGCCAACTCCTGCAACGTCTGGGGCTGTGATTGACGTCGGGGTAGCCGTCTATCTAATTCATCCAACAGGTGCTGTTTTGGGTTCAAATCCTGGGATGTGTAGGGCCAGGGGAGAAGATCAACGTTGTTGTTGTGTAGACAGGCTCTTGTGATCCGTGATGTATGCGGTCGGGCGTTGTCCTGCTGGAATACACTGTCGCCGTTGGATGCACTTAGGAGGACGCGTGGTTGGAGAATTTCGTTGATGTATCGTTGAGTCGCAAGATTGCCCTGGATATGGACCAAACCTGTGTTGCCATGATGAGAGATAGCTTCCCACATCTTACACTACCCCAAACCTGTCCACTTCCTGTACGCAGTTTCCATCGTAAGGTTCTATCCGACGTCCGTAGACCTGTGCTGTTTCATCCCCTCGACGGAGGAGACATCTTTATTCGTCGCTGAACCAGACATCTCTCCATCGTAGTTGAGGCCTTACCAATGCAGTCGTTGTTGACGATGTTGTCGACTCAATATGACGCGTCGAACAGGACGTCTTGCTCGTTGACCTGCTGCTCTTAAACGGTTCCATACGGTCTGGTCGGATATTCTGCACAGTCCAGGTATTTGGGATGCGGTTGAGGTGGCTGTGATCGTCCTTTCACGCAGCTGGCGCAGTTGGATGTAGCGATATGGGGCGGGGCTTGTTACTCTTGGTCGTCCAGACCTTGGCCAATCACGTGTTGACCCATGCTGTTGAGACCGACCCCATAGCCTTGTGATGGTGCTGGGTGCTACATTGAAAACCCTGGCTACAGCTGATCGGGATTCACCTGCCTGCAAGCGGCCTTTGACGTTGTTTATTTGCACTTCTGTTAATCTTGGCATGTTGTTGAACTGTCACTATTCGATTAACGCAGATGCCAGGCAATCAAAACCCTGCACCCTTCATAGTGCTGCTGGTGCACGTGCAGCTCCATTGCCCTTTTGTTAATGCACTGGGTGCGTTTTTCCGAATCGTACGAGTTTCCTGACTAATGGTTTGCGTGTCCTTGTTGAAATTTATCACTGACACTATAACACATTAAACCTCTTTATTTTGCACCTTTTGGTCCGCTAATTTTGCTTTTATGTCCAAAAAATATCCGTATTGCGTTGTTTGTTTTTTTGAAGAGTATATGATCATGTAGAAGTATTGTTTGGGTGCTGACTAGTCGCCAGTACAGTACACAGTTTGGTAATAATATCTCTAACGTAAGATATTTTCAACTGTAAATAAAAAATATGATAAAATCTACTGAGAGTTATAGTCCCAGTATGCAAAATATTTCGCCAAAATGGCTACAATTGGATACTTAATTGCTTATTTAACAATGGAGGGCCCCAAAAAAATATTATTACAAAGTGTGGGTGTTTCAGCTTTATTGCTTCAGTGGTTTCGTTTACAAACGCCGACGCCCATGAAAGTGACTGTGATAAAACGGAGTGCGTCCGGCTTTTCTTTTATCTTGACTGGTGTTACCAGAAACAACAACTTTACAACAAAAGAGTCCGGAATAGCGGGGCGGTCCCGACAAAACATGCTGAATAGGGCTGAATAGTTAGCCCTAGCCAAATCAACTATGAAAGAAACCTTGATAAAATAAATAAAATTCCATCTGATAAACGTAGTTTTTTTAAATCATTAATAATAACTAAATAATTATATCGCAATATATTTATTTTAAAAAACCCAACAACATGGATCATATGGATCAAGGCATTCAAAAGAAGACAATCTTTATTATAAAAAAAGTTATTTTTGGATAAAAATGTATTTTTATTATGAACAAGCGTATTGTTATGGTCCCAAACCAGGTAACTGACCAAACATTTCTCTTAGCCCATGTCAAAATAGCTGCAATGGAAATTCTAGAATAAACATTTCTAAAACTCCTTAATATCAAATGGCACTAATTCAGTATGCGCTTTATATATAGACATGCAATGTTTGGCAAGGAAATATTTATTTGTTATACGCTTTAAGTAAACCAATCCTATATTTAAACTAAAATCCAACTTGTTGTCCTGGAAACGTAAAAAATAAAAAAAAATAAAATTCCGAAATAGCTAAAGGCACCAGTTCAGTATGTGCCTAGTAGACATGCAAAGTTTTATAAGAAAGTATTTAATTTTTTTTTAGTTATGCTCCGGAAACGAACACCACCCTTATAGAACCTAGGTCCAACTTCTTGCCATGGAAACGTAAAACATAAAATTTTATAAAACTCCTAAATAGCAAAAGGCTCCAGTCCAGTATGTGTCTGGTAAACATGCAAAGTTTTGTAAGAAATTATTTAATGGTTTTTGAGTTACGCTCCGGAAACGAACAACACCCTTATAGAACCTAAGTCCAACTTGTTGCCATGGAAACGAAAACAAATAAAAAATAATAAAATTCCTAAGTAGCAAAAGGCACCAGTTCAGCATGAGTCTGATAGACATGCAAAGTTTCGTAGAGAAATATATATTTAACGGTTTCTGAGTTATGCTCCGGAAACAACTTCGGGACGCACACACACGGGCACGCACGCACGCACACACGCACGCACGCACACACACACACACCTTTATAGAAAAAATCAGGAGGCAAAATCGTAGAGGATATTAGACGCGAAAAAGGAAATGACAACACACAGCAGAGTCAAGGTAGAGACATAAGCATTAGACAAGGTGACAGGAGAGACACACGGACAACACAGGATGACTCTGGGAGCGGGGAGCAAAGGAGACGTTATCTTAGGTTAACCTCTCGCTCCCAGACCCCTGGTCGGAAGGCTGTGAGATAGGGGTGTGGCCAGGGCCATGACAATTTACGGGTGCTTCAAACAAGTGTACCCCACAGAATTATCAACAAGGATGTACAATTTTTATTTTGGAATGTATCAGGGCTGATGGCTAAATTACAGGATCGTGACTTTGTAAGCTTTATATGTAAATGTGACATCATTGGATTGACAGAATCCTGGTCCAAAGAGATTGACTTACTATCCATATTTCCAGATTTTAAGGTTATAACAAAAGATGGAGAAAAAATATCTGACTTCGGCCGCCTTTCAGGTGGAATAATACTTCTTATAAGAAAAAAGTTTGAGAATTTTGTGAAATGGACAAAAATCCGTAAAAGTGGAATATTTGTGTTATTAGACAAAACCATGTTTAATATAGATAAGGATGTAGTGTACTCATGTGTGTATATTCACCCAGAATCGTCACGCTGGTACAGTACGTTATTACCTGACTGTAGTAACGGTGTGCTATTGTTGCAAGAGGAGCTACTAGATGTTCTTTCTCACTGCGGCAACTATTATATTATGTTAGGTGGAGATTTCAATGCACGCACAGGTACTGAGCCGGATTTTGTTGAAGATGATATTCTTGAATATTTAGAAAATGATAATCCTTCCGTGTATAGTTTTCTACTCGACCATTTTAACATGGTACGAGCGTCAGCAGATAATGTGTTAAACAACTTTGGAAAAAGTTTGATAAATTTATGCAGTGTCTTAAATATACATATCATGAATGGAAGATGTGGGTCAGACTCAGAAGTTGGAGACTATACGTTTATTGGCCATCAAGGTGCTAGCGTCATAGATTACATAATCTGTTCATCTGGGTTGTTTGACGTATGCTGTAATTTCACCATTGTATCACGCACGGAATCCTGTCATCTTCCTGTCATGGCGAGCTTATATACTTCTGTGCAGACTAAACCCGTGCAAGCTCATGGTAATAAGAAGGCTTCCAAATTCGTTTGGGTCAATGATAAAGCTGACCAATTTATGTATAACTTGTTGAGCAGTGAATGCTACTCTTTATTAGAAAAGGCTGTTGACGAAGTGTTACACAATATAGACGAAAGTGTTAGATACATGTCAGAGGCCTTGTGCACGGCAGCAAGCGACATGAAAAGAGTGTGTACTTCTAACACATCTAGTCAACAGTGGTTTGACCGTGAATGTGAGCTACTCAAAAAGGAAAGATGTAAATATTTAAACAATTTTAGGAGAAAAAAGGATAATAACTCATTATATGAGTATAATTATATTAGAAATAAATATAATAGTGTATGCAGAGAAAAGAAAACGATTTTTTTCAAAGAGAAACAGGAAAAACTTGAACATTGTATACGCGATTCTAAACAATTTTGGGCCACTCTTAAAGGGCTAAATACTAATCGTTATACACAAAACAATATTCCAATTGATGATTGGTTTAACTATTTCAGGGATCTGTTTTCAACTTCTACAGAGAACGAGGAAAGATGTTTTGATATCGACGAATGGAATGTATTTGATAACTCTTTTTGTCAGTTAACTTCAGATATTCTTGATTCACCTATAACAAGAAATGAAATTTCAGAAAGCATCGCAAACTTAAAAAGCAATAAAGCAGCTCGTGAAGATAATTTAATTCCTGAATTTTTTAAATATTCGTCCGATATTCTCCTCCCCTACCTTGAAATTCTTTTTAACGTTATGCTTGAAAAGACTTATTTTCCAGAACAGTGGACTCTGGGGATAATAATTCCTTTGCACAAACAGGGATCAACTAATGTCACCAATAACTATAGGGGTATAACTCTTTTGAGTGTTTTCAGTAAGATTTTTACCAGTATTATACACAAACGTTTAGTATTTTGGACAGATTCCTTTAATAAGATAGATGAAGCACAAGCCGGTTTCAGGCATGGATACTCTACAATTGATAATGTATTTGTATTGCAGACACTTGTACAGAGATATTTAGCACGAAAAGGAGAAAAAATGTATGCTATATTTGTTGATTTTGCTAAGGCGTTTGACTCAATTAACAGAAACATGTTGTGGTCCCTTTGCAAATCTCAAGGTATCAGTACTAAAATTGGTAAATTACTATGTTGTATATATCACAATGTGAAGGTCTGTGTTCGAAACAATAACACCTTATCTGATTCCTTCTACTGTAATATTGGGGTTAGACAAGGATGTATTCTAAGTCCATTCCTGTTTTCATTTTTCATAAATGAACTTTCGATACAAATATCTGAAAATTGTAACGAGGGTATCCAACTCCATCCAGAAACTATTAAACTTTTCCTACTCCTTTTTGCTGATGATATAGTTATGTTCTCGAGCACAGTACCTGGACTTCAAAAGTTAATAAATGAACTTGAGTATTATTGTAACAAATGGAAATTGAAGGTCAATATCGATAAGACAAAGGTTGTAGTTTTCAAAAATGGAGGGAAATTATCAAAACGAGAAAAATGGCTATATAAAGGTGAAAAACTTGAGGTTGTAAGAAGTTACAAATATTTGGGGGTACATTTTACAAATCGACTTACTTGGTCACTGCATTGCAACAAAGCCGCACTACAAGCCAAAAAGATTTTAATTGGCATTTTACAAAACCTAAAACCCCTTGGAAATATTAGCTTTGAAACATTCTCCAAGATTTTCGACACTAAGATCAGTCCTATTTTACTCTATGGTGCTGAAGTCTGGGGCCTAGAGAACTATGATACAATAGAGAAGGTTCATCTATTTGCGTATAAAAGATTTCTAGGAGTAAATTCCAACACTCCAAATGTTACAGTTTACGGGGAATCTGGGAGATACCCAATGTATATATTCAGTTACATAAAAGTAATAAAATATTGGATAAAATTGCTTAAAATGCCAAATACCAGATTCCCAAAGAAATGCTATAACATGATGATTCTTTACGATAGCAGAGGTAAAAATAACTGGGCCTCGGGTGTCAAAAAGATACTCCAATCTTGCGGGTATGAGTACATTTGGAGAGAGCAACATGTAACAGTACCAGATCGTTTTATATATAATTTAAGACAAAGGCTAAAAGATATGTATTTTCAAAAGTGGTACTCTTCACTAAACTTACATAATAAGTTAAAGCATTACACCTGTTTTAAATCATTCATTCTGACCGAAAAATATCTTTTGGATATAAATGTTAAGAAATTCCGAACAGCACTATCCCGTTTCAGATGTAGTTCTCATGACCTTCTAATAGAAAAAGGTAGACATTTAGCGATACCAAGGGAAAACAGATTGTGTAAATATTGTACTTGCCAAGAGATAGAAGATGAATACCATTTTTTGCTAGTCTGTCCATTGTATGCAAATATCAGAAAAGAATACATACATAAATATTTTTATCTGAATCCTAGAATAGACAAATTTTATATCCTCATGTCATCCCAAAATGAAACAGTCACAAAATATCTTTCAATGTATATATATCATGCAATGAACATCAGATCCTCTGCACTATAGATGTGATATTTTGTTACGATATATGTAATTCCTATTGCACCCATTGCTACTGTATGTATATATGTACTATAGGCCTATGGCCCTTTCAGTACTCGAAATAAAGATTGATTGATACACACACACACGCACACACACGCACGCACACATGCACACGCACACACGCACGCACACACACACACACGCACGCACACACACACACGGACGGAACCGATTTCTGTATTCCCCGTCGGGGCGGGGGATAAAAATACCAAAATTATGAACACGCCAATGTATAATCGGAATAATATGAACTGGTCATACCTATGAAATGCGACGCGGCAGGTATATGTTGTAAGCAAGTGTTGAAAACTATTACATAGATCGGCTCATGTAATGACATAGCGTGTAAAGGTGATAGATCACTGAGAGAAACCTATCCGCACTCAATGACCCGATCAACCTTGTTGCTATGGTGAAGTGAAAGGCCAATGCGACGTGTATTGCGATATACGAATAAAATAAACTTTGTTTTCTACGAATGCTGCAAGATGCTCCGATAGGCCAATCGATTCAAGGATTTCTTCCATCTAAAAAGGAAGCACACGTTACACAACCAACTAGGATTTTTAGGAAATATTGGTTTGGTTGCTAAAAAGATTTGGGTCATGGATTATTTATGAAATGTCTGATTTCAGACATGCACAATGCGGTGTTTTTCTGCAGTATATTTCAGCAAATGAGTGTGATTTTACGCCTCTTTTATCAATATTCCAGGAAAATCACGACGAGGACACCAAAAATGGGCTTCAAACATTGTACCCACGTGGGGAATCGAACGCTTTGATCTACCCCACCGCCCCCTTTATGTTTCAACACGTTACAAATGCCTGTAGAGTAACTAAGAAGAAAGTGTATATTCAAACGTAGGATAAACGTTTATTGTTAATTGTACATAACTATAATAATTGTTAATAGGGTTTTCAGAAAGAATTGCTTCAATATTGATTCACCTGTCTGTGTATGTTACGGGTGACTTATGAATCTATGATTCAAAAGAATGAGCAATATTTCACAAGTAATTAAACAGTGTTTATGAGGCAGCAGACAGGATGCGTCTAATAAATATGCAACCAATTGAAACTTGATTGAATGTTTGTATGGCTTACCGGAAAATCGAGTGAGGCACACACCGTGCGATAGATATCGCAGCCTTCTATAGCACAGAACACAGAGTACTTTGGTACGAGCTTGCTGATGAATAACAGTAGTTCTCAAATGTTCTCTTACTCTGACCACATGTAGTAGTTACCTCTTTCCAAAACACTGTTGCGTCCGTTGGTTGACAGGTGAATTTGCACGTGGGCCCTCATGGAGTTACATTTCACCTGTCGAGCAACGGCCGCAAATGTGTGTTGTTAACAGGCGAAGCTCGATAATTGGAAGAGGAAACTTATTTGTCCCACGCCCAAAACAATGAATGTCCCACTGTTTGTAGAAGAAGGAGCAGGGAACTGTTGACGTTAACGTCCACGTCATTTCTGGTTAGAAACGTCTCTCGTAAATCTACACAATTTATCATCCATGCAGTAGACTATTAATTCAAACTCTACACGGTCAAACATGTTATTTATTGTCTGACCTGAAAACTTTACGCACTTTAGGATTTTAGTGGTAGATGGTTTATCAAGTTGTGAGAGTTGATGCCCCTTTCTTGACACGATACACGTTGTTGATATGGGCCGTCAACGAAGATTGAAAGGCAATTTTAGATCATGACACCCCCATGCGGATTTATAACAAACTAATGTCGATGACTTGGTGTCTTTAGATTTAATGTGTTAAGATCAAGGTAAAAAAGTGCGATCAGTGTTAGTTTCAAAGTTGAATTTAAAAGATATAATACACATTTCTTGATTTTAAGTTCGTCTCGCAGTGAGATATAAGTAATGAAGTAACGAAACCTTGAGCAAATGATTTGAAGAAACACTAGTTAGTAATGTTATATGAAACTTCATATAACTAAACTTGCTGGTATTCCACTTAAGCTAGCAGAGCCCTTTAAAGCAAGTGTTTCACAAGAATACGTACTTTTGTGACGTAAGCAAACCGTGCTTTCATAATTATTTCCATTATAATGATAGGTCGGCTCGCGTTAAAATATGAAGTAGAAATAACCCCTCCACACTACAAATGAACACATATAGCATTATTATATTGATTAGTTTTAATGTTCAAATTGTATTTGTCATCAAAGATGTTTCTTGAATGAAAGTCGAAAATGTGTTGGTGAAACACCTATATATTACTGATACAAAATTATGATGAATAAATCACCAATATTTGTTACCAATAAAATCTATCATAAACGGTCCCAAAATGCACGAAATAGCGTTTAAGAGCATCCAACTTTAAAGATTATGGAGAGGGCAAGCATGGAACTTTGGTTTTGCTTTCATTTGAAAATAGCATGTAGTTTCGTCCCTGGGACGACGATCTTGGTGATCTTGGTGTCAGCCGTCACTGGTTTTCTTTACTATGTTGCAACATACATCAATGTTGTATTATTATAACAACCCAGCGCCACTCTTGGTAAGCTTGGCTTCCGTCAGTCATCAGCGATGCGGGGGAAGGTCTAAGCGTGGTGTAAACTATACTTTACACCAGGGATAAGTTCAAAGGAATCGACACTTGTCCGTGATCCGCTTTGATACTGAACTTTGATCCAGAGGATCAACATTGCGAAAATATTTTGGGTGGCATTCCTGCTTATTGATGTAGGTTCACATACTGTTATAAAGCACGCATATGGGTAGAGGTTTTATCGAAAAAGATAAATATGTTATACAATTATATGTTTACTCCGCATACGATATGCTGTGGGCCTGTTCCCGACCCTTTCGACAGGCAGACCCGCTATATGCATGGGAGCGAAATGCTGCACGGGGGAGCTGGCTTAGCTGGTACCCTGTCATTCGCTCTCGTAGTGGCTGCTGCGAGGATCGCAAGCGCTCTAGGGCGGGCAAACCACTCTAGCGCAGCGCGTGGCTCCACGTGATGATTGTTGCCGTACGAATATGATTATAAGAAGATGAGACAAAGATGAAATTTCTTTTATGTGTTTGCATCTTTCAATCTGTTCCTCATCCCCATGCCATTTTCTAAAACCAAACACAAATAAAGCACGATGCATGGCGCAGGATTATAAAGTCGGAAATACACCATCGTGTAAAAGAAATATACACTTGAAAATTGGATTTGACTGCAAAATAACAAACGTTATGAAATCGTTACCAGGTGACAAAAGTCCCCGAAACACTGCAAACTTAAGGTGCAAAACACAACTATGATTCCCGTATCACACACATCGCCATCGAATAACCATTTCTTGTTAGTTTTTAGCCATGATGAAACATGGCCTGTTGAATGTAATTTTTGAGTAGAGTAATATTTCATTTGAATATGTTTGGGCACGTCACACACACACACACACACACACACACACACACACACACACGCGCGCGATATACAGCACGATCAGCAAAATATATACTATTTGGCACTGTTTCATAAAGGGTTGTGTTCTACTGCTGTTACTTGATCTGGCTTAGTGTGATTAAAATAGTTAGAGTTTTTATCATTTAATGTAGCCACGAATAAGAACAGGTGAAGTATCAAATGTAGTGACACTCATATTCGTACACTTCATTCCGTGTGATCCATGAATATATGTTGATGAATATATTATGATATGTATCATAATATCATATATATCATTTAGACTTATAAGTACAGCTTTGGTGTAAAAAAATAGTAAAAACATACATAACATTGTCATATACAAAATGAAACCCAGATTTAAACTTCTTTATTTTCGAACAAACATCCTACTACATGCTACAAAGGTGACATCAAAATTGAATATCGACCTTAAAACTAACATGCCACGACAGACGTAATTTTCACAATGCGTTACATAATTTTAAAAAATCTATGATTATCGGCCATCATAATTAGGGCGAAGTTCTCTTTTAAACAAATAAATGGTTCATTTGTAGAATGGGGCGGTCGGGGATCCTTGTTGTTAAAGCGTTCGCCGAAGACCCGGGTTCGATTCCCGACATGGGTACAATGTGTGAAGCCGATTTCTCGTTGTCCTCGGATATTTATGTAGCCGTAGCGATATTTAAGATATGATTTTAATGCGATTGAGATCTGGTCAGATTCCAATTCCTTTTTGACCACGAGGAAGACTTCGCACAAAATATCGTGCGATTGTGGTCCAAAAAGGCCGTGGATGTCGGTGTGTATCTATTGATTTTTAGTAAAACGTTGAGATGAACCACAACGTTCAGAGAAATTTCTGCTTTGCAAATTAATGCACAATTTTTTTCAAAATGGCTGCTGCAAAATCACGTGACTTTTGACAATGTCACAATGCAAATTTTGCAAGTATTTTCATAATACCGAAGCATATATGTATATATATATTTGTACAAATATAACTAGTAATATAATATAGTCAAGAACACGCTCCGTTTCTTACCTGTGAACTGACTGAATTTGACAAATATTGTCTGACAACTAAGCGTCAAATAACCAACATGGATGCCTAATGGTATTTTTCAGAAAGATTTGTTTGTTGTTGACGCCGCACTCAGCCATATTCCAGCTATATGACGGCGGTCTGTAATTAAACGAGCTTTGACCAGACAATCAAGTATTTGACATCATGAGCATCGTCCTACTGAATTGGGATACAATGACATGCATAAATCAAGTCAGCGAGACGGACGTTCCGATCACTTTAGTCGCCTTTTACGGCATGCATGGATTGCTGAAGAACTATTCTAACCCGGATCGTCACGGTGATGTCAAAAAGATGACTTATTACCACTACTTATGATTATGCAGCAAAAAACATTGATATTGTTGTTACCTGTCAGAAAAGAGGTGTGAGGTGAGGTGAAATGGGGTTTAACGTCGCGTCCAAGATTATTGCACTTATATAGTGACGTGCATGCACGTGTATGTGTGTGTGTGGCTGCTTGTACTAGTCCGGACTGATGCCGATTTATAGTGCTAGCTCACTGAGATACCATGCCGCAGTTTAACATGAATACCCCACTCAGACACAGTATACTGACTCCGAGCCGACCAGTCCTTGTTTTAGCCCCTTAATGCCGAGCGCCAGACAGGGTAACAACAAGTACAATCTTTTAACGTCTTTTTGTATGACGCGGCCCGGGATCGAACCCTGGACCTTCCGCTCTCCGGGCGGACGCTCTACCACAAGACCACGGAGGCGGTCTCAGAAAAGAGGACTCAAACATATGCTGTCCGAGCAAAATGGCGGCATAAACATGTGGCTCAGTGATTTTGCTTACGCATGCGCAAAAATTATATTTAATAAAAAGGACGAAAATGCGAGATTGCGACATTTGTCAAGTGTCGCGATCTCGCGATCTCGCGTTCTCGTGTTTTTGTGCTAATTGCCTATACACTTATACGTAACTATTTTCAAAAACACGAGAACGCGAGAACGCGAGATTGCGACATTGGTCAAGTGTCGCGATCTCGCGTTCTCGTGTTTTTGTGCTAATTGCCTATACAGTTATATGTAACTATTTTCAAAAACACGAGAAAACGAGAACGCGAGATTGCGACATTAGTGAAGTGTCGCGAACTCGCGATCTCGCGTTCTTTTGTTTTTGTGCTTATAGCCTATACAGTTGTATGTAACTATTTTCATAAACACGAGAACGTGAGAACGCGAGATTGTGACATTAGTCAAGTGTCGCGATCTCGTGTTCTCGTGTTTTTGTGCTAATAGCCTGTACACTTATATGTAACTATTTTCAAAAACACGAGAACGCGAGAACGCGAGATTGGGACATTGGTCAAGTGTTGCGATCTCGCGTTCTCGTGTTTTTGTGCTAATTGCCTATACAGTTGTATGTAACTATTTTCAAAAACACGAGAACACGAGAACGCGAGATTGCGACATTAGTCAAGTGTCGCGATCTCGCGATCTCGCGTTCTCGTGTTTTTGTGCTTATAGCCTATACAGTTGTATGTAACTATTTTCAAAAACACGAGAACGTGAGAACGCGAGATTGTGACATTAGTCAAGTGTCGCAATCTCGCGTTCTTGTGTTGTTGTGCTAATAGCCTATACAGTTATATGTAACTATTTTCAAAAACACGAGAACGCGAGAACGCGAGATTGCGACATTGGTCAAGTGTTGCGATCTCGCGTTCTCGTGTTTTTGTGCTTATAGCCTATACAGTTATATGTAACTATTTTCAAAAACACGAGAACACGAGAACGAGAGATTGCGACATTAGTCAAGTGTCGCGATCTCGCGATCTCGCGATCTCGCGTTCTCGTGTTTTTGTGCTAATAGCCTATACAGTTATATGTAACTATTTTCAAAAACACGAGAACGCGAGAACGCGAGATTGCGACATTGGTCAAGTGTTGCGATCTCGCGTTCTCGTGTTTTTGTGCTTATAGCCTATACAGTTGTATGTAACTATTTTCAAAAACACGAGAACGCGAGAACGCGAGATTGGGACATTAGTCAAGTGTCGCGATCTTGCGTTCTCGTGTTTTTGTGCTAATTGCCTATACAGTTATATGTAACTATTTTCAAAAACACGAGAACGCGAGATTGCGAGTTTGGTCAATTCTCGCGATCTCGCGTTCTCGTGTTTTTGTGCTAATTGCCTATACAGTCATATGTTACTATTTTGTAAGGTAATTCGTCACGGTTAACTCGCGTGCAACGGCGTGAACTGAGGTGCGCACGAACCATTGTATCCAACATCTTTAAGACACTGCTTATTACTGTCTACAAACTGAAAAAGTTGGAAGAATGATGTTGGATGATGAATAAAATCTCACGCTCGTGTCTTTTGACATCAAAACGACGAGTGAGTGAGTATGGTTTTACGCCGCTTTTAGCAATATTCCAGCAATATCACGGCGGGGGACACCAGAAATGGGCTTCACACATTGTACCCATGTCGGGAATCGAACCCGGGTCTTCGGCGTGACGAGCGAACGCTTTAACCACTAGGCTACCCGACCGCCCTCAAAACGACGAAATGAACCACAACGTTCATAGAAATTTCTGCCTTGCAAATTAATGAAGTTTATTTCAAAATGGCTGCTGCAAAATCACGTGACTTTTGACAATGTCTGAATGCAAATTTTCCAAGTCTTTTGATTATACAGAAATATATATGTAGACAGGTAACATAATAAAGTCAAGAACACGCTCCCTTTCTTGCCTGTGAACTGACTGAATTTGACAAATATTGTCTGACAACTAACAGTCAAATAACCAACATGGATGCCTAATGGTATTTTTCAGAAAGATTTTGTTTGTTTGTTGTTAACGCCGCACTCAGCAATATTCCAGCTATATGACGGCGGTCTGACATCAAATATATCAACACTCGTTAGGGTGGCCCAGTCGTCTAAGGCGCCGCGATTCTCTGTGCAGAGTTGCGTCAGTTGGGCACGCCCGAAACCTATGATTGTGGGTTCGAATCCCGGTTCGCCCTGATTATGTTTCTTATTTCACCATACCCGTTCTCGTGGGCTTCATCGAAGAGGTAAACGTCTGAGACCTGCATCACTTCGGGCTTTCCTCTCATATTAAGCTGACACGCTGTGATATAACTGGAATACTGATAAAAGCGGTGTTAAACCCAACTCTCGCACTTACCCTATAGAATACTACGCGTTTAATCGCTAAGAACATTGAAGAACGAAGCGGGATGTATTATACGATTAATGATTCGATTGTGATCTTGTAACATTATAACGCAGTGAGTGACGACGTTAATTGTAAGAGGGAAGTGACCGTCAGGTTGCTTTCCATACATGTTGAGGCATTTCCATCGTAATGGCGGCTGCATGAAGACGATAAACATCCCAGTGTCACCCACAGGGTACGGGTAATTTACATGTTTGTCGTGTCTCGAAATATGAATTGTAAATAGTGTATCGTGCCAAATATATGGTGAGTTACTGAATAAATACAGCAGTTTCAAGAAAGTGGTAATTGTATTTATAATGTTAAGTGTATTTTACAACATGGACCAGGTTTATATTGTATCTTATGAGTGATGTCGGGATCGAGTTATCGCCCTTGATGAATTGTTTGTTTATTATAGGGTTAAGATAATGATTTTGTATATCATTGATTATTAAGTTCATGTTCATGTACAGAATATAGACGTATGTTTATATGAACTGAATGAATGTGTTAATATGTATGTGTATGAAACCTATTCAATATTGTTTTTATAATGTTATTGTTTTGTACATTAAAGGATGTCATTATCTACTCTGGCAATAAACACTCACACCCGTAGCCTATGTTTGAAATTGTATTTTCCTTCAAAAAAACCCGTTACAATATGACAATCGGTTTTGGGAGAAAAGGTACGTGTAATCGACCTGAGGATTGTGTGAGCATATGCGGGAAACACCCGCCTTAAATAGGGGTAAATATTTTTAAACCTTGTACATTTTATCAACATCCTTAAAGAGGCTGTACATAATGTTGATATCTCATATAATCATTAAACGACTCGTGGTTGTTGTTTATTGTACAATAAAACACTCGCCCCTCATGGTTTATTCTCCCTGCAGTGTTGTATTGTACCCCCACTCGTCGTTTATTTCTTTAACAGTGGCCCGCTCATTTATGATAACATGCGGGCGGTTTAATGATAATGTTATCCATTTTAACCATAAATTAATGTAAAGCGGGATGTTTTGTAATCAGATTGGATCGGATGAAAATATGATAATTAATTTTGTATTTCAAATTGGTCTATGAGAATTTTGCCTTTCATGAATATGCTAGCCGTGTATAACATTGCCTCATGGAGAAACTCACTGGCCTGTGATTATTTCTGTAACTGAAGTACTGCTGGTGCGGCTTTAAGCAATATTACTCACTCACTGACGGTAATAGTTTTGTTTCCAGCTTTCGGACAAATTAATGTTTTCACTATCATTAGACATTCATGTACACAATTTATTTTGTTAAATTATATTGAGCATGTTGAGGGTTTTATTATAAAGTACATAGGAAACTGTAACAACGGGAGATGACTCAGATTCTTATCACGCCTTTTTGAATGTCTCTCATTTGTATGGAATACTGTAAGGGACATTCTCGCGATCTCGCATTCTCGCGATCTCGACCTTTGGAAACGAGCTAAATATGCCAAAAAACACGAGAACACGAGAACACGAGAACGCGAGATCGCGAGAAAATGAAATGTCGCATTCTCGCGTTCTCGCGATTTCGTGTTTTTGTGGCCTAATTTGACAAGTCGAGATTGCAAGATTGCGAGATTTTGCATCATTCTCGCGTTGTCGACTTTTGAGAAAAAGTGCTATGTACCAAAAACACGAGAATGCGAGATCGCGAGAACGCGAGATTTTGGCCAAATATTACACACCCTGCCAGGCTCATATGCTTGTTCAATACATTTTGAATCGATATCAGCCCTGGTGGTAAGTGTGTTGTCTGCTCGTGTGCCTTCATCCCAAATATCAAAATTTAAGGAAAAACTTCACTCCTTGATCCATTGTTTTTTTGTTACAATAGTTGGTGACCATAGATACAGATATATATCTGTCTTCAGAGCTCGAGGTTCAGGGTAGTTTGTCAAACATGAAAGTAAATGCCTTCTGCAGTTTACTGAGAAAACAATATTTATGTGAAATGCTGGAGTTCCTCATTGAATAGAACTTGGGGACAAGAAGCAGGCATCCCCATGGGCAAAAATGATTCTCCCCTTCTCGCTGATCTGTTTTGCTCAGATTGGCAAAAGTCGAAACAAGGTGGTTTGTGCAAGAGCCTTAACTTACGCTTCAGATATATCAATGATATGAGATCGTTCAAGAACCATCAAATAGCCAATTCCCTGCAACTGATTTACGGACCTGAACGAGCAAAGGAGAAGACTAGTGAGACCGCCTCATCTGTTTCATATTAAAATCTGTGCCTAAAGATTCAGAGTGACAAAACACTGTCCACATGACTGCATGACACGAGGTAGTTCCAGAAGTCAGCTTTCCCTTTATGTCGAGCAATATTCTTGTAGCTCCAACCCTTGGTGTCTATATTTCAGAACCTTGGAGGTACAATCGAGCATGCTCTTTCCACCAAGATTTCAATGAGCGTCATACGGCTCTTGGTCAGAATCTGTTTGATCAAGTTACAAAATGCAAGGCCTCAGTAAAGCTTTCAAAATGTTTAATGGTAGACATGTGGAGGACATTTTCAAATTTGACGCATCAGTGACTAAACATGTGTCCCATGCAAGTCCCCATGCAAGTCCACTATATGGCCCTGTGTATTTTTGACTTGCCTTTGCATGTGTTTGTGACGATTGGGTTGGATACGCCGATGCACCTTTTCGCGAACACTAGATATCGTCACCATTTGATAGTGATGTATGCTAATGACATGTGCAACCTTCTGTTTATGGTTCTGCTGCTAAATTCCCGACAAGTCAGTAAAGACTAGACGTGATTTAAGCTTTTCTGAGCATTCACTTTGCTGGTACAAGATGACAGCGTCAAGTGCCACACCTGCTACATCATGTGGACAATAGAGATAGATATAAATGTTATTAAACAAATTACGTTTGTGCACACTCAAATATTGATTGATTTAGTTAAGCTGCCACCATATGATACGTTCATGCACAACACATATATCTTTCATTGTGAACAGTCGCAATTGTGTTTGGGCGGTGTAATACGCATTCACTGTTTCACGTAAGTATGCATGATTTATTTTGAAGTGAGAATTTTTTTGTCTAAAACAGAAACGCAATTTTTGGGACATTTTTCACATGGCCCAGCAGTCTCAGTAGGGCAGGAATTCGTTGTATTGAACTGATGTCCTCAGGCGAGACATAATCGTTTATTGTGAGTTCGAATCCCAGATTCGACCTGGTATTGTTTCTAGGTTTCTCAAAACCATACCCGTGTTCCGTGGGTTTCCCAAAAGTGTTAAATGTCTTATTATAAGCCCTCTAGTATTTCGGACTTGACTAACACACCAAAGACCCGTGGGGGTTCTGGGTGCGAATATAATCGCTTGAGAAAAAAGGCACCACGGACTAATAGGGATCAAAATAAGTCAGCATATCGAAAGCAGAGAACAAAAGTAAACAGTATGATGTATTAGGAAAACAAGCCTTCGTACTGCACACTATTAGGTCATATTGTTACAAGTTCTGGAAAATCAAACTCTGTCCTATCACTTCTTTCGAAGAAGACGATGACCAACCAACCCTGTTCTCGGACATGTGGAAAGCTGAAATGTTAAACCAAAACCAGTTAGTGTTACGGAATCAAACATATTTCATGTAATTAAGAGTTTCCATGAAAAAAGGCACGTGGGCCAGACAGTATAGGCCATCAATTATTAAAATATAATGCAGATTCAACTAGCCTTAAAAGATATTTTTAAATGGGGCATTATCAAGTCATCAATGTTTGACTGCTGCAGTGCCACAAGCCTCGGTCCATGGGCATTTCTTATTTATTATAAACAGGTGGGCAAAGGAAACGCCACCAAATACATAATGCTCGTCAGTTTTCAACAAATTTGCCAAACAGCATGAAAACAGTTGAAAACATAGCTGGGATGTAACTTACCTATTCCCTGTGAACATGTGCACATGCTTCACGTGATTTGTGAGAAAAGTGAATTTAATCACATAAAGATGCAAAATGTGCACAAAGTTACCCGTATGAAATTATGGAATAAAACATGAGCAGGATTTTACTCTCTCATCACATGAAACCGTTTAACACAAAGAACATGCCTCAACTAACCACAGAGCAGAGGGAGAGAGCCATCGGTATGTTGCAAATGGGAGCGTCGCAGGAGCACCTAGCCAGGATCTTCGGCTGCTTCAAGTGCACCATTGCCAGACTTGTCACACGTCACAGGCAAACTGGCAGAACTACAGACAGGCCGAGGATTGGAAGACCCAAGGTCACGACCCCACAGGAAGACCGGTAATTACGGGTGCTTCACCTAAGGTCCAGATTCCTAACTGTGACGTCATCATCCGCAAACAGCCTTGGACATCCAGTCAGCAGAAGGAGCGTTGATGGAGGACTCCGCCTGTATGGTCTCCGTGACCCATCGACCGTTCAAGGGCATGACTTAACGGTTCTCAGATAAATTATGATTTATTTAGAATTGGTTTAATAGATAGCTCTAGCAGTCTCTGTAGTTTTCCGTGTGAAAATCTTTATCACTACTCAATAGAATATCCATTTTATCAAACTGCAAGAAATATCTTTCATAGCATAACTTAAATTTGTAAAAGTACGCTCGTCCCTTATACATTTATGCCTTTATTGTTAAACAGGAGCTCCCATTTCAGCTACAATGAAAATGTACAGTTATTTCAACTATACAAAACAACTCACTCACTCACTCTGATATGAGTGAGTAAGTGAATATCATTTTACGACGTCTAAGCAATATTCCAGCAAAGTGACAGCGGGAAATGGACACCAGAAATAGGCGTCATTGTATCCATATGGGGATTCAAAACCGGGTCTTCGGCGTGACGACGGAACGCTATAACCTCTAGGCTACCCTACCGCCCCACTATAATATGATGATGAATAACTGAAGGTGATTTTGGCCGTCATATAGCTGGAATATTGCTGAGTGCGGCGTTAAACAACAAACAAACAAAAATAAGGTGATTATGTTCTAGAATAGCAATGGCTTTGGTTAATTTTCAGATTAAAACAGATGCGGAACACGAGGAAACACAAGATATATAAATATGGAGTCTTAACGGGGAGGAAAATCCAAACGGGTCATAGACGTCCGAATTTGGAAAACCACCGAGCACGGGTATCCATCGGGGTAAACAAAATCCTAACCAGGGTGCTTCTGGGATTAGAACACATTTTAGCGGATCCTGCTCTTTGTGGGGCTCAAGCTCTGAACACTAAAAACGGCGTTGTGGACTTGAGACGAACTGTGTCCCTTTTATACATATTATCAGGAATCACTCACATACAGACACCTGCTATTTCATGATCTGGGCTTAAAATTTGATCATGCAAAAGGTATTCTATCATGGCTTTGTACTTTTCAATCTGACAACGTTGATCATACTTTGGTGTAGCTATCACATGCTGTTCAATAGGAAAATAAAAAAAGTTTTCAGCGGGAACAACGAGATTAACTTAGACAATTGGACTGGAAAAAGAATGTCTTCATATAATATTCAAATGAACACAACAACATGTCCCTTTAACTTCTCAATTCCTGACGAAACAATCAATAAAGTGTTTACAAGATGGCGGACTACTAAACCCCGTGAGAATCTACTGACAACGTCATCTAAAGGTCGCCTTGGAAACAATATGTTTCAATATGCTTCACTGTTGGGAATCGCGTTCTTAACAGGAAAACACCCCCTTCTTGAAAACTCGGACACACTTACAAAACTCTTCAACATATCCTTCACTGGAATTGTCAGCAAGAAAACCAGGATCTTCTTCAATGAGGTGAGGTATGCATCACACGACTGTGATCACTACAACCTGCTTGATGTGACTGTTCAGCTAAACGGGTACCGACAATCGTGGAAGTATTTCTACTCTGTCAGATCAGAAATAAGAAAGGAGTTTACACTCGTTCCAACATACAGGGATCTCAGTGCTCAATGCTTCCAGAAATATACAAGTCGACATAAAAACAGAACTGTCATAGGGTTACATGTACGGAGGACAGATATGACATGGGACACCAAACAAGGCTACACGGCTGCCCCGTTATCCTACATACGTAAAGCTATCAACCATATAAAAACAAAGTTCCAAAATCCTATATTTCTAACTGCCACCGATGACAAAAATTGGTGCCGAGAAAATCTACAATCCTCGGATGTCATCCTCATGGAAAACACGGATCCTTACTTGGACTTTGCAACCTTGACCTTGTGTGATCACATGATAATGACAGTAGGCACATTCGGATGGTGGGCTGCCTGGTTGGTCAATGGGTATACTGTGTACTACAAAGATTACCCCAGAGCAGGTTCCCCGCTTGCTTCTGGGTTCTATAAAGAAGACTATTTCATGCCAGACTGGGTTCCACTTGGTGCATGAACTTACTATGGGTAATTATCACTTTTTGTACCCCCTTTGGTCCTGTTGAATAAACAAAAGCAAGTCCAACTTTTACTCATTTGGGAAAAAGGCATATTCATGCATGTCAAATAAAAGGAATCAAACCGAAAATCGATGGGTTTAAAAACTCAACATAGAAACTCATGTATATGATATGATATGATATATCTGAAATACTTCACTGTAAAAAGCATTCAGTGTCTGTTGACAGTGATATTTCAACAATTTCAGATTACATACCATTCCAGCACAAGCACTTAAAGCACTGATGAAGCAACAGGCATTCACTGGTTGCCCTCTTGCACTGACAATTTATATTGACGATGAGAATATGTTGACTGATTTTAACCAAGAATCCCGGACAATCCGGTTTTGATCTGAACCCTTTCGATGAAATGAAATAAGCCTACTTGGATGTAAGTGATTAAGGAGCTATACACTGGGGAGCAAAGGAAACGATACCTCGCAGTTGATTTGGTCATAAACTGTTTATGTTTGACTTTCTATTGAATACTTTTACATTATTTTTTATAAATATAATTTTATTGAAAACGTTTGAGAATAAAAAATCATTCTTTTACAATAGATTCTGCTTTCGGCAGAAATTTCTTATGAATATGAAGAGGGTTTTGTCACTTTTATTCCAAAAAAGTTGAAACTATGGCATTCACTTGCAAATAGATACATTTTACAAGTTTATGTTATAGTATATGATAAAAGGTTATTATAATTATATGGCAGTTTCCATATCATATCCCATATCTCAACCCGAGGGTATGGCATGTTCGATTGCCAAGAAATGACCTCTCTCGAATCATTCCAAGAAAAGACATCGCCAGTTCAAACAGTGCAGAACGGGGTGGTAGAAATTAAAACATCTGTCTTTGGACTAAGTTTGGAGCGTATTTTGTCAACTTCTTTTTGAAACACTGTGTGAACTACTCACGTCTATGGTGTTTACATCTTGAACTTTAGTAATAATTGTTTCATATATAACTACCTGTGACCACTTTTCGGAATGTTCTAAGATTTCGAACCTGTGTACCTGTGTTGTTACGGGTTGTAACGAGAGCACCGTTTTCAAACCGCTGTTGCCGTCATGGTAGAATGGAGAAAAACCTACTGTGTTTTGAAATTTGATGTAGTCCCACTGTAGAGTAGATACCTCCTTCTTTTAGCTTCAGCGCGAGGTTCCAAATTAAGATAGAGATAAAGATAAGCACTGTAGGTTTATCTCCTAATTAGAATTCAAATACCTGGCAGTCGCCTAAACTTTAGTTCCGATTCAGACAGCAGCGACAGCCAAGATGGAATCTAGACAGTAGTATAGATAACCAAACTCGTCCAGGTAAGAAACCGTTTTTATTGCGAGTGTATTTATAAACATATTTATTGAGCGTAATAATAACGGTATCTAACAGGATCGAGTGTGGTTATTTACTTACTACTCTACTACTAAAATACAGTGAGTTTGATTGCCTAGTTGTATGAATATAGTTCCTAGCACACTTTTTTAGTGTTAAAAGATTCAATAGTCTAAACACACAATAGTTTAGGAAACATGTCGGCAATCTTGAAATTGGCAGCCATCTTGATTTTTTTTAGATTTGTCAATAGTTGAAACGTTAAGTAGATGTGAATATCGTTTTATAAACATAATATGGCTATTTCACAATTCCACACATGCTCTTTTTATCAAAACATTGAACATCATCTGAAATATGGAAGATAAAGTATATTGATAATTGGTGGCCATATTGCATTATGCAAATTAGACATATTTCCCAAACTGGACTGTTTGGGACTCTTAGTATGTTGTTTTGGGGACCTTGTAGAAATGCATTATGGTGGAATAAAATATTTGAAAAAATGGCCTAGATTGCCTGGACTGTTAAGCCTTACTCGTAAGCGACATTCAACGTTGAAAAATAGACGTTGGTGGGGTAAGCAGCTGGAAGGGTGATTTATGAATACAACATTCGTAGCTTATGATTCGACCATCGACTTTTCTCTCAGGGTGCAGCCTGGCAAACAAAAAGTACAGTAAACTCCCTTTATAACGAACTCGCTGAAATTTTCAGGGAATATATTTAGTGTCTGATTCACTCATGGAATATACATAATCCCTAAATTGTTCAGGTATTATACATATTCCCTGATTTAACATCAACTTTGTTAGACATATTCCCTGCAATTACTTTTGAGGCTCTCATTTGGTCAAAGTTGATTACAAAATCCAGAAGACAAATTTATTCGACAAATACCTTTCATTTTACTTAACAATTAGTCTTCACAGTAATCATAACATAGTCGCAAAGAACAAACACATCTTGTTGAGTGGGCGGTGTCTGTCTGGACAGGTGTGATCAGTGATGACATAAGTGAGGGGAACTCTGGCTAAGCTGCTTTGTAACTCAGGTATATGTTATTATGTCAAAAACATTTGTCTTCTCGTTTCTTTTTGAATCAAGTTTGACCATGCTTATAACGAACTACGGTCATATCGAACTACAATCAGTGGTCCCTTTGAGTTCGTTTTAACCGAAGTGTATAAGAAGCGATAAGATGCAGATGTAACGTTCAATAATGACCATGTTGAAAGTCGAACCTTAGGTTCATATTTCAACACAACCGAGTCATTTTTCAACAGTTGAAAAATGAACCGGGTCGTTGCAAAATTCCCCGACCCTTACGTTGAAAAAGTACCCCCTGTTGAATTATGAACCAGGTACGTTTGCAACGTTGACTTTTGACGCGCATAAGTATTTAATGTTTACTTTTTGACCAGGTTATTCTCTTAAATTTTCAAATATAGGTTCATTCCAACAGTCACACCCTCTATCTCTGCCTAGCTGCAAAACAATGAATACAGTTATTTATTAAACGTAATCTCAGTTCTGCCACTATAGATATTTTTACATTGCTGGATGATTTTATAACCATTATTATTACAATGCCAGCCGAGATATACAGAATTTGATTATCCTTGTGTCGTTCTACTATGCCTGTTTAACCATACTGGTCGCCACATGAATTTGGCCTAAGACTTACTTACCCAATAAACTTGTCCATGTACCCAGGGGGATACGCTTTGATAAAGGTCAAGGTCACCTGCAACGTCAAGGTCATCTATTGCAAGAAATGTCTGACCAAGCATGGCGACACAAACTGCCAAACTATTAATCGGATTTCTTTCAAACTTGGTACAATTCATTCATAGTGAAAGGTCTCAATTTGGTTTAGTTTGGGGTCAAATCTGTCAAGGTTAAGGTCACGGCGTGCGTGGGCTGGAATCGAGGGATAAAAGTTTGAAATTATGGATACAATCGCAGGGTTTCACAGACCAGCCTCCGTGTAAAGGTAACCTTATCGTCATGTGAATGGAATTGGCTTATGATAACTGTAGTGCTGAGGCTACTTCGTGAAACGTGGTCCCGAACTTCAGCATTGCATCCACCCTAAATGGGGGCGGTCGGGTAGCCTCGTGGTTAACGCGTTCGCTCGTCACGCCGAAGACCCGGGTTCGATTCCCGACATGGGTACAATATGTGAAACCCATTTCTGGTGTCCCCCGCCGTGATATTGCTGGAATATTGCTAAAAGCGGCGTAAAACCATACTCACTCACTCACTCACTCCAACCTAAATGTGCGTGGAACGCTTTTCCTCTGTACACCTCGGAAATATGTTATCTATCCAAGTGAAACTAGAAAAGTGTTTGCTATGCACCGCGAAAACAAAGCAGGCCCCGCACCAAGCCCATTTTGACATGCCTCAAGTTCACCTGACAAGAATATAATGTTCCTATATCCAGAGCAGCAGTTAATGAAAATGATCTGAGAGAGTATGAAATATTGTAAAAATATACTCCTACAAGTCGTTTTTGCAGCTAGATACAAATATAATCTCTCCAGAAAGTAGGTCACCATGACCTACTTTTTATACTATCAGATAAGTATTCTCTAGATGCATCAACGTATTCAATTTCAAGACTTTGCAACAAATACATGAAGTGTAATAAACATATGGGCAAAAGAAGGTACACGTCTGATTTTTGTGATAAAGCTGAAAAGTGAAGGAAGTTTTGATAATTTTGAATATGTCTAACTAATCATCAAACATTGCTGCAACAGTTTGCACACGTAAACCCGTAGACTGGTGGTACTGTGGTGTTCTTTGAGTGCTGACTAAGCGCTAGTGAGTGAGCGAGTATGGTTTTACGCCGCTTTTAGCAATATTCTAGCAATATCACGGCGGGGGACACCAGAAATGGGCTTCACACCTTGTACCCATCAACATTCGACTGTTCCACTAAAGTCATCGCAATGCCACAGCTACGGGGACTCATCCCTGGTTTGAGGAGGATATCGCACCAGACTGTCAGGAACCATCTTCGCGAGGCTGGAATCCGAACCTGAAGACCTGTTATCGTCCCTATTTTTGCACCAGATCCATCGACAGCGACGCTGGCGTTGGTGCCATACCTTACAGCCTTGGAATTTGAGAAACTGGAGACGAGTGTGGTTTAGCGATGAATCACGATTTCACTGGCGAGATGGAAGAGAAAGGAAATGTGTCCCCCAATCCTCGAAGCGTGGAAATGCGTTCAGATTGATAAAATAAATGTACCAACCTATCACAGTATAGTGTCACATCACATGGTACAATAAAATCCCTTACAGTAGAGCCACTTTGCCTCTCTATCAGAAGCCTTTTGTTGTGCTTTGTCAAAACCAACTAAAACATCATATTCGTTTCAT
The DNA here is from genome assembly GCF_023055435.1 of Haliotis rufescens. NCBI lineage: Eukaryota > Metazoa > Mollusca > Gastropoda > Lepetellida > Haliotidae > Haliotis > Haliotis rufescens. Next base: position 117,074 of record NW_025963840.1, read on the forward strand.
TGAAAGTGTAAAGATATTTAGAAAAGTATTTCATTAACCGATCGTTGTATTTAAATCAAACACGTTGCTTAAAGTGAAGCAACGGCAAAAATGTGTGAAATTGACGATTCTTCCCACTTTAAGATAAAACATAGCCATAAGGAAGCCCGTGTACCAAAATGAATAATTTACCACAAGTTCCTTTATCTTTCCCTAATTGACCTAAGAAAAGCTTTGTTCATATTCAATTATTAGAAATAATGTTCCTGTAAGCCTCTAAAATCAAACCTTTTGTAGTCCAAAGCGGCGTTTACATTACTTATGTTTACTCAGTAGTTTTACATGGGCACACGTACTACTTAGAACTGTCGTATATGTACAGGGCCACTTTAATATCACGTGGGCTATGAAATGTGTCCTAACTGGGTAGACCGCCTCCGTGGTCTAATGGTAGAGCGTCCGCCCGGAGTGCGGAAGGTCCGGGGTTCGATCCCCAGCCGCGTCATACCAAAATACGTTAAATGATGGTACTTGTTGTTACCCTGTCTGGCGCCCGGCATTAAGGGGCTAAAACAAGAACTGGTCGGCTCGGAGTCAGTATATTGTGTCTGAGTGGGGTATTCATATTAAACTGCGCCATGGTATCTCAGTGTGCTAGCACTATAAATCGGCATCAGTCCGGACTAGTACAAGCAGCCACACACACACACACACACATACATACACGTGCATGCACGTCGCTATATAAGTGCAATAATCTTGGACGCGACGTTAAACCCCATTTCACCTCACCTCACCTAACTGGGTAGACCGTTATGGACCCCTCCGCATTTGTCCACATTGGGTATTGAGTGGGCATATATGTATCGCCAGTATGGCATATAGATGGGTTGTGTCTATGAATGGGTTTTTTCCATGTATACTTTTCATTTGCAACCCTTTTGTGGCATCACTATATATTCATATATATTCACATGTATATAAAAATTGAGGCATATATACCATATTTCATGTTTATACGTGTACCATTTTCTTTAACCCATTTGATTAATACTGCGCAGGTATCTTTTGAATTATATATAATATTAACTCATTTTTCGAGTAAATGTTATGATTCAAATTCAACATTCCAATATGGAGTAATATTTTCTGTTTTCTAATTAAAACGGTCTAATTACAACGGCCATCTAATTTATCCCATCTCATTGATGAATAATATAGTTGTGCTCGAACAAAATTAATAAACTTCAGCATATGTTACAAATGAGACCAATGATCATGAATTCATCAGTATAAATTGGTAAAATAAAATTGTTATATGTAAATAAAACACCCCGTTCTTCACTCTAATAACACAAACATACATGATAACATTTGTTTCAGTCAGTACACAGAACAGATAATGTGTTACTTTACCAACATCTTTCATGCATACTGTGACACTTTTGTTATCTATTTATACTTTAAGCTAATCCATGAAACCCAGGATATGATTTGGATATCACCTCGTAACAGTAGGTCTTAACCGTTTGAATAAAGGTTTCTCTGAAACAGTAACTATCATTTTATACAACGTCAATTCATATATATGATTTAACTATACAGTCTCAGTTCTATTGACTTTCTATTATAAATGTGTCACTGGTTTAATGGTTTGGGTGTGTGCCGTATACACAAGCTGAGTACCGATAACACTAATCTTTCTAAATCTACTTGATCAAAGATCACCGTGACTTCATATGGCCAGCATGTAACAGATGTATATAATTTATTTCTTGCGAGCACCTGGTGCCATCACTGCTTATCAGTCATCCATTGATATTCTACATGTAGATGTACGTCTACCCTTGGAACAAAGCATGTAACAAATAATGACAAACGCTAGATGTACACAGCAAGTCGTTCTGTATTATGAACCATAGAAAGCTAAAATACCAAAATACCATTCCATATTCTCCAACATACAACAATACTATTCCATATTCTCCAACATACTACAATACTATTCCATATTCTCCAACATACTACAATACTAATCCATATTCTCCATCATACTACAATACTATTCCATATTCTCCAACATACTACAATACTATTCCATATTCTCCAACATACTACAATAATATTCCATATTCTCTAACATACTACAATACTATTCCATATTCTCCAACATACTACAATACTATTCCATATTCTCCAACATACTACAATACTATTCCATATTCTCCAACATACTACAATACTATTCCATATTCTCCAACATACTACAATACCATTCCATATTCTCCATCATACTACAATACTATTCCATATTCTCCAACATACTACAATACTATTCCATATTCTCCAACATACTACAATACCATTCCATATTCTCCAAATTTTGCAATACAATTCCATATTCTCAACATACTACAATATCATTCCATATTCTCCAACATACAACAATACTATACCATATTCTCCAACATACTACAATACTAATCCAAATTCTCCAACATACTACAATTCTAATCCATATTCTCCAACATACTACAATACCATTCAACATTCTCCAACATACTACAATACCATTCCACATTCTCCAACATAATGCAATATCATTTCATAATTTCCAACATCAAAAGCCATGATTATACTACTGTCTATATACCATGTACTAACTGTTCCACTTTGAAATAGGCCTCTCTGAAATATCAATATTAGTTTGTTAACCTACAGATTCTAGATCCATAAATTTTACGTTTCCAGATAGTCCTATTGATTTGTTGTCAGAAACAATCCTCCTTAATACCTTGGTTTTGTAAGGCGTGTACAAGCTGTGCTTTTATAATCTAATAATCACGATCCGCCCAAAACTCTGTAGCTCACCTGAATTATGAAGTAATAACACTTCAACCTTATTTTGGTTCAAATATCTTTATAGCTACAATGGTATAGAATTAAACCGCCCTAATGTTATCGGAAATGAGCGGGCCACTTGATACTTATAGTCATGGTGTCTTTAGTTGCCGTACAAGGTAAGCAGAAGAATATTGGGCGAGGCGTATATGGCAACTAAAGACACCATACCAAATTTATCATGCCAAAAAGTTTACATTATTTGGTGACTTTATCTTCAAGTTGACACTTACAACTGGTATAAACGACAGGACTAGTTCGTATCTTTCATATATAAACGTTAACAATGAAATATACAATGCCCTAAATGTGCACACTTAAAAAAGTATTATAAGTAAAATGGATAGCATTTTCATAAAAATGCCAGCATGTTATCTGAAATCTGCGGGCAACTGTAAATTGATATCAGTCCGCCTTCCCCTAACGACGGGCTGTTATCTATTCTATTGCCATGTGACGTCATCCTATATTTTGTTCTTTGACGTTGCTATTTGAAAACAGTTACCTCCGTTGTAAGCTTTTTTCTCTCTTTATTTTTTATTAATAAAGTCACGGGCGTGGTTTCTTTGAAAATTAATGTCTTTGCACATCCCAAGTAATTTTATGAAAACACAAAAGCGTCGAATGATGAATTTCTGTACAAGAATTGTCATGTGAAATATGTGAGGTGGGTGTTGGAAAGTCCAAAATGGCTGTTTCTGACGGTATACGGCCTCATCTATTTATGGGATTAGTAGTTCTACTCTCCGATTGGTCAATTAGAAGATAAACCTACTGTTTTGAAATTTGATGTAGTCCAAAAGTAGAATAGATACCTCTTTATCTTAATGTTAAACCGACTGCTTTAGCACGAGGTTCCAAATTATAATAAAGAGGTATCTTTTCTACAGTGGGACTACATCAAACTTCAAAACACAATAGGTTTTTCTCCATTCTACCATGACGGCAACAACGCTTTGAAAACGGCGCTCTCTTGCAACACGTAACAACACAGGCACACATGTCCGCAATCTTAGAACATTCCCAAAAGTGGTCACAGGTAGTTATATATGTAAAAATTAATACTTAACTTCAAGATTAAAAACACCATAGTCGTGAGTAGTTCAAAATAAGTGTTCAAAACACGTAGTTTTTCAAAAGAAGATGACAAATAACACTCAAAACTTAGTCCAAAGACAGATGTTTTAATTTCTACCAACTTGTTGTGCACTGTTGTACACTGTGGACTGGCTGTGAATTGTTGGAAGTTGCGAGAGAGGTCATTTCTTGGAAATCGAACATGCCATCATTTCTATTGTAGGGGTGACAGTTTGTAGAAAAAGGTTTTAAAATGCTAAACGAATATATTTCTACAACAAACTTTTTGAATTAACATTCTATTATACATTTAACATGTGCAAGTGTTATTAGTTAGTTAGCAATTACCCTAGTAAACAATAATAACATCAAAATCCACTCCACTCCTCTCCACTTCGAACTTGGATATGGCAGAACTTGACTTACATCATGGTTACTCACACCTCGCAGCTGTCAATGGCTGACAATCTTGTGTTTACATTCTCCGTTGCTCCGTAAGCAGATGACAACCCCGATCTATGATGTGGTTCAACATTAACCTGTAGCTTTACCGGGAATGATCGAGCATGCTGGTACAATATGATTACCAATGGAACTGAGTATGACTGAACTGCCGCTTTTTATCCTGCAGACGAGCCGGACATTTTTTACGAGGTAGGGCCTATGTCAGTATCTGCATGGTGTGACCTGTCAATTTCAAGATTTCATGGATTCCAAAGCCAGAGGGTGAATGGAATGAGACATTCGTAGTGGGTCGTGTATGATTTTCTTAATTGTGCGTGTTCTGAAATGAATTTCATCAAGTTTGACTTCAATGATGTAGGGACATTGTTTTTCGTGGATTTTCCCCTCTGCCAACTCCTTATGATGGCGGTTGACGGAGATAGCGACGAATATCGATCACAAAAAGGTTTGTAAACAACAGGTTGTGATGAATAAAAGATATTCAAACAATTTTTATAATGTTATATTTTACTTTAATTGTCGATTGTTTCAATGTGGAAATAACTGAAATTGTTCCGATTCTGGTCAACATAGAACATTTCCCTAACAGTTTCATAAACATTTCATCTGTATGCAAAAGATATGCCTTCGTTAAATTCTTTTAATGTCATCATCGAAGCAGTCAGGGTTGCGGCCTAACCAAAGCCCAAAACATCCGATATCAAACTACCGTATTTCCTCTATTTGACGCTATGGCGTCTGTTAATTTCGCGAGAGCCCTTGTATCGGCGTGTTTTACAGTTCATATGGGGTGATCGATCGGCAGCCATTTTTTTAGAATCAATATGTAGGCTATCTATGTATTAATACGCACGTTTTTTTGTGAAAAGGCTTAATATATTAGAAAGGGGTTTCCGTAGCAAAAAGGAAACTTCTTTTAAACCAATCAGAATCAAGCATTCATCAATGTCATGGTAGAATCTCACTTCGAGGCATAATAATGCATCATATGACTTGACGAGGGCCCATTATCACGCCCGTTGTAAGGTGACGTCATGTTGATGTTCAATAGTGACGTCATCGTTTTTGTTGTATGACGTTTTCACATTTGTAAAAGTGGGTCAATGATATATTTAGTGATCACAGCACGCTTTGATTATCGCATAAGGAATAAACACGTTTTTTTACAAGATTGTGACCTATTAAACGTCTTCTGATGTAATTACAGTATCTTCGGGCCAAATCTGACTGAACACAGACCAAACACATCTGTTGAGAATGTAGAGGACTTCACTTTGAACATCGTGCTTGCTATAAAGGGGTATTTAGGTGGGTATAATACTAGTCTATCAATGTAAACACATTTGATGTTACATCTGGGAGGTTGTAGATGTTTTTGACGGCCCTGGCAAAGTCGGGGCAGACACACGTAACAGAGATTTTCTTAAGAAAATGAAGTTAATTTGCTCGACTTTAACGGACCAGTTTTCTTTTTCTTTAAATGCTGTGTACTGTGACACTAGAAAGTAGTATTTAGGTAGATGTGATACCATCCTATAGATGTAAACACATTTGATGATACACATGTGAGGTTTAAATTGATTTTTTCTGCCCGGGCCAAGTCGGACCGAACACTATGAGACTATTTTGAGGGAAATGGGAAATGATATTCACTTGAACAAACGTGTCTGCTTTACATACGAGGAACAGAGACATCTTAAAGTGGTATTTACTTAGATATAGTACTATGCTATAGATGTAAGTGGTAAGCCGGACAGATGGAATTGTTTATAGTTGGAAGTAATGGATACGTTTCTAATCCTATTTCGTTTACCGATTCCTCTTTTACATGTAGCCTAACTCAGCCACGCTCACAGACAGCTAGACTACCTGGTTTTTAAGTGATTAACATGTAAATGCGTTGAGATGATGTGGCATTCCGTAAAATACTCAACAACAAAAGTTCATGTGACACCAATATTTTAGTGTATTTTTCAAACAAGTAAAGTTTGGTTTTCAATATTGTAGTACATGTATTGAATCAAGTCACAAAAACGAAACTGCTACAGAAAAGCATGCATTCCCTGCAAAAGTTGACTTTTATGCAAGCCCCATGCATTTCACTACCCAAGAATGGGTATAAAAACATCTGCGTTAACGGGATTCTATATGCATTGTTTAGCATCGTGCTGACAACAACGCCTCAGGAAAACATCAAATTTACGCAATTATTCAACATTACGAAATGCCACACGCGAGCCATGGTATGGTTGAAGCAGGATCGAGTCAACGTGATGTTGCAAGACAATTTAACGTCCACAGAAACATCATTTAGTGTTTATTGGCAGCGTTGGCAACAGACGAATGCAGTCAGAGACCATCGTCGGAGGGGCAGGCCACGCGTAATCAATAATCGATAAGACAACTGGATTCGAACAACACACCTACGAAATCGATTCCAGCCAGCAACAGTGACTGCAAGAAGCATCCCTGGCCTTCGACGAATATCTTCACAAACCGTACGTCGTCGCCTCAGATGTGCAGGGATTGTCGCCAGACGACCCGCCAGATGTCCCATTTTGACAGGAAACCACCGTCAACCACGTCTACAGTGGTGCAGACAGCGTCTACGCTGGACGGCCATGCATTGGGGACAAGTTCTATTCACTGACGAGTCTCGTTTTCACCTCAGCCACAGCGATGGACGGATTCGAGTGTACAGACGTCGAGGTGAACGTTACGTCAATTATTGTGTCGTGGAAGAAGATCGGTTCGGGGGCGGCAGCGTTATGGTATGGGGTGGGATTACAGCAAGACAGAGGGCCCGTTTGATAGTGGTAGAGGGAAATCTCAATGGACGGCGCTACCGCGACGAGATCATCGGGCCTGTTGTTCTACCGTTTTCGCGTCATCATGGCCCAGGTATTACCTTTCAACATGACAACGCCCGGCCTCATATTGCTCGACTTGTTCAGGATTCTCTTCAACAAAACAAGGTGAATGTCACCCCCTGGCCGGCTCGCTCCCCTGATCTCTCACCAATCGAGCACATGTGGGATGAGATGGATCGGCACCTTCGACATCAACCACGTGTTCCAGGAACTTCGAAACATGCTCCAGCAGATATGGACAGATATCCCACAGGACTTTGTGCGATGTCTGGTCCATTCCATGAGACGAAGATGTGTTGCTTGTATCGCAGCAAGAGGTGGACACACACGCTATTGATTTGTAAATTGCTGTTTTGGCATGTTCATGTGTTTTTTTATGAAATTACGCATTTTCTGAAGTCTGTATGGCAAATTAAACCATTTGAACACATAGAAGAGTCTTTTGTGTGTTGCAAACCGAAATTGTTTCAGATTTGGTAAAAGACATAACTTTGAAATCTTATTCAATGTCACGGGAACTTTTGTTGTTCAGTATATTATGTTTAACTATAGAATTATATAAAACAATTTACAAAGCTGTCATACCTTTATCCTTTACATTAGTCAATACTAGTTTCTGCTATTTAAATATCTAAAATGTTAAGCAAGTTGGAACTAGCCTTTCATCCTGTGATGTGCAGGTCAAAGTGGCACATGGTTAGGACAATGTGCACAAAGTCTAAACCTAATTAGCACATCAGAATGGATAACAAATAATCACCTGATGAAAAGGTTTAACTACTCCAGAATGAGCCGAACCGGTTTTAGTGTGAACAAACCAGAATAAGTGTCACTAGGCAAAACAACAGCATATTTTAATTAGGAGTTGAAATATCACACAATTAATACAATTTATACAAAAATGGACCTGCATGTCAAAAGAATTTACATTACAACCAAACCACCAATTAACCGACCATTGAAGACCCGGGGTAGAATAGGTCTTCAGCAACCCATACTTGCCGTAAAAGGCGACTATGCTTGTCGTAAAAGGCGACTAACGGGATCGGGTGGTCAGGCTCGCTGACTTGGTTGATGCATGTAATCGTATCCCAATTGCGTGGATAGATGCTCATAATGTCAATCACTGGATTGTCTTGTCCAGACTCGAGTATTTACAGACCGCCGTCATATAGCTGGAATATTACTCAGTGCGGCGTAAAACAACAAACCAAACCAAACCACAAATTAACCATAACAGATTGCCACAAATACAACATGTTTTTGATACCGTTTAATACAACAGAGTCCAATCAAAATCGCGCAACGAAATCGAAATCCGGTTCGTAAACTGTCGTGCAGATTTCGGTCGATTGTAGGATTTGCAAAGCATGTGTACCGCCAGCTCATTGTCAACAGATATTTTCCAAACCTTTTCATGTTTTTAATCAAGGTGCTCGCGTGATTTGATGTACTTCGCGACCCATTTTATCACAATATAGATCTTGATGATCGATCAGATCGTCTTGACTGGGCGCCGCCATTTTGTTTGAAACAAACGCAAGTGATGGAATTGGATTGGTCCATAGAAGAGGCTTAGAAGGGACATAAACCGTAATAACCACTGGTGGCGCTATGATCGAGCCCGGGAATTCCAGCCTAGTTCGGCAAGGGTGGAAACTGGACTTTTAAAGTCAGTTAACTCTCACGCCTCGGGAAGATGGACCGCCCCTTGATTTAGTATTAATTGTCCCGCGTGAATGAATGTTTGGAACAGATAATCCATAATTCCCTGTACCTCGTTGGTTGTTCACTTAATACGCTTCGATATTGAATTCCATCATAATTACCTTTCCTTTCTAATTTAAGCTTATTCAACTGTCTGTTTTGTTTTGGGGGCTCAGGTGTCCCAAGTTTGTTGATTATCCTATTATAAAAGGTTATAAGCAGTTCATAAGTTGTGACCTTGACCTTCAAATTCAATCAATCATATGCCAGACTAATCCCTTTAAATTATATTAAGTGAGTGAGTGAATGAGTGAGTGAGTATGGTTTTAGACCGCTTTTTGCAATATTCCAGCAATTTCAAGGCGGGGGACACCAGAAATGGGTTCACACATTGTATCCATGTCGGGAATCGAACCCGGGTCTTCGGCGTGAATAGCGAACGCTTTAACCACTTGGCTACCCGACCGCCCCGATATCCAGCACATGCTTTGGAGTTTTTGCTGATGGACTCGCAACCAGTGACAACGTATTATTACTCTGTTGATATCAGTTTGTGTTTTGCTTGCCTGCTGTTTATGGCTTTACTCAGCAATATTCCTTGTAAATAATCAGGGGCGGTCGGGTAGCCTAGTGGTTAAAGCGTTCGCTCGTCACGCCGAAGACCCGGGTTCGATTCCCGACATGGGTACAATGTGTGAAGCCCATTTCTGGTGTCCCCCGCCGTGATGTTGCTGGAAATCTTTTAATTTTAAAGCGGCGTAAAACCATATTCACTGACTGACTGACTGTAAATAATCAAGTCTGAACCAGACAGTCAGTGATTGACATTGTAAATAATCAAGTCTGAATCAGACAATCAGTGATTGACAATGAACATAATCAAGTCTGAACCAGACAGTCAGTGATTGACATTGTAAATAATCAAGTCTGAACCAGACAGTCAGTGATTGACATTGTGAATAATCAAGTCTGAACCAGACAATCAGTGATTGATATTGTGAATAATCAAGTCTGAATCAGACAATCGGTGATTGACAATGTAAATAATCAAGTCTGAACCAGACAATCAGTGATTGACATTGTGAATAATCAAGTCTGAACCAGACAATCAGTGATTGACATTGTAAATAATCAAGTCTGAACCAGACAATCAGTGATTGACATTGTGAATAATCAAGTCTGAACCAGACAATCAGTGATTGACAATGTAAATAATCAAGTCTGAACCAGACAATCAGTGATTGACATTGTAAATAATCAAGTCTGAACCAGACAATCAGTGATTGACATTGTGAATAATCAAGTCTGAACCAGACAATCAGTGACTGACATTGTGAATAATCAAGTCTGAACCAGACAATCAGTGATTGACATTGTAAATAATCAAGTCTGAACCAGACAATCAGTGATTGACAATGTAAATAATCAAGTCTGAACCAGACAATCAGTGATTGACATTGTAAATAATCAAGTCTGAACCAGACAATCAGTGATTGACAATGTGAATAATCAAGTCTGAACCAGACAATCAGTGATTGACATTGTAAATAATCAAGTCTGAACCAGACAATCAGTGATTGACAATGTGAATAATCAAGTCTGAACCAGACAATCAGTGATTGACATTGTGAATAATCAAGTCTGAACCAGACAATCAGTGATTGACATTGTAAATAATCAAGTCTGAACCAGACAATCAGTGATTGACAATGTGAATAATCAAGTCTGAACCAGACAATCAGTGATTGACAATGTGAATAATCAAGTCTGAACCAGACAATCAGTGATTGACATTGTAAATAATCAAGTCTGAACCAGACAATCAGTGATTGACAATGTGAATAATCAAGTCTGAACCAGACAATCAGTGATTGACATTGTGAATAATCAAGTCTGAACCAGACAATCAGTGATTGACATTGTAAATAATCAAGTCTGAACCAGACAATCAGTGATTGACATTGTGAATAATCAAGTCTGAACAAGACAATCAGTGATTGACATTGTGAATAATCAAGTCTGAACAAGACAATCATGGGCATGACATTGTGGGCAACGATCTACGCCGTTAGGGCACAGCGTTTGGTTTTTGTTAAACGCCGCCCTCAGCAATACAGTAGCTATATAACTGCGGGCTGGAGATAATCGACTCTGGACTAGATAATCCAGTGATTAATATTGTGAGCAACTAACCACACTGTTGGGTAACGATGCCATCGAATCTGACCAGCATAGGGAGCTGGGGACCGAATCTAACCCGAATTCCCACTGAGGTCATCCATTGTACCCACCCACTCCTCATTATGGAAATAGATAAAGGGACAAAACCCTTTCACTATCCGATAAAAATCTCTGCATAAAGCAGGGTCGATTGTCCGCTTATATCTGGGTACACACTGGATACTGGGGACCTTTCTGCTTCGGAATCCCCACACGAAGCTGCATTCGGGTCAACTCGGCAAGTTCCGTTACCTGCTTAACACTTCGGGAAGCAGTAGAGTAGTAATATTGCAGGTTCACTGTAAACCGCATATCAGCTGATCCTTCCGCATTTCGTTCGTACAACATGACTGATTTTGAGAAAAAAAATTTTATTTAAATAGAAATTAGGGATACAATTAGTTTTCGTGCAACATTTATATAAGGGACACAAACTGGACTCAGATTTTATTATGTACTGTGATAGTGATGTGAACTAGTGAAACTCGTAAATTCAATATGGGTTCTCTAAAAGCAGACCGAGATAACCAAGGGGACTGAGTTGCAGTGAGGATTGAGAAGAATCGGAAAGGAAATATGTCCTCCAATCCTCGAAGCTTTAAACTTGAAAGAGAAAAGTGACAAGGGAAAGGTTCTGATTTGGAGTGAGAGGCTATTTTGTCACCTTAAGACATTAGGTTACTTCATCAAGATAACAGTGTGTGTGTGTGTGTGTGTGTGTGTGTGTGTGTGTGTGTGTGTGTGTGTGTGTGTGTGTGTGTGTGTGTGTGTGTGTGTGTGTGTGTGTGTGTGTGTGTGTGTGTGTGTCTGTCTGTCTGTCTGTGTCTGTCTGTGTGTCTGTGTGTGTGTGTGTGTGTGTGTGTGTGTGTGTGTGTGTGTGTGTGTGTGTTAGTCCGGACTGATGCCATTTTATAGTGCTAGCTCACTGAGATACAGTTTAACATAAATACCCCACTCAGCCAGAGTAGACTCCGAGCCGACCGGTCCTTGTTTTAGCCCCTGAATGCCGAGCGCAAGACAGGGTAACAACAAGTACCATCTTTTCACGTCTTTTGGTATGACGCGGACGAGGATCGAACCACGGACGTTCCGCTCTCCGGGCGGACGCTCTACCACTAGACCACGGAGGTGGTCCTTATGTTAATGAACTTGTGATAAAAACATTGAGAATAAGTTTTAAAACAAGAACGTTTGATAACATAAATAGCTGAAGAACTCCCACTGAAAGGTTGTGGTAGGCGAACGGCCGGTTTGCAAGGACTTTTTTAGTCGGCGCTTCCGTGTGTGTGTGTCTGTGTGTGTGTGCGTGCGTATGTGCGTACGTGTGTAAAGTTTTACAATGCAAAGTCAGGAAGAGATTTACATTATGTACACACGTGCCAGTCAGTGTCAGATAATGGGGAGCGGCAGTAACTATTAGCTTTCATCAGCGTAACTGATGTACAAATGTTCAAAGTTGAAATGCACGAGAGTTCAGTGTAAAAGTGTCACATCCTAAATATCGATGCCACTGACATGATCACCGGATCAAGGTAACCTCCCAGGCTCTGTATACACACACTCTTGTTTACCAGCTCCAGAAGAGCAGCCCACATTGATGGCAAGGAAGCGTCCACCCACATCCATGTCTGGCTGTAGGTCACTAGGAGGAATGAAGACATCTTCGTGAGGAGAGTGACGGTGAGTGAGAACCACATTGTTTATTTTCACGCCATCGTCGGGCGTGTGAACGTTCTGCAAGTCCATGTTCTGCATATTTATGTTCTGCATTTCCATGTTCTGCATGTCCATGTTCTGCATATTTAAGTTCTGCATGCCCATGTTCTGCACATTTATGTTCTGCATGCCCATGTTCTGCATTTCCATGTTCTGCATGTCCATGTTCTGCATTTCCATGTTCTGCATGTCCATGTTCTGCATATTTATGTTCTGCATGCCCATGTTCTGCATTTCCATGTTCTGCATGTCCATGTTCTGCATATTTATGTTCTGCAGCTGCATGTTGATGAACTCAGTCGGTGTATCCGTTGGAACCTCACTAGGTGGGAACATGTCGTGAGTTCTTGCGTAAGTAGTGTTATAGGTCACTGCACTTCTCAATTCATCATCATCATCCTCATCATAATTATTATGGTTAGCATCCACACGATTTGTACCCACCATGCACATACCTGTACATGACACTGAATCTCCCACATGGTCGTACTGGGAGCTGTATGCTGAGTCTTGTCGCTGAAACCTTTCAGCAAACCATTGTGGACAAGCTTTCTGGAAGTGTTTGGCTTTTGTTATGGCATCTAATAAAGTCCGGCCACATTGAGAGGCTTGTAGGTTCCCCATGGCGTTAATTTTCGCCTGTTTTGGGGTCTTGTCAAGAAGTTCCACCTCATGGATGTGACACAGCATTTCCTTAAAGTATTTTGGTAATTGGTAATGGACCCCGGGGCTGACATCCTTTATGATATACTCCTCATCTGTATAAGCAAAATGCGCTAGGATGGTTTTCTTGTGGAAGTCTGGTTGTGAAGACCTTGCCATGATGTGGGTAACAGCTGGGGAGAAGGTGTCCCCTTCTGGACCTACATCCTCTGTCCTGAAAGATGTGTTCGTGTTTCGAGCATCAAAGAGCATGAACGCAGCCTCTGAACTGATGACAAGAACATAGTCTGCTTGGTCAATGTGGCTGAGGATCCATTGGTAGACGCCCATCGTCTTGATTGTTCCTCGGAACCAGGGCACAAAGAAGACCTCACAGTCGCAGAGGTCTCTCAGGTAGATGGCCAGCTTGCTGACGACGTTGCAGTGGTCCCGGTGGTCGTCCGTATACAGCAGGTACACCTTCCTGACGCGAAGAGCTGAAACACAAATACATAATAAGTGTTCTGTTGTTATTGTGCAGCAGGTGCACGTTCCTCACGCAAAGAGCTGGAACACAAATACATAATAAGTGTTCTATTGTTACAATGCAGCAGCTACACCTTCCTCACGCGAAGAGCTGGAAGACAAATACATAATAAGTGTTCTATTGTTACAATGCAGCAGGTGCACCTTCCTCACGCGAAGAGCTGAAACACAAATACATAATAAGTGTTCTATTGTTACAATGCAGCAGGTGCACCTTCCACGGGAAGAGCTGAAACACACATACATAATAAGTGTTCTATTGTTACAATGCAGCAGGTGCACCTTCCTCACGCGAAGAGCTGAAACACAAATACATAATAAGTGTTCTATTGTTACAATGCAGCAGGTGCACCTGCCACGGGAAGAGCTGAAACACACATACATAATAAGTGTTCTATTGTTACAATGTAGCAGGTGCACCTTCCTCACGCGAAGAACTGAAACACAAATACATAATAAGTGTTCTATTGTTACAATGCAGCAGGTGCACCTTCCTCACGCGAAGAGCTGAAACACAAATACATAATACGTCTTCTACTGTTATTTTGCAGCAGCTACACCTTCCTCCCGCGAAGAGCTGAAACACAAATACATAATAAGTGTTCTATTGTTACAATGCAGCAGGTGCACCTTCCTGACGTGAAGAGCTGAAACACACATACATAATAAGTGTTCTATTGTTACAATGCAGCAGGTGCACCTTCCTCACGCGAAGAGCTGAAACACAAATAACACGTCCCATTTTAATTCTGGAAACCCAAAAGTCCAGAAACTCTACGCTCTTTGCCCAGTCTCGGTTAAAGGTATTTACAAAATTAAACATGCCGTTTTCATGGGAACATACCAAGGAAGAAAAAATGAAAAAAAAATTGTTTAAAAACTCAATATTTAGACTATGTCGCCCATGGGCCTGCCCATGGGCGAAGTCTGGCCCATGGGTAGGCCAATGGGCAGGCCCATGGCCGAGAATATGTTCCTTTACTTAAAACTCATGTTTTTGTTTCGCAAATACATTTAATGTATTCATTTAAGTATCATGACACAAAATTTAACTCTTTTTAACTTAATTCAACGATTTTATAGCGATATTGAAATATCTCGCCCATGGGCGAGAAAAAGGTTTGGCCCATGGGCGAGAATATGTTCCTTTACTTAAAACTCATGATTTTGTTTCGCAAATACATTAAATGTATTTATTGAAGTATCATGACACAAAATTTAACTCATTTTAACTTAATTCAACGATTTTATAGCGATATTGAAATATTTCGCCCATGGGCGAGAAAAAGGTTTGGCCCATGGGCGAGAATATGTTCCTTTACTTAAAACTCATGATTTTGTTTCGCGAATACATTAAATGTATTTATTTAAGTATCATGACACAAAATTTAACTCATTTTAACTTAATTCAACGATTTTATAGCGATATTGAAATATTTCGCCCATGGGCGAGAAAAGGGTTTGGCCCATGGGCGAGAATATTTTCCTTTACTTTAAACTTATGTTTTTGTTTCGCAAATACATGCAGGTGTTCTTACTATTTTCATGGCACATAATGTAACTCAATTTTACTCAATTCAGCTATTTTACAGATTTATTGAAATATTTCGCCCATGGGCGTGAAAAGGTTTTGCCTTCGAAATCCTTGATTAATATATCATGCCAGAGTTCTGAAATTCAGTGACAATGCTGTTGAACAGTAGAATCTGATTGACGTATTGTGCAGAACCTGTTTGACACTATGGGTTCCAGGACCACTAACACTCTGAGCTGAAAAAGTTTGGTCCTAACCGCACCCAACATCTTTAATGAACCCGGCCTTATCTCTCAAAACGTTTTGGCAGTTTATCATACGAATTCATGTGCGTGTACAACATTAAATTTTAGTTAGTTTCTATTCATTTCCCATTTTATGACCCGTTGATACATCCCACTGTGCAATTACGTGACAGGTACGCGTGCGCGAATTTTAATGGAAAGAAACTATTCGTCTTTTTTTGCATAACGTTTGGCTGAATATCTTACATTCTAACGAAATCTCGGAACTGACCAGTAGGAATTATGTTTCAATGCGATTGAGGAAAACGTGAGTGAATATTGTGACACTAAAGCAACTTTTAACTGCATTGTCACTTTTGGTATGAAAATGGTAATAGTTAAGAAAAACGTAACAGCCTTCTTATGATAATTCTCATATTCTCATTAGTACGTTGTGTCTAATTACAGTGTCGGCCTTATTTACAGGTGATTCTACAATACTTGTTGTCGGTCAATTACAATCTGCCACACCACGCGTGAATAAACAGTTATGCAGGTGTTGCTGTGGGCAAATACCTAGCCTGTACATGTATATTTTTGTGGATACATGTACTACATATTTTCGTTGAGATGTGGATATATTAAGCACGAAGACACAAAAAGTTTATGAAAGATGAATTTGTGCCTTGATATATATATTCAACGCGAACGAAGCTTGTATTTTCTCCGCGATCCTGATGTGTATCATCGTTTAATTGGTCATTCATTAAAAGTATGTTGTGAGGCGATATCAAAGGAGCCGCTCAATATACACAGTGTCGTCCGTTTCGCGTGAACTACCACCCTACCCTGTCAGTAAGAGTTATGTAATCGGTACACAAATATATTTGGTGCGATGTCAGTGTGGAAGGAGTTTGAATTACGTCCGCCAGTGGCCACAGAAAGTATAGTACCAATCAACAAGGCCAGTGCCGTACTAATAACCTAGTGACTCGCGTAACAACGGCTGTCAATATGTCTGCTACATCTACCATACCATCATCCCTGTCACAACTGGCGTATTAACGGCTTATTCAAAATATTAATTGTAGAAATGTCGTTACCAGACTAACGTACGTCGTATTCAGTCCTCAACTGGATGTTACATTCCTTATATCAGTTAACAGCCCTGTTTGTGAAAATATTTACTAGACATAAGATTTAAAGACTAATAAAATCAATTGTAAGACCGCATAGACCATAAAACCGAATAAAATATGTCTTGGTATCATCTCTTGTATATTAGATGATGGCAATGACCGGAAATGTTATAACGTTAGATTAAGAAGGAGAAACATTTAAGTGTTTTACAATACTTGGAAACATGAGCAATAAGATGTAGCAACATAAACATGCATGGAATAGGGAAAAAGGATGAAAACAAATTGAAAAGGATTTTAATGCAAAATTATCGAACTAAATAACTTGCCTGAACAGAAGGGGTACCCAAACTTGTTTGACAGTTATTCGTGTGTTGTAGACTGTCGAATGGGACTCATGTGTGTACGTAGGGTACGCATATCTATTGCAAGTTTTAGTACTCATACACTTTCTCTTTTTGTGTTTTGTTTGTTTGTTAGTTGTATAACGCCACACTTAGCAATATTTCAGCTGTATGACGGCGGTCTGTAAATAATCGAGTCTGGACCAGACAATCCAGTGATTGACATCATGTGCATCGATCCACGCAATTGGGATACGATGACATGCATCAACCAAGTCAGCGAGCCTGACCACCCGATCCCGGTAGTCGCTTCTTACGAAAAGCGCTGTCGCCCTTTTACGCCAAGAATGGTTTGTTGAAGATCTTCACGGGTCTATTGAATGCAGGGATTTGTGTAAAGTCATTCAGACAGCATACAATGCCAACTAAAAAATTATACTCAGTGTCTCCGCAAAGTAATATAGTACGGTACTTAGAGTACATGTGAGATTATACTCAGATTAGGGAGATGTTTTATCCATATAACGTGTTATTATTCTACCTAACAATGTATTTAATGAAATGAATGCAAAACAAACTCAACGGCTAAAAGGTTTCATTGAAAAAACTACCCCTAGTCTTGACTTATAAAACAACTGCAACCCGACACAGATTAAACGCAACTTACAAACACAATCATAATCTGGTTAGTCTGTATCACTCAACGAGGCCGCTTACTTTGCCCACAGTATGAAAGTATTGGGCAGTTCAGTAATTAGGAGCCAAAACCAGGCAGGTACGCTGGTCACACTTGACTGGTCTGACTGATGATTAGGTCGTCTGACAATTGTGAGTGAACCATAGCAAGAAGTATCTGCGAAACTATTTGCTCCTTTTATGGGACCGATTAGTTTTATGACCATGGGCCTCGGCACAAGCGTGGTGTTGGAAGACAAGTTATATATGTACATCCGATATGGTGACTGTTTTTCGCTATTCATATTCTAAATACATTCATAATACCACAACATTTTAGTACTCCTTGAAACTTTACAATCACTTCAATATGTACAATAGATTGAACGAGAACACTTGATATATTGCAGATTATTAAATCATTGTCTCTATTATCAGCCGCTACGTTTGTATCGTTTGCATTGTACAAAGAAATATTTTATCTGTCCTTTTGCAGATTTAGCCTCAGAATGTGCTCATTCGAATTAGGAACGAAAATAATTGCTTATCATGAGTATATATGATACAGTTAAAAGTTACTTGTACACTGTAGACGTATTCACTTTAAAGTCGCATACGACCTTCGCGAGCGAGTTGAATGATCCAGGTTAATTGGAACGAAGTCTAGAGAGGGTTATAAAGTTTTGTATTTGGTAATGTGTAGGTTTGTTAAATATAATTTTTTAAATTCATTTTATTTCAATATGTAAAAACATAACTATGCGCTTAAAAACAGAGCTGACTTGATGGGAGATAGCCACCTCAGATTGTCTGTTGGACACGGTTTAACTTACTGTGTCCTCACCCTGGTTGTTGTTACCGTTGTTATAAGGGATGAAGAGCTACAGTCAAACAATGAACTTACGACCGGCAGAAAACAACTCCAGTTGAGTATGCCGATGCTGTATCTCAGCCGTGTTGGCCTGAAAATTTCAACATGCTAATTAAATCCAAAATCGTATAATTATTTTTGATTGAAACCGTATCTTAATTTGTTCTTGCACTGCATTATATCGTGTATTTCATCTGTATATGTGTAATGTGTATATGTATCAATGACTACACTTATACCGCATATTCTGCAACAGACTATAATTAATCACCTTATTATTGTCTCTCCATTTACCATGGCTGACTGCACTAATACCCTTTTAACAGTGGACACCGATATCAGTATACATGTAGGCTTTTTGTTCAAAAAGGAATATGCAGGAAATTATATGTAACAATTAACTGTGTACTAATTACATGTTTGAATGTTATCAGTTTTACGTTCTGAGATACAGTGATGTAAGCATCTTCTAAAATCTTCTAAAAATATAATAAAATACAAAACTCTCTGCCGTAATTTTTTGTGGAAATCATTCGATCAAGTAAAAAATGACTGCGTGACAAGACGAATCAACTATTTATACCCGATAAAAGAAACTGCCGTATTTTAGGAACAGTGCTATAACAAGACATTTGAAATTTCTAACAAGCAGATACATTAGAGACAGTGACTAGACTACAGGTACGTAATCCGTATCAATCAAAGGTGTAAAAAAAACTGAAAATCATATCTGTCGGAGACCTACCAAATTACCAAGTTTTATCATTACTATATTTATTACAATGCAAATACTTTAGTGATACATTTTTTAGAGGAGAGGGCATACACACAAGTATATTGCTTCCGTGTGTGAATGCAGGTTGTACTTGGTATCTCAGTTCTCAGTTTCATACCGGTTGTATAACTGAATTTGTATATGGAACCATGCGTACAGCATGACAATTACTTGCTATTCGTCAGTTTACAACACACATAACACGGTCAAACAATTTTAGGCACCGCTTTTGCGAGTTATGTAGTACAATAATGTTTTATTAAAATCTATTTCAATTTGTTTTCACCATTTTCCCTATTGACAGTCGTTGTTACGTGCGTCACTAGGTAATTAGTACGGATTGACCTTGTTTATTGTTTCTATACTTTGAGGATTTCTGTGACAACTGGCGGACGTAATTCAAACTCCTTCCGCACTGACACCGCATCAAATATATTTGTGTACCGATTACATAACTCTAATGGACAGGGTGGGGTGGTAGTTCACCGGACGACACTGTGTATATTGGGCGGCTCCTTTTATATCTCCTCCAAACATACGTTTATTGAATGACCCCATTAAACGATGATACACATCTCGATGAATATATCAAGGCACTAATTCATCTTTCATAAACATTTTTTTGTCTTTGTGCTTAATATATCCACATATCAACGAACATGTGTAAAACATGTATCCTAAAAACAATAAACATTTTCAGGCTAGGTATTTGCCCACAGCAACACCTGCATAACTGTTTATTCACGCGTGGTGTGGTAGATCGTAATTGACCGAGAGCAGGTATTGTAGAATCACCTGTAAATAAGGCCGACACTGTAATTAGATACAACGTACTAATGAGAATTATCATAAGAAGGCTGTTGTTTTTTCTGAACTGTTACCATTTTCATACCAAAAGTGACAATGCAGTTAAAAGTTGCTTTAGTGTCACAATATTCACTCACGTTTTCCTCAATCGCATTGAAACATAATTCCCACTGGTCAGTTCGAAACCGCATGTAATTAAATAATTATTTCGAGATTTCGTTAGAATGTAAGATATTCAGCCAAACGTTATGCAGTAAAAGACGAATAGTTTTTTTCATTAAAATACGCGCACGCGTACCTGTATATTGCATACCTGGTGTAACGTAATTGCCCAGTGTGATGTATCAACGGGACATTAAATGGGAAATGAAATAGAAACTAACTAAAATTTAATGTTGTGGAAAATAACTCCAATGAATTGGAGTACACGCAAATGAATTCGTATGATAAACTGTCAAAACGTTTTGAGAGGTAAGGCCGGGTTCATTAAAGATCGCTACAATATGTAAAACAGGTGAAATTTGTAGAACTAAAGGAAACATCCAACCAAATGCCCTTTTTAACTAGTAATGTAATGATATAATATAAAGTATATTTCACATGATACAATATACTTTGCAAACAGTTAGTTGATGCTTGAAAGGGACTGACGAAAACATGGGCGAAATATTTTAATAACGCCGTAAAATAGTTGAATTAAGTAAAAATTAGTTAAAATTTGTAACATGATACTTGAATAAATACATTTAATGTATTTGCGAAACAAAAACATGAGTTTTGAGTAAAGGAACATATACTCGCCCATGGGCCAAAACTTTTTCTCGCCCATGGGCGAAATATTTCAATATCGCTATAAAATCGTTGAATTAAGTTAAAATGAGTTAAATTTTGTGTCATTATACTTGATTGAATACATTAAATGTATCTGCGAAACAAAAACATGAGTTTTAAGTAAAGGAACATATTCTCGCCCATGGGCCTACCCATGGGCCTACCCATGGGCCAAACCTTTTTCTCGCCCATGGGCGAAATATTTCAATATCGCTATAAAATCGTTGAATTAAGTTAAAATGAGTTTAATTTTGTATCATGATACTTCAATGAATACATTTAATGTATTTGCGAAACAAAAACATGAGTTTTAAGTAAAGGAACATATACTCGCCCATGGGCCAAACCTTTTTCTCGCCCATGGGCGAAATATTTCAATATCGCTATAAAATCGTTGAATTAAGTTAAAATGAGTTAAATTTTGTGTCATGATACTTGAATGAATACATTAAATGTATTTGCGAAACAAAAACATGAGTTTTAAGTAAAGGAACATATTCTCGGCCATGGGCCTGCCCATGGGCCTACCCATGGGCCAGACTTCGCCCATGGGCCACACTTCGCCCATGGGCAGGCCCATGGGCGACATAGTCTAAATATTGAGTTTTTAAACAATTTTTTTTTCATTTTTTCTTCCTTGGTATGTTCCCATGAAAACGGCATGTTTAATTTTGTAAATACCTTTAACCGAGACTGGGCAAAGAGCGTA
The DNA here is from genome assembly GCF_023055435.1 of Haliotis rufescens. Classification (NCBI taxonomy): domain Eukaryota; kingdom Metazoa; phylum Mollusca; class Gastropoda; order Lepetellida; family Haliotidae; genus Haliotis; species Haliotis rufescens. Next base: position 139,106 of record NW_025963840.1, read on the forward strand.
GAGTTTCTGGACTTTTGGGTTTCCAGAATTAAAATGGGACGTGTTAAATACATAATAAGTGTTCTATTGTTACAATGCAGCAGGTGCACCTTCCTCACGCGAAGAGCTGAAACACAAATACATAATAAGTGTTCTATTGTTACAATGCAGCAGCTACACCTTCCTGACGTGAAGAGCTGGAAGACAAATACATAATAAGTGTTCTATTGTTACAATGCAGCAGGTGCACCTTCCACGCGAAGAACTGAAACACAAATACATAATAAGTGTTCTATTGTTACAATGCAGCAGGTGCACCTTCCTCACGCGAAGAGCTGAAACACAAATACATAATAAGTGTTCTATTGTTACAATGCAGCAGGTGCACCTTCCACGCGAAGAGCTGAAACACAAATACATAATAAGTGTTCTATTGTTACAATGCAGCAGGTGCACCTTCCTCACGCGAAGAGCTGAAACACAAATACATAATAAGTGTTCTATTGTTACAATGCAGCAGCTACACCTTCCTGACGTGAAGAGCTGGAAGACAAATACATAATAAGTGTTCTATTGTTACAATGCAGCAGGTGCACCTTCCACGCGAAGAACTGAAACACAAATACATAATAAGTGTTCTATTGTTACAATGCAGCAGGTGCACCTTCCTCACGCGAAGAGCTGAAACACAAATACATAATAAGTGTTCTATTGTTACAATGCAGCAGGTGCACCTTCCACGCGAAGAGCTGAAACACAAATACATAATAAGTGTTCTATTGTTACAATGCAGCAGCTACACCTTCCTCACGCGAAGAGCTGAAACACAAATACATAATAAGTGTTCTATTGTTACAATGCAGCAGGTGCACCTTCCTCACGCGAAGAGCTGAAACACAAATACATAATAAGTGTTCTATTGTTACAATGCAGCAGGTGCACCTTCCTCACGTGAAGAGCTGAAACACAAATACATAATAAGTGTTCTATTGTTACAATGCAGCAGGTGCACCTTCCTCACGCGAAGAGCTGAAACACAAATACATAATAAGTGTTCTATTGTTACAATGCAGCAGGTGCACCTTCCTCACGTGAAGAGCTGAAACACAAATACATAATAAGTGTTCTATTGTTATTATGCAGCAGGTGCACCTTCCTCACGCGAAGAGCTGAAACACAAATACATAATAAGTGTTCTATTGTTACAATGCAGCAGGTGCACCTTCCTCACGTGAAGAGCTGAAACACAAATACATAATAAGTGTTCTATTGTTACAATGCAGCAGGTGCACCTTCCACGCGAAGAGCTGAAACACAATCATGTACTTTATATTATAGGTGGTCTCGCCAGTACTTGTGCACCTGCTAAACACGAATAGGTAGATTATAAGTACACTAAACTACGGTTATAACGAGGTCGAGGGGACCAAGTTCAGTACGTAATAACCGTAGTTCGTTAAAAGCAAACATACAGTACATATACAACAATTTGTCGGGACTAAAAATAATTTCGTTATATCCGTCAGTTCTTTATTTACTTGATGCCCTGTTTGTCGGAAACAAAACGTATTTAAAATAATTGTTGTTGTTTTTCCAGTGTGTCATGTTAGTCCACTGACCTGAGGCGCGCTGTCGTCTGTACACCATCACAACTACAGCAACCAGGATCAGGCCGAACAATGAACCAAACAAGACTGCCAAGCCTGTCACCACATCATTGGGCGGCTCTTCTGAAACAACGAGAACAATGAGGGATTTATGACGAGGCACTGACTCATCAGTTATGGAAAAAACTTGTTTGTTGGTTGGTTTGTTGTTTTAACGTCGCACTCAGCAATATTCCAGCTATCAACCAATCCGATCCTGACCACCCGATCCCGTTAGTCGCCTCTTACGACAAGTATAGTCGCCTTTTACGTAAAGCATGGGTTGCTGAAGACCTATTCTACCCCGAATCTTCACGGGTCGGAAAAAGTGTACTAGCGCTAAAGCTAAAGCAGCATAACCAGGAAGAGGAGGCGTTACCATCGCAATGTAGTTTCTGCTGAACGCGAGTGTGGGGATGTTGTTTTATGCCGCACCCATAAATATTCCAGATGGCAGTCTGTACATAATCGACTCTGGACCAGATAAGTCAGTGACAGAATGTATGCGATGCTATTAAGTCGGCTTTTAGGTCAAGCATGGCACACTTCTTACCGTGGAGATCTGGGGTTGTATTCAGCAACCCATGCTTGCCGTAAAAGGCGACAATGCTTGTCGTTAAAGGCGGGGTGTCACACATGGTGGGGTGTCAGGTCGAGAAACACTTACTGGTGTCCCCGACACTGGGAGCTGTTGACCCTGTTGCTGTTGCTGGTGATGTAGGAGACGTCCCTGCTGCTGGACACAGAATATAGAAAGGAGAGTAGGGGAATGTTCCAAGAAAGAAAAGAGAGGTTCTGCCCCGGTATTGCTTGTAAACATGCGCCGGGTAGCCTAGTGGTTAAAGTGTTCGCTCGTGACGCCGAAGATCCGGGTTTGATTCCTACATGGGTACAGTGTGTCAAGCCCCTTTATGGTGTCCCCCGACGTGATATTGCTTAAGTATTGCTAAAGGCGGCGTTACACCATACTCACTCAATCAACCAATCAATCAATGAATCACTCCGAGACATGATGATATATAACGAAGACAAGAAGACAAAGTCGTTGTTCAAGCTGGTGCATCGACATTTTGTTTCAGACGTCCAGGGATTTCTATACTTGGTTACATTGTTGTATGCTCAAGTGTGCAATCATGCTTATGTTAGAATAGTATGTTTGTAATAGACAGTGGTGCTCGATGTTAGGACTGTGGAATAGGGTTAGAAAGCAATATATAGCAAGAATAGGTCTTCAGCAAACCATGCTTGCCGTAAAAGGCGACTATGCTTGTCGCAAGAGGCGACTAACGGGATCGGGTGGTCACGCTCGCTGACTTTGTTGATGCATGCCATCGTATCCCAAGTGCGTGGATTGATGCTCATGATATTAATCACTGGATTGTCTGGTCCAGACTCGATTATTTACAGACCGCCGTCAGAGCTGGAATATTGCTGAGTGCGGCGTTTAACCCATAAAACAACAAGCAACAACAATATAAAGCACGCGACAGTGTAGAAGAATGACCGTTGCAGTCTCATTCGTGTGCTATAGATAGTGGCGAGTTTAGAAGCACTAACTGGTGTCGCCCACATCGGGAGCTGTTGACCCTGCTGGCTGTGCTGGTGATGTAGGAGGCGTCCCTGCTGCTGGACACAGAATAAAGAAAGGAGAGTTACAGGGGAATGTCCCCAGAAAGAAATGCGAAGTTCATGTTATCACATTAGCTAATAGATCTGTTGATCTGGTTGTGGGGGAGGTTCCTGCTAGGAGACACAGATTATGAGTCAGTGAGTGAGTGAGTGAGTTGGGTTTAACGCCGCTTTTCACAGTATTCCAGTTATATCACGGCGTGTCAGCTTAATGTGGGAGGAAAGCCCGAAGTGATGCAGGTCTCAGACGTTTACCACTTCGGTGAAACCCACGAGCACGGGTATGGTGCTGACAAACCTAGAAACATAATCGGGGCGAACCGGGATTCGAACCCACAATCATAGGTTTCTGGCGTGCCCAAGGGACGCAACTCTGCACAGCGAATCGCGACTGGGCCACCCGTGCCCCCGACACAGATTATGGTGAAGGACAGTTATGACTTATTTAGTTATGACAGTTGATGTTGAACGCCGCGCTCAGCGATGTGCCAGCTATATGATGGCGGAACAGACAATCCAGTGACAGACATACGCACACACAGATACAAAAAGACACACACACATATATACAGACATACAAACACACAGATACAGACACACACCCAGATACAGACAGACACACACACATATATACATACAGACACACATACAGATACATACAGACATACACAGAGATATAGAGACGCATGCACGCATGCTCACAAAAATTCTTAGAGACACACGCACACACAGATACAGACAGATATACACGCACACACAGATACAGACAGAGATACACGTACACACAGATACAAACAGAGATACACGCACACACAGATACAGACAGACACACACACATATATACATACAGACACACATACAGATACATACAGACATACACAGAGATATAGAGACGCATGCACGCATGCTCACAAAAATTCTTAGAGACACACGCACACACAGATACAGACAGATATACACGCACACACAGATACAGACAGACATACACGCACACACAGATACAGACAGAGATACACGTACACACAGATACAGACAGAGATACACGCACACACAGATACAGACAGAGATACACGCACACACAGATACAGACAGATATACACGCACACATAGATACAGACAGACATACACGCACACATAGATACAGACGGAGACGCACGCACACACATACAGACAGAGACACACGTACACACAGATACAGACAGAGATACACGCACACACAGATACAGACAGAGATACACGCACACACAGATACAGACAGAGATACACGCACACATAGATACAGACAGATATACACGCACACACAGATACAGACAGAGACACACGCACACACAGATACAGACAGAGATACACGCACACACACATACAGAGAGAGATACACGCACACACAGACACAGACAGAGATACACGCACACACAGATACAGACAGAGATACACGCACACACAGATACAGACAGAGATACACGCACACACATACAGACAGAGATACACGCACACACAGATACAGACAGAAATACACGCACACACATACAGACAGAGATACACGCACACACAGATACAAACAGAGATACACGCACACATAGATACAGACAGATATACACGCACACACAGATACAGACAGAGATACACGCACACACAGATACAGACAGAGATACACGCACACACAGATACAGACAGAGACACACGCACACACAGATACAGACAGAGATACACGCACACACAGATACAGACAGAGATACACGCACACACAGATACAGACAGAGATACACGTACACACAGATACAGACAGTTATACACGCACACACAGATACAGGCAGACACACGCACAAACAAATACACAGACATACATGCACACACAGATACAGACAGAGATACACGTACACACACATACAGACAGAGATACACGTACACACAGATACAGACAGATATACACGCACACACAGATACAGACAGAGATACACGTACACACACATACAGACAGAGATACACGTACACACAGATACAGACAGAGATACACGCACACACAGATACAGACAGATATACACGCACACACAGATACAGACAGAGATACACGTACACACACATACAGACAGAGATACACGCACACACAGATACAGACAGATATACACGCACACACAGATACAGACAGATATACACGCACACATAGATACAGACAGAGATACACGCACACATAGATACAGACAGAGATACAGACAGAGACGCACGCACACATAGATACAGACGGAGACGCACGCACACACATACAGACAGAGACACACGTACACACAGATACAGACAGAGATACACGTACACACAGATACAGACAGAGATACACGCACACACAGATACAGACAGAGATACACGCACACACAGATACAGACAGAGATACACGCACACACAGATACAGACAGAGATACACGCACACATAGATACAGACAGATATACACGCACACACAGATACAGACAGAGATACACGCACACACAGATACAGACAGAGATACACGCACACATAGATACAGACAGATATACACGCACACACAGATACAGACAGAGACACACGCACACACAGATACAGACAGAGATACACGCACACACAGATACAGACAGAGATACACGCACACACAGATACAGACAGATATACACGCACACACAGATACAGACAGACACACGTACACACAGATACAGACAGAGATACACGCACACACAGATACAGACAGAGATACACGCACACACAGATACAGACAGAGATACACGCACACACAGATACAGACAGAGATACACGCACACACAGATACAGACAGAGATACACGCACACACAGATACAGACAGAGATACACGCACACATAGATACAGACAGATATACACGCACACACAGATACAGACAGAGATACACGCACACACAGATACAGACAGAGATACACGCACACATAGATACAGACAGATATACACGCACACACAGATACAGACAGAGACACACGCACACATAGATACAGACAGAGATACATGCACACACAGATACAGACAGAGATACACACACACACAGATACAGACAGAGATACACGCACACACAGATACAGACAGAGATACACGCACACACAGATACAGACAGAGATACACGCACACACAGATACAGACAGATATACACGCACACACAGATACAGACAGACACACGTACACACAGATACAGACAGAGACACACGCACACATAGATACAGACAGAGATACACGCACACACAGATACAGACAGAGATACACGCACACACAGATACAGACAGAGATACACGCACACATAGATACAGACAGAGATACACGCACACACAGATACAGACAGAGACACACGCACACACAGATACAGACAGAGATACACGCACACACAGATACAGACAGAGATACACGCACACACAGATACAGACAGAGATACACGCACACACAGATACAGACAGATATACACGCACACACAGATACAGACAGACACACGTACACACAGATACAGACAGAGATACACGCACACACAGATACAGACAGAGATACACGCACACACAGATACAGACAGAGATACACGTACACACAGATACAGACAGAGACACACGCACACACAGATACAGACAGAGATACACGCACACACAGATACAGACAGAGATACACGCACACACAGATACAGACAGAGATACACGCACACACAGATACAGACAGATATACACGCACACACAGATACAGACAGACACACGTACACACAGATACAGACAGAGACACACGCACACATAGATACAGACAGAGATACACGCACACACAGATACAGACAGAGATACACGCACACACAGATACAGACAGAGATACACGCACACACAGATACAGACAGAGATACACGCACACACAGATACAGACAGAGATACACGCACACACAGATACAGACAGATATACACGCACACACAGATACAGACAGAGATACACGCACACACAGATACAGACAGAGATACACGCACACACAGATACAGACAGAGATACACGCACACACAGATACAGACAGAGATACACGTACACACAGATACAGACAGAGATACACGCACACACAGATACAGACAGAGATACACGCACACACAGATACAGACAGATATACACGCACACACAGATACAGACAGAGATACACGCACACATAGATACAGACAGAGATACACGCACACACAGATACAGACAGAGATACACGCACACATAGATACAGACAGAGATACATGCACACACAGATACAGACAGAGATACACGCACACACAGATACAGACAGAGATACACGCACACACAGATACAGGCAGAGATACACGCACACACAGATACAGACAGAGATACACGCACACACAGATACAGACAGATATACACGCACACATAGATACAGACAGAGATACACGCACACACAGATACAGACAGAGATACACGCACACATAGATACAGACAGAGATACACGCACACACAGATACAGACAGAGATACACGCACACACAGATACAGACAGAGATACACGCACACATAGATACAGACAGAGATACACGCACACACAGATACAGACAGAGATACACGCACACATAGATACAGACAGAGATACACGCACACATAGATACAGACAGAGATACACGCACACACAGATACAGACAGAGATACACGCACACATAGATACAGACAGATATACACGCACACACAGATACAGACAGAGACACACGCACACATAGATACAGACAGAGATACATGCACACACAGATACAGACAGAGATACACGCACACACAGATACAGACAGAGATACACGCACACACAGATACAGACAGAGATACACGCACACACAGATACAGACAGAGATACACGCACACACAGATACAGACAGATATACACGCACACACAGATACAGACAGACACACGTACACACAGATACAGACAGAGACACACGCACACATAGATACAGACAGAGATACACGCACACACAGATACAGACAGAGATACACGCACACACAGATACAGACAGAGATACACGCACACACAGATACAGACAGAGATACACGCACACACAGATACAGACAGAGACACACGCACACACAGATACAGACAGAGATACACGCACACACAGATACAGACAGAGATACACGCACACACAGATACAGACAGAGATACACGCACACACAGATACAGACAGATATACACGCACACACAGATACAGACAGACACACGTACACACAGATACAGACAGAGATACACGCACACACAGATACAGACAGAGATACACGCACACACAGATACAGACAGAGATACACGTACACACAGATACAGACAGAGACACACGCACACACAGATACAGACAGAGATACACGCACACACAGATACAGACAGAGATACACGCACACACAGATACAGACAGACACACGTACACACAGATACAGACAGAGACACACGCACACATAGATACAGACAGAGATACACGCACACACAGATACAGACAGAGATACACGCACACACAGATACAGACAGAGATACACGCACACACAGATACAGACAGAGATACACGCACACACAGATACAGACAGAGATACACGCACACATAGATACAGACAGATATACACGCACACACAGATACAGACAGAGATACACGCACACACAGATACAGACAGAGATACACGCACACATAGATACAGACAGATATACACGCACACACAGATACAGACAGAGACACACGCACACATAGATACAGACAGAGATACATGCACACACAGATACAGACAGAGATACACGCACACACAGATACAGACAGAGATACACGCACACACAGATACAGACAGAGATACACGCACACACAGATACAGACAGAGATACACGCACACACAGATACAGACAGATATACACGCACACACAGATACAGACAGACACACGTACACACAGATACAGACAGAGACACACGCACACATAGATACAGACAGAGATACACGCACACACAGATACAGACAGAGATACACGCACACACAGATACAGACAGAGATACACGCACACACAGATACAGACAGAGATACACGCACACACAGATACAGACAGAGACACACGCACACACAGATACAGACAGAGATACACGCACACACAGATACAGACAGAGATACACGCACACACAGATACAGACAGAGATACACGCACACACAGATACAGACAGATATACACGCACACACAGATACAGACAGACACACGTACACACAGATACAGACAGAGATACACGCACACACAGATACAGACAGAGATACACGCACACACAGATACAGACAGAGATACACGTACACACAGATACAGACAGAGACACACGCACACACAGATACAGACAGAGATACACGCACACACAGATACAGACAGAGATACACGCACACACAGATACAGACAGACACACGTACACACAGATACAGACAGAGACACACGCACACATAGATACAGACAGAGATACACGCACACACAGATACAGACAGAGATACACGCACACACAGATACAGACAGAGATACACGCACACACAGATACAGACAGAGATACACGCACACACAGATACAGACAGAGATACACGCACACATAGATACAGACAGATATACACGCACACACAGATACAGACAGAGACACACGCACACATAGATACAGACAGAGATACATGCACACACAGATACAGACAGAGATACACGCACACACAGATACAGACAGAGATACACGCACACACAGATACAGACAGATATACACGCACACACAGATACAGACAGACACACGTACACACAGATACAGACAGATATACACGCACACACAGATACAGACAGACACACGTACACACAGATACAGACAGAGACACACGCACACATAGATACAGACAGAGATACACGCACACACAGATACAGACAGAGATACACGCACACACAGATACAGACAGAGATACACGCACACACAGATACAGACAGAGATACACGCACACACAGATACAGACAGAGACACACGCACACACAGATACAGACAGAGATACACGCACACACAGATACAGACAGAGATACACGCACACACAGATACAGACAGAGATACACGCACACACAGATACAGACAGATATACACGCACACACAGATACAGACAGAGATACACGCACACACAGATACAGACAGAGATACACGCACACACAGATACAGACAGAGATACACGCACACACAGATACAGACAGAGATACACGTACACACAGATACAGACAGAGATACACGCACACACAGATACAGACAGAGATACACGCACACACAGATACAGACAGAGATACACGCACACACAGATACAGACAGAGATACACGTACACACAGATACAGACAGAGATACACGCACACACAGATACAGACAGAGATACACGCACACACAGATACAGACAGATATACACGCACACACAGATACAGACAGAGATACACGCACACATAGATACAGACAGAGATACACGCACACACAGATACAGACAGAGATACACGCACACATAGATACAGACAGAGATACATGCACACACAGATACAGACAGAGATACACGCACACACAGATACAGACAGAGATACACGCACACACAGATACAGGCAGAGATACACGCACACACAGATACAGACAGAGATACACGCACACACAGATACAGACAGATATACACGCACACATAGATACAGACAGAGATACACGCACACACAGATACAGACAGAGATACACGCACACATAGATACAGACAGAGATACACGCACACACAGATACAGACAGAGATACACGCACACACAGATACAGACAGAGATACACGCACACATAGATACAGACAGAGATACACGCACACACAGATACAGACAGAGATACACGCACACATAGATACAGACAGAGATACACGCACACATAGATACAGACAGAGATACACGCACACATAGATACAGACAGAGATACATGCACACACAGATACAGACAGAGATACACGCACACACAGATACAGACAGAGATACACGCACACACAGATACAGACAGACACACGCACACACACATACAGAGAGAGATACACGCACACACAGATACAGACAGAGAAACACGTACACACAGATACAGACAGAGATACACGCACACACAGATACAGACAGAGAAACACGTACACACAGATACAGACAGAGATACACGCACACACAGATACAGACAGAGATACACGCACACACAGATACAGACAGAGATACACGCACACACAGATACAGACAGAGATACACGCACACACAGATACAAACAGAGATACACGCACACACAGATACAGACAGATATACACGCACACACAGATACAGACAGAGATACACGCACACACAGATACAAACAGAGATACACGCACACACAGATACAGACAGAGACGCACGCACACACAGATACAGACAGAGATACACGCACACACAGATACAGACAGAGATACACGCACACACAGATACAGACAGATATACACGCACACACAGATACAGACAGATATACACGCACACACGGATACAGACAGAGATACACGCACACACAGATACAGACAGAGACACACGTACACACAGATACAGACAGAGACGCACGCACACACACAGACACAGACAGACGCAGGCAGGCAGGCAGGCACGCCCATCTTTGAGACGTGTTTCAGACAAATACATCCGACTGACCGTTGTGTTCGACGGTGATGTTTCCCGTAGATGTCGTGATACAACGGAGGCAGGCTGTGTGATTGGCTGACGTCCTCTCAAAACACAAACACTGACCTTCTGTCTGCCAATAGGGGTCAACAGGTGTGATCTGGATGCAGAAATAAGCGTAGGGTATTTGAAGCGACCATAAAATATCCAAGACTAGACGACTTGCTCTCAAATTGATTCACTTAAACAGTGCGTGCGTGCGTGCGTGTGAGTGAGTTTTCGCTGCTTGTATTTCAGTTATATCGCTGCCTGTGAGGCGGAGGTGTTGCAGGTCTGTATAAACCAGTTCATGACGTAAGTATGAATGTACCACACCCTCTTTGAAGCAGGTCATGATGTAAGTATGAATGTATCACACCTGGTATAAACCAGTTCATGACGTAAGTATGAATGTACCACACCCTGTATGAAGCAGGTCATGATGTAAGTATGAATGTATCACACCTGGTATGAACCAGGTCATGATGTCAGTATGAACGTACCACACCCTGTATGAACCAGGTCATGATGTACATGTAAGTATGAACGTACCACACTCTGTATGAACGAGGTCATGATGTACATGTAAGTATGAACGTACCACACCCTGTATGAACCAGGTCTTGATGTAAGAATGAATGTATCACACCTGGTATGAACCAGGTCATGATGTAAGTATGAACGTACCACACTCTGTATGAACGAGGTCATGATGTACATGTAAGTATGAACGTACCACACCCTGTATGAACCAGGTCTTGATGTAAGAATGAATGTATCACACCTGGTATGAACCAGGTCATGATGTAAGTATGAACGTACCACACCCTGTATGAACCGGGTCATGATGTAAGTATGAACTCGACACTCTGTATGAACGAGGTCATGATGTAAGTATGAACGTACCACACCCTGTATGAACCAGGTCTTGATGTAAGAATGAACGTTTCACACCCTGTATGAACCAGGTCATGATGTAAGTATAAAAGTACCACATCCTGTATAAACCAGGTCATGATGTTAGTATGAATGTACCACACTCTGTATGAACCAGGTCATGATATAAGTATGAACAACCACACTCTGTATGAACCAGGTCATGATGTAAGTATGAACGTACCACACCCTGTATGAACCAGGTCTTGATGTAAGAATGAATGTATCACACCTGGTATGAACCAGGTCATGATGTAAGTATGAACGTACCACACCCTGTATGAACTAGGTCATGATGTAAGTATGAACTACCACACTCTGTATGAACGAGGTCATGTTGTAAGTATGAACGTATCACACCCTGTATGAACCAGGTCTTGATGTAAGAATGAACGTATCACACCCTGTATGAACCAGGTCATGATGTAAGTATGAACGTACCACACCCTGTATGAACCAGGTCATGATGTAAGTATGAACTACCACACTCTGTATGAACCAGGTGATGATGCAAGTATGAACGTACCACACCCTGTATGAACCAGGTCATGATGTAAGTATGAACGTACCACACTCTGTATGAACAAGGTCGTGATGTAAGTATGAACGTTTCACACCCTGTATGAACCAGGTCATGGTGTAAGTATGAACGTTTCACACCCTGTATGAACAAGGTCATGATGTAAGTATGAACGTATCACACCCTGTATGAACCAAGTCATGATGTAAGTAGGAACGTACCCACACCCCGTATGAACCAGGTCATGATGAAAGTATGAACGTATCACACCCTGTATGAACCAAGTCATGATGTAAGTAGGAACGTACCCACACTCTGTATGAACCAGGCCCCAGGTCGTGGAATGTATGAGTGACAGTAGTGGCACCTGCAGGTGGCTTTGGGTTGTTCTAAAAAGCGAAACAAACGTCTAATTATGATAAAGGTAAGCTAATTTTATTAATTTACCTTATTCAATAATCATTCTTAGTATTGATCTTCTTACCATACATTTAAGTTCAGCCCTTTTAGTGATCCTTTTATTTCAGCCTTTCACTCGATAAATACAAACGGCTTTTACGCATTTATTTTGTGATTTGCGCTGTTATATTGTGTCTGTGAAATATACCAAAAGGTCTTTTTCCACGGAATAGGTCTCTAGGAATACTGTCCTAAATGCTAGAAAAACATGTTTTGTCTGTTAAAATAAGATAGAATGTTTCACAGACTGTTGCTATTGAAATCTCGCGTATCTAGCGATCTATCTACGTGTGGTTTGACATATTTCAGTCACAAGGAGTGCATTCGACAATTTTACAGGAGAAAAATTGGAACGAAAACAACAAGTTTAAATTGATATCTAAGTTCAATGAGGGAAGTCTGAAACAGATTAGAATCATAATACCGTTGTCTGAGTGAATGCACGGTGAATGAATGCACGGGAATGCACCGGCCGGTGTGGGGCCGTCACCTCGGGACAGGTGTTAGGTAATAAGCTCAGGCCTTTTCATACATGCATGACAACACATGAATATCTTCTAAGTATATTACCATTTTACCTGTAACAGTATCTTATTAGAGGCGCGGTCGGGTAGCCTAGTGGTTAAAGCGTTCGCTCGTCACGCTGATGACCCGGGTTCGATTCCCGACATGGGTACAATGTGTGAAGCCCATTTCTGGTGTCCCCCGCCGTGATATTGGTGGAATATTGCTAAAATCGGCGTGAAACCATACTCACTCACTCAACCTTTTAGGCTAATCACAGTGTCAGTTAGGATAGTGAGTGAGTGAGTGAGTGAGTATGGTTTTACGCCACTTTTAGCAATATTCCAGCAATATCACGGCGGGGGGACACCAGAAATGGGCCAGTTAGGATAGACTAGATTAGGTAGATTTGTGCTATTTTGATATATGCCATTTTCACAGCCCTATGATTCGTATTTAATAAAGGCATTTTTCTAGCATTTCCGACTGTACTTTAGTGCCTAAAGCTTGTAAGAAGCGCCTTATTTGGATAGGGCGTCCACGCGCCGTGGCTTGGTTGATTGCATCTTATCGAGGCCCGACGGCGTGGAACGTTGTTCATAATATCAATCACTGGTTTATTTGGCCTAGACTCAAGGTCGCCGTGATGTAGCTTGAATATTGCTGACTTTAACGTTGAACACATTTTACTCGCTATACAATACTATTGATACTTACTATTCCTTGACATATATAATCACCCAGTGTGTCCACCTCACAGCCGAAGAGTACATTTTTGTCGTCATGGTCGCTGACAAGCTCGACACTGTACTTCCGGAAGTTGTACTCCCTGGGCGCGAGACTGAACTGCACGGTGACGTCAGCGGGGGGTGTGAGGGTTCGCATCTCGTAGGAGACTGACGTCGACCAGGATGCGGTAGAAGAGCCATCTGCAGCAAACACCAATTTATACATGAATTTGGAAACTTCTTGATTCTGTTTGGTCAATCAGGGGTTTCAAATCACAATACCCACTGCTGATTGAAACAGCTGGTTTGATAGAAGTACATGGGTAATATGGTTGGTTGGTTGGTTTGTTGTTTAACGCCGCACTCAGCAATATTCCAGCTATATGACGGCGGTCTGTAAAAAAATCGAGTCTGGACGAGACAATCCAGTGATTGATATCATGAGCATCGACCCACACAATTGGGATCGATGACATGCGTAAACCAAGTCAGCGAGCCTGACCACCCGATCCTGTTAGTTGCCTTGATCCTGTTAGTCGCCTCTTACGACATGCATAGTCACCTTTTACGGCAAGCATGGGTTGCTGAAGACCTATTGATAGAATGTGGTGTTTGTGTGTGTCTTTGTGCCTGTGCTAATGTGTCTGTGTGTCTATGTGTCTGTGCCAGTGTGTCTGTGTGTGTGGAAGTATGTGTGCGTGTGTGTGTGTGTGAGTGTATGCATGTGAGTGTGTTTGTGAGTGTATGTGTGAGTGCCTGAGTGCATGTGTGTGCGTGTGTATGAGTGTATGCGTGTGCATGTATGTGTGTGTGTGCGCGTGTGAGTGTGTATGTATGAGTATGTGAGTGTGTGTGTGTGCGCGTGTGTACGTGTATGTATGAGTATGTGAGTGTGTGTGTGTGTGTGTGTGTGCACGCGTGTGTGTGTTTATGTATGAGTATGTGAGTGTGCGTGCGTGTGTGTGCGCGTGTGTGTGTGTGTGCGCGCGTGAGCGTGTATGTTTGAGTATGTGTGCGCGCGTGTGTACGTGTGTGTGTGTGCATGTGTGTACGTGTGTGTATGTGTGCGCGCGCGTGTGTACGTGTGTGCGTGCGTGCGTGCGAGCGTGCGTGCGTGTGTGTACGTGTGTGCGTGTGTGGGCACAAGCAATATAACAAAGGGACGTTTAATACTGAATAGACTATAAACATATGGTTTACGTGGCATGTCATAACACTGACACAAAAAGCAGCAGTCATCATCGGGAAGTCACATGTCATACAAAGTTTCCATTTTTTATGTTTTGCTTTCTTTCGGTAAACAACACCTTGTATGGGGGCACGGGTGGCCCAGTCGTCTAAGGCGCCGCAATTCGCTGTTCAGAGTTGCGTCCCTCAGGCACGACAGAAACCTATGATTGTGGGGTTCGAGTCTCGGTTCGCCCCGATTATGTTTCTAGGTTTGTCAGCACCATACCCGTGCTCGTGGGTTTCACCGAAGTGGTAAACGTCTTAGACCTGCATCACTTCGGGCTTCCCTCCCACATTAAGCTGACACGCCGCGATTTAACTGGAATACTGTTAAAAGCGGCGTTAAACCCAACTCACTCACTCATCACCTTGCACGGGCTGAAGTGTGAAGAACTCGATCTTGGACTTGGATTCTGGTGACATTGGCAGAGTGAACATCTCCATACGATACAGGAAGTTCGTGCCCCCGGGGAAACCCACCATCTTCTTCTTGAATTTCAGCTGAAGTGAAAACAATGTTGATGTTATGTATAGAAAATATGACAGGATTAAGGGTTTCATTTGATCACCGTTATAGATTCGAATTGGTCCACCGCAACCAATGATTGTACGTGACGATCAAATGTATCCGGTGATCAGGTTCGATGACTTGGTTGATTGGGTTGATCGATGCTCATAATATCAATCACTGTTTTGTCTGGTCCAAAGTATTTCAATGCTGGATTATATAACAACATGTTAACAACATAAGTGAATGAAGCATGTCACTCGCTATGATTTACCAACGAATCCATGGCCTGGTTCCAGCAAGAAAGAAACCAGTGAGTATGGTTTTACGCCGCTTTTAGAAATATTCCAGCAATATCACGGCGGTGGTCACCAGAAATGGGCTTCACACATTGTACCCATGTGGGAATTCGAACTCGGGTCTTCGGCATGACGAGCGAACGCTTTAACCACTAGGCTACTTCACCGCCCCACAAGTGAATTAAGAGACCAATAAGCACACAGATAACATCGGCAATATTTCTGGTGCAACATATGCCTTGAGGCCTCAACTCTACACTTTGCTTAAATTTAAGGCAACAGTAGAGTTCGCGAAAAGTTCGTAGTGCCGAGGCGACGTTAAATTTGAACTCACTCACTCACTCAAGTTCGAAGTAGGGCTAATTCGCCTTCAGTGGGTTATACATGGCCTGGTGTCATCGGCTGACATGCGTCACTATGACACCGAAAAGCGACCGTATGTAGTCACGGGTGATGAGATCCGTGAAGATTCCGGGGTAGAATAGGTCCCCAGAAACCCATACTTGCCGTAAAAGGTGACTATGCTTGTCGTAAAAGGCGACTAACGGGATCGGGTGGTCAGGCTCGCTGACTTGGTTGATACATGTCATCGATCCCAATTGCGTGGATCGATGCTCATGATGTCAATCACTGGATTGTCTGGTCCAGACTCGATTAATTTACAGACCGCCGTCATATAGCTGGAAAGTTGCTGAGTGTGGCGTTAAACAACAAACAAACAAAAATCCTCCGCGAAAGGCAATGCTTGTCGTAAGAGGCGGATCGGGTGGTCAGGCTCGCTGACTTGGTTGATATATGTCATTGTTGTCTGGTCCAAATTCGATTATTTACAGACCGCCATATAGCTGGAATATTGCTGAGTGCGGCGTTAAACAACAGACAAACAAACACACAAACAAACAAACACGGGTGATGGAAGAATGTAGTGTATATAAGCGCGTGAAGTGCTCACGATGCACGAGTTGGGAACTCGATTTAAATACTGCTTACAGTAGTGAGTGAGTTGGGTGATGCAGGTCTAAGACGTTTACCACTTCGGTGAAACCCACGAGCACGGGTATGGTGCTGACAAACCTAGAAACATAATCGGGGTGAACCGGGATTCGAACCAACAATCATAGGTTTGTGGCGTGCCCAAGGGACGTAAGTCTGCACAGCGAATCGCGGCGCCTTAGACGACTGGGCCACCCGTGCCCCCACTGCTTACAGTAATACAACAATGCCAAATGTGAATTTCTTTTCATGACCAATGATAATCTGAATCAGTGTTTAAAATCTGTCAGGAAATCACGACGGGTGCATGGCTCGAGTGAGTGAGTGAGTGAGTGAGTATGGTTTTACGTCGCTTTTAGCAATATTCCCGGCGGGGGATATCAGAAATGGGCTTCACACATTGTACCCATGTCGGGAATCGAACCCAGGTCTTCGGCGTGACGAGGGAACGATTTAACCACTAGGCTACCCGACCGCCCCTGTATGGAGCTAACTTTAAAGAATCATCGAGTCATTTTCAAAGCATGACGGACCTTCAGAAACACGTGGTTTAAATACTTCACAATGGAATTCTCTTCCTGCACTCGTCCACAGTACGACGACATAATCTCGCTAAACAAGGTCAAGATTACTTTTCCGTTGAACCCCTTGACCCTGACCTTGTTGTGGGTCAAGGTCAATGTCATTAATCCTATTCATGCCTACCTTGTAATCCTGGGACGTGAAGTTGTTTTGAGAGAAGTCGAACACTCGGCAGTAGAACTTCTGCTCAGGAGAGATCCCTGAAAACCTATTTATCTCCACGTAGAAGCCCTTCAGGTGCTCAAATCCCGCAGCTGCAACAGCAACACATCCCCCATCAGATACAGAGAAACCATTTCAATCCAGACTCCCTCCAGTTCAGTGAGTGAGTGAGTGAGTATGGTTTTACGCCGCGTTTAGCAATATTCCAACAATATCACGGCGGGGGACACCAGAAATGGGTTTCACATATTGTACCCATGTCGGGAATCGAACCCGGGTCTTCGGCGTGACGAGCGAACGCTTTAACCACTAGGCTACCCGACCGCCCCCAGAATATTCCAGAAATCTATTCACTCACTCACACGCTCACTCACACACTTACTCATCTACTCACTCGCTCACTCATTCATCCATTCACTCTCACCGCTAACACGCTCACTCACTCACTCACCTACCAATCCACCCACTCACTCACTCACACTCTCACTCATTCATTCAGTAACTCACTCACTCACCCACCAGTCAACCCATACCCTCACTGTGGAGGTCTTCAGCAACCCATGCTTGTCGTAAAAGGCGACTAACGGAATCGGGTGGTCAGGCTCACTGACTTAGTTGATGCATGTCATCTTATCCCGATTGCGTGGATCGATGCTCATGATTGTGGATTGTCTCGTCCATATAGCTGTAACAAACAAACAAACACTCAGTCACACGCTCACTCACTCAGTCACCTGTACCTGTCGCAGGGGGTTCCCAGGTGAAGACTATCTGTGGGTTGAGGACACCATTGGGTGCTAGGACAAGCGTTCCTTCCACGCTCAGTGACTGGGGACTTCCCATGAAGTCCCCCTCCACTTCAGGGGGGAGTGTGCCGCCTTCACAACCTGCAGATTATTTATACACATTGTTGTACAAGGAAACATTGATAACTCGGAGTCGAGAGATCCGCACTTCTGATACATGATGATATACAGTAAAATCTGGTAAACTTGACATAATGTGATCCGTACTTCTATACAAGTGGATATATGGTAAAATCTGGTTAAATCGAAATCGATAGATCCGCACTTCGATACAAGGAGATATACGGTAAAAAAATTGTTAACTCGAAGTCGATAGATCCGTACTTCGATACAAGTGGACGTACGGTAAAATCTGGTTAAATCGAAATCGATAGATCGGTACTTCGATACAAGTAAATATACGGTAAAACTGGCTAACTCGAAGTCGAGTGATCCGTATTTCGAGATAAGTGGATGTAGATATTGGACTACAGTGTGTATTCGGATTCTGTCGAGATCACAAGGTTCATGACCTCAAATGTGATAATGTAGATCGAGATTGAGATTTGTTTGGAGAGCACTTGCTACTGAAAACATACCATAAAATATACAAGATAACATTGTCACATCATGAGTCACTGTCGGGGTGTCAGCCTTGCTCCAAGGACAAATAAACGAATAACCTATTTACATACACTAAAAATGTGGGCCTATTTAGTGTTGCGCATTGAGAATGATCGTCACGGTGAGACGAATGCAAATAAAGTAAAGTTATGGGCCGAGTAATCTAAAGCCATCAAGAAATATCAAATCACATTAATTATTCTCAAAACGTTACTCCCATCAACTTTTAATAGTAACCAAAGAACCCTAACATGAATGCTAACAAGTGGCTTGCCTGTCACGGAAAACTCGTGTGGGTTGTCTTCGCTAGATCCTTTTTACCTGTTTATGGTGCAGTTGTCTTACTGAGCATATTCGAAAACGAGGCTGGGGGGAATCCCGAGTGGCTACTAAACACGGGAAATCTTCAACTACGAGCTCGACTTTTTATGGCGAATGGCTTTGCCTCGTTCTAATTGTGACAGATTACTCACTCGTGTGTAGATTTTTCGGTAACAACCGAACACAATGTTTAATCCTCTATATCAACACGAGTTGATAAAAGTGGGAACACTCCGAGGCTTGCCGAGGACTTTTTTACAAGAGGGTGAGATTTTGTTTTTCATCCAACATCCAACCTTTTCAGTTTGTAGACAGTAATAAGCAGTGTCTTAGTGTAAAAAGTACTGCTAACAGCTTCAGTAGCAGATCCATTAGTGATGTCATTTCATTGTGACGTCATGGTAACCAATGACCTCACAATGGTCTGCAAAGCATTGTGATGCAATTTCATTGTAGCGATATCTACAGTGTAGATATCGCTTGATCTCACCCACGCGATATCTCCTGTTGGGGCCAGTTTTGGATGATAAATTACATTAAAGTGGCCCATTTCTCTGCCTACAGCGCACGTTCAAGTAATGTCTAAGGGCCGTTCAATTATCATGGTAATATTTCAAAATCCAATTGACGCCTATTGCGTGTTTACCAGTTCAGCGGGAGTCCCTGCTAGATTTACTGCTCTCATAAAGACGATTGTTTATCGAAGCGTCTTACTACTACTAAAAAGTTGTTTGAATAAAAATCATTTGTACAATAATCACGTTTCCTCGAAATTGTACTTTTTAAGATATATTATAATAATGAGTATGATTGTCATTTACATTGAATTCTTTATTTCCCTTAGCTCAAAGACCGTCCGGCCTGTGTAATATCGAAAGGAAATATTTGTCTCGTATCTGATGACAGAATTATGGATTGAATTATTGTTTGGCAGGACAGCTTAGTGCATACTACTTGGTAGCAGTATTTAAAATACCCCACGCCTCACCTATTAAATAGTATTTGTCTGAGATAATAGATCTTTAGTTGTCAGCTATACAAGTGGCCAAATTTTGTTATATGAAATATCATGATGCGGGCGTCAAACGAACAGACAATAACAATTTACACTAGACCACCGCATTACAAAGTGATAGCTCTTACAGTCAGCTCTCGTAACCTTAAAGCTCAAAATATAAAGCATTCGGGTGGTTATTGGAACATGAAATATATAAATAAATACATTTTAAATCGATCTTGATCTGGTCGATTTCGAATACGTCCCATCTGCAACCTTGACATAAAAGATGAATGCTAAGTATATTTTCCTTTGTTAATGTGTGCATGATATAATGATTTAGTGATTATCGCCCTAAAATAATGCCTTAATCCCAATAGTATTAAATTCAAATCTCTTATTTTCGAAAAATACAGCTATCCTTTGGGTACAAATGTAGATTCATCTACAGTGGATATGTTTGTTTGTTTGTTTGTTTGTTTGTTTGTTGTTTCACGCCGCACTCACCAATATTCCAGCTATATGACGGCGGTCGGTAAATAATCGAGTCTGGACCAGATAATCCAATGATTTTACATCATGAGCATCGATCTACGTAATTGGGATACGATGACATACATCAACCAAGTCAGCGAGCATGATCAACCAATCGCGTTAGTCGCCTCTTACAACAAGCATGGGATTCTGAAAACCTATTCTAACCCGTATGAGAAAAAAGAATAACGCAACATCATTTTTTTATGTGTATGTACCGAATTGTAAACATTCACTGTATCTGTAACATACATGAGCCTGTGACTTGCATACGAAAAAACACTGAACTGGGACAACGTGTCTACTTACTGATTGTTCCCAGCATGGTGCAAGTCAATGGCCCTCTCTGGAAGTAAAGAGCAGTTTAATATCAGCATGTGCACCTTGTAAATGGATGTTCGTTTGTTTGTTTAGGACCAACCCCGTGGTCGAGTGGTAGACCGTCTGCCCGGAGAGCGGAAGGTCCGGGGTTCGATCCCCGACCGCGTCATACCAAAAGACGTTAAAAGATGGTACTTGTTACCCTGTCTGGCGCTCGGCATTAAGGGGCTAAAACAAGGACTGGTCCGCTCAGAGTCAGTATACTGTGTCTGAGTGTGGTATTCATGTTAAACTGCGGCATGGTATCTCGGTGGCACTATAAATCGGCATTAAATTAGTCCGAACTGGTACAAGTAGCCACACACTTCCTTCACGTCGCTACACAAGTGCAATACTCTTGAATGCGACGTTAAACCCCATTTCATCTCACCTCACATTGTCTGTTTAGGAAATGTTTCTAATGTAAAGCTAGGTTACCGGTAGACTTTACCGAGCTCAATTGAATTTAGAACCGAACGCGCCGTGTGAAGTTTCAAATGTTAATTTTAACGCAGATAACCCTGCTCTTCATTGAAAACATGGCGCGTGTGACAATGGTGAACTCTTTGGTGTGAGTAAATATTTTGAGCGAAATAGCATGGGTTAAATCCAAAATATTAAGAGGCTTGTTGAAAATAAAATACTGCGCTGTATGTGCTTAAGCAGTTTTGGTTGTAATTTAAATCATTATACTTCTACTCGAATACAACACAAGCATTGAAAGTGTGTAGCACGGCAACTTCGAAAGCCAGCGTTAAGTGCGCACCCTTGAATAAAATTAGGCACGCCTTGCATGGTTGTGTTTTATACAACACGTCACTGACGTCACACCGCTCACAGGGACGAAACGAAATTGACGACGTTTATAGAAAAGTGCCAAATTGCTTCGTTGGTTGCCGCGATCACTGGGAAGTACACAGGAATAGCCACGGTGTCTTATCGGACAATACTTTAAGGTGAATTTCGCAGAACCCCACTTTTTCCAGATGTTAACATCTGGTCGAAGATTATGTCAGGAAAAAAGCAAACTATCGTATGTATTATTCGGTTTTGTAGAAAGACTCAATTGTAAATCAACGGATTTAGAAATGGTTGTCCTTTATTAGAAATATTTTAGATGAATCAGGTATTTCTTATGTTTGGAAATCACAGAGTTTTATATCCTCCTCCTGGTTGAAATCATCTTTGTCCGAAACTCTCTCTGATACATATTGGAAAACTTGGAAAGCGGCTTATTCAAAGTCAAGTAAATTCTCCCCATTTCTTATTTTTGAATCGGAAATAAACTGGAAACATATTGGCTCAATATCCAACCATACGTGAAGATCCGTCATCAGAAATCTACTCAAAAGAAACTACAAACTTTCTGTCACAGAATGCACACAGGGAGACAAGCATGGCGTACAGGGGGCCGATTCTGTCACTGAAACCACACAGGGAGACAAGTATGGCGTACAGGGGGCCTATTCTGTCACTGAAACCACACAGGGAGACAAGTATGGCGTACAAGGGGCCTATTCTGTCACTGAAACCACACAGGGAGACAAGCATGGCGTACAGGGGGCCTATTCTGTCACAGAAACCACACAGGGAGACAAGTATGGCGTACAGGGGGTCTATTCTGTCACTGAAACCACACAGGAAGACAAGCATAGCGTACAGGGGGCCTATTATGTCCCGAAACCACACAGGGAGACAAGCATCGGGTACAAGTGGCCTATTCTGTCACTGAAACCACACAGAGAGACAAGCATGGTGTACAGGGGGCCTTTCTGTCACTGAAACCACACAGGGAGACAAGCATGGCGTACAGGGGACCTATTCTGTTACTGAAACTACACAGAGAGACAAGCATGGCGTACAGGGGACCTATTCTGTTACTGAAACTACACAGAGAGACAAGCATGGTGTACAGGGGGCCTTTCTGTCACTGAAACCACACAGGGAGACAAGCATGGCGTACAGGGGGCTATTCTGTCACTGAAACCACACAGGGAGACAAGCATGGCGTACAGGGGGCTATTCAGTCACTGAAACCACACAGGGAGACAAGCATGGCGTACAGGGGGCTATTCAGTCACTGAAACCACACAGGGAGACAAGCATGGCGTACAGGGGGCTATTCAGTCACTGAAACCACACAGGGAGACAAGCATGGCGTACAGGGGGCTATTCAGTCACTGAAACCACACAGGGAGACAAGCATGGCGTACAGGGGGCTATTCTGTCACTGAAACCACACAGGGAGACAAGCATGGCGTACAGGGGGCTATTCAGTCACTGAAACCACACAGGGAGACAAGCATGGCGTACAGGGGGCTATTCTGTCACTGAAACCACACAGGGAGACAAGCATGGCGTACAGGGGGCTATTCTGTCACTGAAACCACACAGGGAGACAAGCATGGTGTACGGGGGGCTATTCAGTCACTGAAACCACACAGGGAGACAAGCATGGGGTACAAGGGTCTATTCTGTCACTGAAACCACACAGGGAGACAAGCATGGCGTACAGGGGGCTATTCTGTCACTGAAACCACACAGGGAGACAAGCATGGCGTACAGGGGGCTATTCAGTCACTGAAACCACTTAGGGAGACAAGCATGGTATACAGGGGGGCTATTCTGTCACTGAAACCACACAGGGAGACAAGCATGGCGTACATGGGACCTATTCTGTCACTGAAACCACATAGGGAGACAAGCATGGCGTACAGGGGGCTATTCAGTCACTGAAACCACTTAGGGAGACAAGCATGGTATACAGGGGGCCTATTCTGTCACTGAAACCACACAGGGAGACAAGCATGGCGTACAAGGGGCCTATTCTGTCACTGAAACCACACAGGGAGACAAGCATGGGGTACAGTGGGTCTTTTCCGTCACTGAAACCACACAGGGAGACAAGCATGGGGTACAAGGGGCCTATTCAGTCACTGAAACCACAGAGGGAGACAAGCATGGTGTACAGGGGACCTATTCTGTCACTGAAACCACACATGGAGCCATTCATGGCGTACAGGGGGCTATTCTGTCACTGAAACCACACAGGGAGACAAGCATGGAGTACAGGGGAACTATTCTGTCACTGAAACCACACAGGGAGACAAGTATGGCGTAAAGGGGACCTATTCTGTCACTGAAACCACACAGGGAGACAAGCATGGAGTACAGGGGGTCTATTCTGTCACTGAAACCACACAGGGAGACTAGCATGATGTACAAGGGACCTATTCAGTCACTGAATCCACACAGGGAGACAAGCATGGCGTACAGGGGGCCTATTCTGTCACTGAAACCACACAGAGAGACAATCATGGGGTACAGGGGACCTATTCTGTCACTGAAACCACACAGGGAGTCAAGCATGGCGGTACAGGGGGGCTATTCTGTCACTGAAACCACACAGGGAGACAAGCATGGCGTACAGTGGGCCTATTCTGTCACTGAAACCACACAGGGAGACAAGCATGGCGTACAAGGGGCCTATTCTGTCACTGAAACCACACAGGGAGATAAGCATGGCGTACAAGGGGCCTATTCTGTCACTTAAACCACACAGGGAGACAAGCATGGCGCACAAGG
The DNA here is from genome assembly GCF_023055435.1 of Haliotis rufescens. Lineage (NCBI taxonomy): Eukaryota > Metazoa > Mollusca > Gastropoda > Lepetellida > Haliotidae > Haliotis > Haliotis rufescens. The sequence goes on from NW_025963840.1 coordinate 165,161, forward strand.
GGCCTATTCTGTCACTGAAACCACACAGGGAGACAAGCATGGGGTAGAGGGGGCCTATTCTGTCACTGAAACCACACAGAGAGACAAGCATGGCGTACAAGGGGCTATTCTGTCACTGAAACCACACAGGGAGACAAGCATGGCGTACAGGGGGCCTTTCCGTCACTGAAACCACACAGGGAGACAAGCATGACGTACAAAGGGCTATTCTGTCACTGAATCCACTAAGGGAGACAAGCATGGGGTACAGGGGGCCTATTCTGTCACTGGAACCACACAGGGAGACAAGCATGGCGTACAAGGGGCTATTCTGTCACTGAATCCACTAAGGGAGACAAGCATGGCGTACAGGGGGCCTATTCTGTCACTGAATCCACACAGGGAGACAAGCATGGCGTACAGGGGGCCTTTTTGTCACTGAAACCACACAGAGAGACAAGCATGGCGTACAGGGGGCCTTTCTGTCACTGAAACCACACAGGGAGACAAGCATGGCGTACAGGGGCCTATTCTGTCACTGAAACCACACAGGGAGACAAGCATGGCGTACAAGGGGCTATTCTGTCACTCAAACCACACAGGGAGACAAGCATGGCGTACAAGGGGCTATTCTGTCACTGAAACCACACAGGGAGACAAGCATGGCGTACAAGGGGCTATTCTGTCACTGAAACCACACAGGGAGACAAGCATGGCGTACAAGGGGCCTATTCTGTCACTGAAACCACACAGAGAGAAAAGCATGGAGTACAGGGCACCTATTCTGTCACTGAAACCACACAGGGAGACAAGCATGGGGTACAAGGAGCTATTCTGTCACTGAAACCACACAGAGAGACAAGCATGGAGTACAGGGGACCTATTCTGTCACTGAAACCACACAGAGAGACAAGCATGGCGTACAGGGGGCCTCTTCTGTCACTGAAACCACATAGGGAGACAAGCATGGCGTACAGGGGGCCCATTATGTCACTGAAACCACACAGGGAGACAAGCATGGAGTACAGGGGACCTGTTATGTCACTGAATCCACACACAGAGACAAGCATGGCGTACAGGGGCCTATTCTGTCACTGAAACCACACAGGAAGACAAGCATGAGGTATGGGGCCTATTCTGCCAAGGAATACACACGGGGTGATAAGCATGAGGTACGGGGCTATTCTGCCCAGGAATACACACAGGGAGACAAGCATGAGGTATGGGTCTTATTTAGAACCAGGATACACACAGGGAGACAAGCATGAGGTATGGGGCCTATTCTGCCCAGGAATACACACAGGGTGACAAGCATGAGGTATGGGGCCTATTCTGCCCAGGAATACACACAGGGAGAGAAGCATGAGGTATGGGGCCTATTCTGCCCAGGAATACACACAGGGAGACAAGCATGAGGTATGGGGCCTATTCTGCCCAGGAATACACACAGGGAGACAAGCATGAGGTGTGGGGCCTATTCTGCCCAGGAATACACACAGGGTGACAAGCATGGGGTATGGGGCCTATTCTGCCCAGGAATACACACAGGGAGACAAGCATGAGGTATGGGGCCTATTCTGCCCAGGAATACACACAGGGTGACAAGCATGAGGTATGGGGCCTATTCTGCCCAGGAATACACACAGGGAGACAAGCATGAGGTATGGGGCCTATTCTGCCCAGGAATACACACAGGGTGACAAGCATGAGGTATGGGTCTTATTTAGAACCAGGATACACACAGGGAGACAAGCATGAGGTATGGGGCTTATTCTGCCCAGGAATACACACAGGGAGACAAGCATGAGGTATGGGGCCTATTCTGCCCAGGAATACACACAGGGAGACAAGCATGGGGTATGGGGCCTATTCTGCCCAGGAATACACACAGGGAGACAAGCATGAGGTATGGGGCCTATTCTGCCCAGGAATACACACAGGGTGACAAGCATGAGGTATGGGGCCTATTCTGCCCAGGAATACACACAGGGAGACAAGCATGCGGTATGGGGCCTATTCTGCCCAGGAATACACACAGGGTGACAAGCATGAGGTATGGGGCCTATTCTGCCCAGGAATACACACAGGAAGACAAGCATGAGGTATGGGGCCTATTCTGCCCAGGAATACACACAGGGAGACAAGCATGAGGTATGGGGCCTATTCTGCCCAGGAATACACACAGGGTGACAAGCATGAGGTATGGGGCCTATTCTGCCCAGGAATACACACAGGGAGACAAGCATGAGGTATGGGTCCTATTCTGCCCAGAAATACACACAGGGAGACAAGCATGAGGTGTGGCGCCTATTCTGCCCAGGAATACACACAGGGAGACAAGCATGAGGTATGGGTCTTATTTAGAACCAGAATACACACAAAGAGACAAGAATGAGGTATGGGGCCTATTCTGCCCAGGAATACACACAGGGAGACAAGCATGAGGTATGGGTCTTATTTAGAACCAGGATACACACAGGGTGACAAGCATGAGGTATGGGTCTTATTTAGAACCAGAATACACACAAAGAGACAAGAATGAGGTATGGGGCCTATTCTGTCCAGGAATACACACAGGGAGACAAGCATGAGGTATGGGTCTTATTTAGAACCAGAATACATACAAAGAGACAAATATGAGGTATGGGGCCTATTCTGCCCAGGAATTCACACAGGGAGACAAGCATGAGGTATGGGTCTTATTTAGAACCAGAATACACACAAAGAGACAAGAATGAGGTATGGGGCCTATTCTGCCCAGGAATACACACAGGGTGACAAGCATGAGGTATGGGTCTTATTTAGAACCAGAATACACACAAAGAGACAAGAATGAGGTATGGGGCCTATTCTGCCAAGGAATTCACACAGGGAGACAAGCATGAGGTATGGGTCTTATTTAGAACCAGAATACACACAAAGAGACAAGAATGAGGTATGGGGCCTATTCTGTCCAGGAATACACACAGGGTGACAAGCATGAGGTATGGGACCTATTCTGTCCAGGAATACACACAGGGTGACAAGCATGAGGTATGGGACCTATTCTGCCCAGGAATACACACAGGGAGACAAGCATGAGGTATGGGGCCTTTTCTGCCCAGGAATACACACAGGGTGACAAGCATGAGGTGTGGGGCCTATTTAGAACCAGAATACACACAGGGTGACAAGCATGAGGTATGGGGCCTGTTCTGCCCAGGAATACACACAGGGAGACAAGCATGAGGTATGGGGCCTATTCTGCCCAGGAATACACACAGGGTGACAAGCATGAGGTATGGGTCTTATTTAGAACCAGAATACACACAGGGTGACAAGCATGAGGTATGGGGCCTATTCTGCCCAGGAATACACACAGGGAGACAAGCATGAGGTATGGGGCCTATTCTGCCCAGGAATACACACAGGGAGACAAGCATGAGGTATGGGGCCTATTCTGCCCTAAGAATACACACAGGGAGACAAGCATGAGGTATGGGGCCTATTCTGCCCAGGAATACACACAGGGAGACAAGCATGAGGTATGGGTCTTATTTAGAACCAGAATACACACAAAGAGACAAGCATGAGGTATGGGGCCTATTCTGCCCAGGAATACACACAGGGTGACAAGCATGAGGTATGGGGCCTATTCTGTCCAGGAATACACACAGGGAGACAAGCATGAGGTATGGGGCCTATTCCGCCCTAAGAATACACACAGGGTGGCAGGCATGGGGTACAGGGGGCCTATTCTGTTACTGAAATCCACACCGGAAGACAAGGATGGGGTACAGGTGAACTATTCTGACTCGGAAACCCGGAAACGAACCTTAGTTTTGTCTGTTTAACCTTGCAACCGATGTCAGAGTGACACGGCCCAGATTCATAACCAACACCTCAAATATTAACACTGCTAATTGAGAGGGGCTTACTCAAGGTTCGGCCATGTCTGTGCTGACATTGACCTGATTTGTGTCCCAATGCAGACTAATCTTGGATCGGGTTTCTACTTATCCCATCGTGCACTGTTCAAGCGGACTGACATAGTACCTATCAAAACGTACTTGTTGGACCAATAAATTACGTTATATATCATTGGTTTGTGAGTCGCTGTTTGATTCTCAAAGACTATGTGTTTTATTTCAATAACATGCATTTTATGCCGATAGGACTTAGTGTGTTTGTTTGTTTGTTGTTTAACGCCGCACTCAACAATATTCCACCTATATAACGGTGGTCGGTAAATGATCGAATCCGGACCAGACTATCCAGTGATTGACATTATGAGCATCGATCCACGCATTTGAGATACAATGACATGCATCAACCAAGTCAGCGAGCCTGACCACACGATCCCGTTAGTCGCCTCTTACGACAAGCATAGTCGCCTTTTACGGCACGCATGGGTTGCTGAAGACCTATTCTACCCCGGACTTTGTTCATGTATGTCATCGAATGTCTAAGACCTACATCACTTCGGTTTTTCTTCCCACATCAATCTGTTAACGATACTGTTGGACAAAAGAGACTATATTTACACCCATATTTGATCGTGGCTAAATATGAAAACCAAAAGAAACTTTTATTCGATGGTGATTTATTTAATACGGGTGCCATATGGGATATTCCATGCATCATATCTATGAGTATCTGACAACAGGTGATGTGCACATGACGTCTTAAGGAACATGGGGTTATCAATTTCACAGTACACAGTAACGACCATAGTGAAGCTTGAAGTTTTAAGTGTAAACTTTCTTTCGCCAGGCGTGGGGCACGGGTGGCCCAGTCGTCTAAGGCGCCGCCGCGATTCTCTGTGCAGAGTTGCGTCCCTTGGGCAGGCCAGAACCCTATGATTGTGGGTTCGAATCCCGGTTCGCCCCGATTAAGTTTCTAGGTTTGTCAGCACCATCCCTGTGCTCGTGGGTTTCATCGAACTGGTAAACGTCTGAGACCTGCGCCACTTCGGGCTTTCCCACATTAAGCTGACACGCCGTGATATACCTGGAATACTGTTAAAAGCGGCGTTAAACCCAACTCACTCACTCAGGCTTACCTCCACTCCCCATATCTCCATGGGTTCAGGCCTGTCTGTCCGGGAACAGTTTCCAGTCAAGCCAACGTCCTGTGACATCACTGCGTGTAGTATGCCCACGAACACAGGCACAAGGATTGTCTGGTCTTCGGCCATAGCAATATCCGAGCAGCGAGAGGTAAATCAGCCACTTGTCTCCTCGGCTGTGACAGTCGAGCGATATCTAGGCCACATGCGTGTTACATGCCTCTATCTAACCTCTTCCTGGTTTGAGAGTGTGAGATAGGGCTAAACCAATAACGTGAACTGTAGATATGAAAGATCTGAAGTGTACCACTGTCAACATCGGTTGATGTAACTTGACACTGTTGCAGCAATTTGTATACGCTACCGGGCGAGCGGGTTTCTAAAACGGGTCTCTACAGGGCGGCTTAACTGTAACCGTTTTTTTAAAATATGACGTCATCTATTTCTTTTAATAATTGTGTTTGTTTGTTTGTTGTTTCACGCCGCACTCAACAATATTCCAGCTATATGACGGTGGTTGGTAAATAATCGAATCTGGACCAGATAATCCAATGATCCACGCTATTTGGATACGATGACATGCATCAACTAAGTCAGCGAGCCTGACGGCCCGATCCGGTTAGTCACCTCTTACGACAAGCATAGTCGCCTCTCACGGCATGGGTTTGCTGAAGACCTATTCTACCCCGGATCTTCACGGGTCCCTTCGGATCAGAAGCTCCGTCGTTCGAATCTCATCATGGGTCTCTAACATTCTGTTGCTGCTACACAAGGAATGAAGCAAAAGATGTAAAACTAAACAGTTTTCACGTATCCTGAATATGAAACTGATTACTGTACGTGTTCATTGACTTCTCATAAACTATGTGTGTAAACAATGTCCTGTCAAACATACATCCCTGTGGCGGCATCAAGCAATAAAAACTATTCACAAATCATTTATTTTGATGGCTGGGAAATGGAATCCCTGCCTGGGTCGCGTGTGTGCCACCGGTCTGTCACCTTGTTTAAAACATTTACAAATGGGTTTGAGGATACAGTGTCACGGCTTCTCTTCCCAGCGAATCTCACACACTGTGACATTCGTGACCAAATCGTGTTATTCCGGCACAAGCCGGACAGCGACTCCATTCGTGACTAACTCGTGTTATTCCGGGACAAGCCGAAGAGCGCCTCGTGCCCCTCTCGTGGCCTTTTTTGCGACCGGGTTCCGTCTTAGCGCGAACGGGCATACCTAAAACAATTGTCTACTCGTTGTGTAATGGTTCACATATATTTGCCCATATATTATATATATTTCAGATGCAATTTAAAGCACATCGGGATATGCGGAATTATACAGTATGACTGAATACATTTAACTGGGTCTTGGGTATATTTTTAGATGTAAGACATATGTAAAATCAACAATTATTTCTGAGGGATTCTTTGACGAAGAACTTGAAATCATACGCGCATTCTGATTGGTTTGTCGTATTTTCGCACATAACATTCATCGATAGGGGGGCGAGTCTTCTTGCAGGTTACGGAAAGGGGCGAGTGGTGACGAAAGCAGCGACTCGTGCACGTCTCGGGGCCATTTTGCGACTTGGTTCCGTCTATGCGCAAACGGGCATAGCTGAAAGAATTGTCAATTCGTTGCGTGATGATTCACGTGTAATTCCCCCATGCATCAGATATTATTCAGATGCTAGTTAAAACACTCGGGGTCTAATGGTATTGTACAGTTTGATTTAACACATTTAACCTTATCTTGGGTATTTGTTAGATGCAAGGCATATGTTAAATCAAATATTATTCCTGAGGGATTCTTTGACCGAAGTACTTGAAGTCATACGCGCAATCTGATTGGTTTGTCGTAATTTCGCACATGATAGGGGAACCAGTCTTCTTGCAGGTTACGGAAAGGGACGAGTAGGGACGAATGACACCGTGAATGACATGTCGTGTATAAAAGACAGAATCCGGCACTAAAACGAAATTTCATTTAAAAAAAAACACATTTTATTAGTACTTAATAAGTATAATCAGAAGGGGGCAAGTTACAGGAGGGAAGGGTCATGAGAGACAAGCATTTTTTCAACAAGACTTATCGGGATATTGATGTATTGTCTGTAAGCCTTGGAAAAAACACTGAATCGTTCTGGCAATAAATATAACAACAGTAACTGTGAAGGTTTGTTATACGGGGCAAGCAGCAGGTGTTAGGTAGCCATCTTCCTGTTTGTGCACCACCAGCTGTCGACAGCTGCACGTGCCTCATGTGAGTGGGTTTATTGAATAATTACAGCTGTTTTGGGGGGGGTGTTTTTTGTTTCTCCGGGTCCGTGCACGTGTTTGTAATTCAATCATTGCACATTTCTATTAAACACGTAATGCCGACCATCGCATTACACCTAGTTTTAATTCTGAGTTCTCATCAACGTAAAGTCTTGTTTACACCCGTGGTGATTCCTGTTTAGAATAGGCCCCCAGCAACCTGTGCTGGTCGTTTGTTTGCGACAATATTACAGCTATATGAGGGCGGTCTGTAAATTAACGAGACTGGACCAGACAATCCAGTGATTGATATCATGAGCATCCATCCACGCAATATATTATAGAAGGGGGCTTGTCGAACCAGAGGAATTCGTTGTCGTTGTCGTTTGTTTGTTCTTTAACGCCGCACTCAGCAATATTCCAGCTATATGACGGCGGTCTGTAAATAATCGAGTCTGGACCAGACAATCCAGTTATTGACATCATGAGCATCGATCCACGCGATTTGGATACGATGACATTAGTCGCCTCTTACAACAAGCATAGTCGCCTTTTACGGCAAGCATGGGCGACTTATGAATATGCCAAGTTGGAACGTTCTGTTTATGTAAAGTTCTATGCAGGTTTAGTCGAATCATCGTTGAATTCGGCGATTTCAATAACTTTGGATGGCGGCCAGTGACGCAATATCAGATTCTTTGTTTATTTTCTGCTAACGTCATCATCATCATCGTCGTCGTCGTCGTCGTCGTCGTCAGAGTTGCAGTATTGATTCTAAAGTAAACTGAGAGTCAAAAGAAAGTATACAGAGTTTCTGTTTTATTTAATTGAGTGAGTGATTGAGTGAGTATGGTTTTACGCCGCTTTCGGCAATATTCCAGCAATATCACGGCGGGGGACACCAGAAATGGGCTTCACACATTGTACCCATGTCGGGAATCGAACCCGGGTCTTCGGCGTGACGAGCTTACACTTTAACCACTAGGCTAACCGACCGCCCCTTTTATGTAATTGAAAATTGAAAGAACTGTTGTTAAATTTGATTATGTCTATTTAACCATCACTCATGTCTGCAACAGTTTGTAAAACGTAATATGTGGCCGAGTAATTTTGTGTACAAATAATTGGTTCCAAGAAAACTGGGGTAAGAAATGAATTTGCACCACATGACCCCCACCACGTTGGAAATGTTTACTGATTTTGAAAGATACGATATCTAAGATGCGAAAACATTTCATAAAAATGTTTTAAAGTTTTAAATAAAATTACTAGTATCTATTTAAAAACAAAACCCTTTAGAAGTATTCTTTGAGTGCTGGCTTTGTGACAGTCCGTTCATTTTTTGGATAAATATATCGCTAACTTGAGATTTTCTCAATTGAAAATCAAACACATGATAAAATCAACTGAGAGGTATAGTTTCTTTTGCTCCTCAGTTTAAGGGAGGGAGTGGGTGAATATGTTTTTACGCCGCTTTTAGCAATATTCCACCAATATCACGGCGGGGGACACCAGAGATGGGCTTCACACATTGTACCCATGTCGGGAATCGAACCCGGGTCTTCGGCGTGACGATCGAACACTTTAACCACTAGGCTACCCGACCGCCCCTCCTCAGTTTAAGTCAAGTGAGTGAGTGAGTGAGTGAGTTGGGTTTTACGCCGCTTTTAACAGTATTCCAGTTATATCACGGCGTGTCAGCTTAATGTGGGAGGAAAGTTAAGTCAAGTGACATTGTCGGTCACTAAGTGATAACTGACGTAGCTTTGGATTTGCCTAATTGTCATTGTTTATTGTGACTTTCATTTTATTTAAACCCTCAATACTTCTTATAGGACATGCATTACAACGAATTATGAGTCACCCTCTCTTCCTTGATAACTTATACACAGGCCATGACGCAGAACGAATCGAGTCTCATTCTAGCTCATTGAAACACGAAGTGTTTGAATAGCGACGGTTATGATATGGACAATGTAACCAAATTAGTTGATGTCAAGTGGTCACAGAGCTAAATATATAAACGTTGATTGTCAGTTGTAGTAGCTATTCAATCATGTGTGTTTCAAACAGCGTCCATGTATAAATGGATTAATTCTATTGGAAATTGTAAATGTATGTAATGTGTTTTCTTTCTTCACTGTTCTTTCTCTAACTCATTTGTTCTTCTCTCATTCTTCCCTCTCTCCTTGTCTTTCTTTCCTTTCTCTCTGCCTCTGCGTCTCTCCAGCTTCCTTTCTCTGCCTCTTACTTCCCCTCCCTTTCCGCCTCTCTCTCCCTCTCTGTCCCTCTCCCCTTTCTCCCCCTCGTACTCCGATTCACTGTTTTCTTTCTCCTCTCTTCTCTACGTCTTTTCCCCCTTTCTCTCTTCCTCCTCTTTCGATCTTTCCCTCTTGCTCTTCTTCCTCTCTATCGCTTCCCCTCTCTCTGTGCTCTCTTCTCTCTCTCCCCTTGCTGTTCCTCCTCTCTCGCTCTTTATCCCTTCTCTTCTTCTCTTCCTCATATCTCGCTTCCCCTCTCTCTCTTCATCCTCTCTCGCTCTTCCTCCTTTCTTCCTCTCTCCCTAACTTTCTCCTTTCTCTCTTCCTTCTTTCTCTCCCCTCTTCCTCCTTTCTTTCTTCCTTTTCTCTCGCTCCTCTTTCTCTCTTCCTCCTACCTCTCTTTCTCCTTTCTCTAGCTCTTCCTCTTCACTCTCGCTCTGCTTCCTTTCTCCCTTCCTCCTCTCTCTCTCCCATCTCTTTCTCCTTTCTCTCGCTCTTCCTCTTCTCTCTCGCTCTGCTTCCCTTCTCCCTTCAACCTCTCTCTCTTCCATCTCTTTCTCCTTCCTCTCGCTCTTCCTCTTCTCACTCGCTCTGCTTCCTTTCTCCCTTCATCCTCTCTCTCTTCCATCTCTTTCTCTCGCTCTTTCTCTTCTCATTCGCTGTTTCCTTTCTCCCTTCCTCCTCTCTCTCATCCTCCTCTCTTCATCCTCTCGCTCTTCCTCCATCCTCTTCCTCTCTCTTCCTTCTCTCTCGTTCTTCCTCCTCTCTCTCCCCTCTCTTCCTCCTTTCTTTCTTCCTTTTCTCTCCTCTTTCTCTCTTCCTCCTTCTCCTTTCTCTCGCTCTTCCTCTTCTCTCTCGCTCTGCTTCCTTTCTCCCTTCCTCCTCTGTCTCTTCCATCTCTTTCTCCTTCCTCTCGTTCTTCCTCTTCTCTCTCGCTCTGCTTCCTTTCTCCCTTCCTCCTCTCTCTCTTCCATCTTTCTCTCGCTCTTCTTCTCTCTCGCTCTGCTTCCTCCTATCTCTCTCATCCTCCTCTCTCTTCATCCTCTCGCTCTACCTCCATTCTCTTCCTCTCCCTTCCTCCTCTCTCTCTTCCATCTCTTTCTCTCGCTCTTCCTCTTCTCATTCGCTCTGCTTCCTTTCTCCCTTCCTCCTCTCTCTCTCTTCCATCTCTTTCTCCTTTCTCTTCCTCTCTCCCTCTCTCTCTCTCTCTCTCTCGCTCTTCCTCTCTCTCAGTTCATTATGTGTATTCATTTAGGTAACTAGACAATAGATGGATGACAGGTCAGAGAGACGCTCCAAGAACCTACGTACATATTTATTCATTTTTCACCTACCATTAAACGCTTCAAAATTAAGAAATCCGTCCGAAATGTCCATGTGTCAAACTGACAATCAAGTAACAACTCCGTGGTAAAACTCAGCAATTGGCAAAAAGCAAGTATCAGTTACTCAGTAACGAGTAATGTGTTGTCCACTGCGTCCAGCGCCAACCCATTCAGCAGTTTAATGTTTACACGTCGAGTAATATGACCATGTACCCTGAAGAAACAACATAAGGACATACGCCGTAGTGATTGTGGCGGTAATGGTTAATAGGCAGGAACGTGCTTGAAGTATTTGAAACACCCCACCGCCCCACCCCATCAAACTCCCGCCCTTGTTCGTACTCAACTTTCCTCATTTTGCAGTGTTGGGTATGTGTGTTACTTCCAATGAGTGGGAGGGGCGGTCGGGTAGCCTAGTGGTTAAAGCGTTCGCTCGTCACGCCGAAGACCCGGGTTCGATACCCGACATGGGTACAATGTGTGAAGCCCATTTCTGGTGTCCCCCGCCTTGATATTGCTGGAATATTGCTAAAAGCGGCGTAAAACCAAACTCACTCACTCACTCACTCCAATGAGTGGGATCACAGCTGACCCAGTTGTACTGCAATTCGCTGTGCACAGCTGCGTCACTTGGGCGCCAAGAGTCCTATGGTCGTGGGTTCGAATCCGGTTTGCCCTGATAATATTTCCTGGTTTGTCAGCACCATACCCATGATCGTGGGGATCACCGAAGTGAAATGAATTAGACTTGCACCACTTTCCTCATACATTAAACTGAGTGAGTGAGTGAGTGAGTATGGTTTTACGCCGCTTTTAGCAATATTCCAGCAATATCACGGCGGGGGACACCAGAAATGGGCTTCACACATTGTACCCATGTCGGGAATCGAACCCGGGTCTTCGGCGTGACGAGCTAACACTTTAACCACTAGGCTAACCGACCGCCCCTTTTATGTAATTGAAAATTGAAAGAACTGTTGTTAAATTTGATTATGTCTATTTAACCATCACTCATGTCTGCAACAGTTTGTAAAACGTAATATGTGGCCGAGTAATTTTGTGTACAAATAATTGGTTCCAAGAAAACTGGGGTAAGAAATGAATTTGCACCACATGACCCCCACCACGTTGGAAATGTTTACTGATTTTGAAAGATACGATATCTAAGATGCGAAAACATTTTATAAAAATGTTTTAAAGTTTTAAATAAAATGACTGATCAACAAGCATGAAATCTAATTGACTCACTCACTCACTCACTCACTCACTCAACTAACACAAACAAACACACGTTTATACACGCTTTCCTCTTACAATATTTTAATACCAGTTGTCACCCGACAATTACACCGAGGGAAGTGTCATGTTCAACCTTGACATTATTTTCGCTAGTCCAAGATTCTTCTCCATAAGGAAACATTATATCATAAAAGTTGCTATGAATATGCGTGTTTTGGAACACGTCCTTGCGATAAATTTGTTGCACATTAAAAATAACTGTAAATATAATAAATCTCGTTGAAATAACAAGGACCTCTCGTAAATGCCAAACACGCAGCAAGTCGCATCGTAAACCATAGTACACAATGATGTGTCACTTTTCACTTGACCTTGAAGGAATTAATAATTTATTTTTGTTTCTTGCTAAACGGTGCGTCACATAGCTGGAGGTGAGGTGAGGTGAGGCGAGGTGAAATAGGTTCAAAGTCGCATCCAAGATTATTGCACTTATATGCCGACGTGCATGCACGTTTGTGTGTGGCTGCTTGTACTAGTCCGGACTGATCCCTATTGCGTAGAGACCCGTGAAGATCCGGGGTAGAATAGGTCTTCAGCAACCCATACTTGTCGTAAAAGGCGACTAACGGGATCGGGTGGTCAGGCTCGCCAATTTGGTTGATGCATGTCATCGTATCCCTATTGCGTAGATCGATGCTCATGATGTCAATCACTGGATTGTCTGGTCCAGACTCGATTTTTTACGGACCGGCGCCATGTAGCTGTAATATTGTTTATTGCGGCGTTAAACAACAAACCAACAAACAAATCCTACGGTTTTACAAACCAGTGATTGACATTATGAGCAACGTCGCACGACGTCGGGGCGTGGGACGTTATGCAATAAACCAAGTCACCGTGTCCATGCTTGTTGTATTATTTGTTTGTTTGTTTGTTGTTTAACGCCGCACTCAGCAATATTACAGCTATATGATGACGATCTGTAAATAATCGAGTCTGGACCAGACAATCAAGTGATTGACATCATGAACATCGATCAGCGCAATTGGGATCGATGACCTGCATCAACCAAGTCAGCGAGCCTGACCACCCGATTCCGTTAGTCGCCTCTTACGGCAAGCATGAGTTGCTGAAGACCTATTCTACCCCGGATCTTCACGGGTCCATGCTTGTTGTAAGTGGCCACGTAATGGATCGAGTGGCCAAGCTCGGTGACTTTGCTGCCAGTGCATGGTGTTGACGTAATGTCAGGAACACGCCCACGTGCAACAAAAGTGGAACCTGTAACGACTAAGGGGTACAACTGTGTACAGGGAATTGCGAAGCTTGCAGCCTGGTTCCCTGGGTATGCTGCGCTGGCGCTACACTGACCCAGGCAATGACTGCTCAATGGCCGCCTCCACTAGACGAACAAACATGGCGGACACATGTATTTACTATAGAGTGAGTGAGTGAGTTACGATTTAAAGTCACATCGGCAATATTTCAGCCATATAGTGACTATTTACTACAGAAAAACGCTAGAACGGGTGGTTATAACTTTTTCATAGCATTTTCATGAATGCTCTTGCAATGTATACGTCTCGAGAATAACATCCATCGTTACTTTTAGTGAAGTTAACAATATTTCAGCTGTTTCGAGACTCGAAATTGGTCGGTGAACTGTAAACAATGACACACAAACCATTTTCGACAGTGACATTTTCGTTAATATTTCGTGTCAGCTCACTGTTGTCACGAAATCGTACACATAATTCATGGAATTAAATGACCACGTTAATGAAATACCGTTAGCATCTTCATTTTAGCAAATCTGATTGTCGCCGATTATGCCCCGTTTTCTCCCATTGTAAAGTGGTGGGTTTAGCGGAATTAGCGCCCAGTATAATAACTAGTAAAAACAAACACTATTGATCCGTAATAATCGTTTTTAATGATAGGGTCTGTCACCTTTTAAGTAGTATTTCTTATAACATTTCCAAATTCTCCAACCAGGTGACCGCCTCCGTGGTCTAGTGGTAGAGCGTCCGCCCGGAGAGCGGAAGGTCCGGGGTTCGATCCCCGACCGCGTCATACCAAAAGACGTTAAAAAATGGTACTTGTTGTTACCCTGTCTGGCGCTCGGCATTAAGGGGCTAAAACAAGGACTGGTCGGCTCGGAGTCAGTATGCTGTGTCTGAGTGGGGTATTCATGTTAAACTTCGGCATGGTATCTCAGTGAGCTAGCACTATAAATCGGCATCAGTCCGGACTAGTACAAGCAGCCACACAAACACACACACGTACATGCACGTCGCTATATAAGTGCAATAATCTTGGACGCGACGTTAAACCCCATTTCACCTCACCTCACCTCCAACCAGGTGTGGATTAATTGTCTTGACATGTTTTCAATTACAGAGAAGATCTAACTTTGTCAGTGTGTGTATCTGTATGTCTGTGTGTGTGTCTGCCTGTCTGTTAATGTGTGCGTCTGTATGTGTCCGTGTGTGTGTATGTGTGTGCCTATACGTCTGTATGTGTGTGTGCATGTGCGTGTCTGTACATGTGTGTGTGTGTGCATGTGCGTGTCTGTACATGAGTGTGTGTCTGTCTGTGTATGCGTCTGTAAGTTTGTATGTGCGCTTGCGTGTGTGCGTGCGTGCGTGCGCGTGTGTGTGTAATAACAGGTAAGATATTCATGATTATCGTAGTTCAATGTATCCTCTTGTTTCCCAAGGGTTGTTAGTAACATATTTTTGCATATCTCCAGTTGGAGATGTATTATTTTCTGATTGGTTGATTGTAATAACCGTTAGAAAATTAAATAGTCGCTCCTTGGACTAGTTTGGTGATTTTGAGACATTTCCAAGCGTTTTTACTGCGAACAAACCTGGGTGCCCAGCTTGGGTGACATCACCTTATGGCATTTTGGTTGTTGTTTTTGTTGTTTAACACCGCGCTCAGCAGTATTCCAGATGTATGGCGGCGGTCAGTAAAGAATCGAGTCTGGACAACGCAATCCAGTGGTTGACATCATGAGCATCGACATATTCATTTGGGATGCGATGACATGCATCAACCAAGTCAACAAGACTGACCACCCGATCCCGTTAGTCGCCTCTTACAACAAGCATAGTCGCCATTTACGACAAGCATGGGGTGCTGAAGGCCTATACATCCAAACCCGTAATTGCAGAGATTATGTGAGTGAGTGAGTGAGTTAAAATTTTACGTCGCATCGGCATTATCTCAGCCATATAGCGACGAGACCAAGTTAATATAGTTACAACTTAGTCATTAATGCAAACTTTTGTTTAAAAACAAGTTGTAAAACATATTTGAGCATATTATATTTAGAAACAATTCATGAAAATAGTTGAGCATAACAATATTATATATACAGTTTTAAAACACGGGCTATAGGCCACCAGTAACCAAAGCTAGGTCACCTCGTTGGGGATCAAGGGGACTTACATACATCTGCTTCCTGCATAATACCCAAGCAGGATTTACGTCATCACTTTAGCCACTGGTGGTTGTGCACAATGCTAGACAATATTAAAAAATACTCATCGATGAGTTGGCTTAAAAACACTGGTTGATGATAGTTACATTGATTACGACAGGACTATGTGTCACACAGGGGGGCAATATTTTTACGGTACTTTAACCTCCTGGACAGAGCCTTCAATAATGTATATTAATAGTAGCATCACACCAAAGTTAAAAACAAGCATTTAATTATTCACATACATATTTAAAATTTATTATACAGACCAATTTCTTTCAAGTAATTTATAATGAGATGCCCGCTGACACGGGAAAAGAGATCTTTCAGATTTATGCTTTGGTAATGTGAATCCCTTGCGATTGCAAAGTCCACACAGTCAAGCAATATATGCTTGACGGTGTACCTTTCATCACAAAGGATACACTTAGGAGGTTCGTCCTCATCTGTCTTAAGCAGATATGTGTGTAAACCGACTGTGGCCAATACGACATCGCCGTAATACAACCTCGTCATATCTTGACTGACAACCCAAGTAGGTATGACCGATTTTTGGTTTCAATTCGTGTAGTTTATTGCTTCCTTCTTGGGTGTCCCACCTCTTTTGCATGAGATCCCCAGTATAAGATTTGATGGTTGGTTGAGAAATCACTGTACGGGATAAGAAATGGAGAGCTGTCAAGAGCTGCTTTAGCTGCAGCATCGGCTTTTGAGCAGAGATTATGTGATGAAATCCCATGTGTACATGTCAACTAACAACTGACTGTCCGAATCTCTCTGATGGGTTAATAAGCTTGTTTCTAAAATCCAGCTGACGCTATTTCCCAAAAATACACTCACTCATCTGATCTTTTGGAGGGGTCTATAAATACGTAAACCCGAGGCGTTGCCACTAATGTTTTACATTACATTTACATTGTTTTATCAGTGTTTTGTACAAAATAACCCTGACAATGAAAAATGTCGTGAAGGGCCTCTTTCATTCACTTAAATAGATCAGGAAGATCCGACACTTCAGCCAAGGCGGAATACAGCGTAAACCGGAAGTACTCGGGCGAACTTTTCCGGCTCCGCACGACAGCCATTGGGCCAGAGCAGCTACTCATGTGGACAAAGTACCCAGTAATAAACATTTCCCAACCAATAATTATAATCATTATTACTGTTTTTGTTTTGACTGTTATTTTATGTTTGCGTGTTTGTTTGTTGTTTAACGCCATTCGGAAATGTTGGGCGTTGAATGAAATACGTGAAAAGCATTTCCGAACCCTATACTTAATAACTCATATGGATAAGACTTGAACATGTTTAAAGCTTTGAAGACATCAAAAAGTATTTTTGTTCCTGTAAGGCAGTCCATGGCAGTGATCTTGAAAATACAAGATTGGTTGGTTTGTTGTTTTACGCCGCATTTTGCAATATTCCAGCTATATGACGGCGGTCTGTAAATAATCGAGGCATAGACGCCTTTTACGACAAGCATGGGTTGCTGAAGACATACTACAAGAAAACACAAAGATATTTTAAGAACATGACACCACATTGAATATGACAGTCTCGCGCACTCTCTCGAATATGCTGTATTTTATGTGATTGAAACAACCCTAAAATATGATTTCAGAACCTGTAATCATTCGCGTGTCCTCGTCTTACTGACTTACTTGCTAATTTACATATACCACTGCCACATGCTAATTTACATGTACCACTGCCAAAAGCTAATTTGCATATACCACTGCCAAAAGCTAATTAGCATGTACCACTGCGAAAAGCTAATTTGCATATACCACTGCCAAAAGCTTATTTGCATATACCTATGCCACAAGTTAATTTGCATATACCACTGCCAAAAGCTAATTTGCATATACCACTGCCAAAAGCTAATTAGCATGTACCACTGCGAAAAGCTAATTTGCATATACCACTGCCAAAAGCTTATTTGCATATACCTATGCCACAAGTTAATTTGCATATACCACTGCCACAAGCTAATTTGCATATACCACTGCCACAAGCTAATTTCCATATACCACTGCCACAAGCTTATTTGCATATACTACTGCCACAAGCTAATTTGCATATCACATGACTGGACTTTTCTCTCGTTTGTAAACAAACGCGTTTATTCTAAAATCAGAGCAGACTGGCCTAATGAAAGCTTGTCGGTGCGCTTCACATATTGTTTTCCATAATCATACAGATATCTTACTTCAACAATGTGAAGAGCATGACACTATATCTTTACACATCAAGACCCGTGAAGATCCGGGGTAGAATAGGTCTTCAGCAACCCATGCTTGCCGTAAAAGGCGACTATGCTTGTCGTACAAGGCGACTAATGGGATCCGGTGGTCAGGCTCGCTGACTTGGTTGATATATGTCATCGTATCCCAATTGTGTAGTTCGATGCTCATGATGTCAATCTATAGATTATGGAACTACATGCATTTGCAATATATTTAAGGTGTGTTTCAACCGTTGTAAACATCATAGTTGTACACATGGTGTCTATTCATAGTGAGTGAGTGAGTGAGTGAGTTAAGATTTATAGTCAAATCGGCAATATTTCAGCCATATCGTGACCAGATCAAGTTGTACATTAATAATACATAAACATAGACATTAAAATCTGTCGACAAAGGACAGCAAAAACACTAGACTATCAGATATTCCAACTATATGACGGCGGTCTGTAAATAATCGAGTCTGGACCAGACAATCCAGTGATTGATATCATGAGCATCGACCCACGCATTTAGGATCGATGACATGTATCAACCAAGTCAGCGACCCTGACCACCCGATCCCGTAAGTCGCCTTTTACGACAAGCATAGTCGCCTTTTACGGCAAGCATGGGTTGCTGAAGACCTATTCTACCTCGGAATTTCCAATGACAGCAGCACTGGAGACTGTGCTACCGTCCTTGGGTCAATCTGTAAAAATGGAACGGTGGGTCTCATATTTATTTGTATATATTCTTGCTGATATATCAATTGATATGTGTCTGATTTTTTTAAATTGTGTAAGAGTAAAGTCCACCTCCGGTCTGATAAGCTGCCAAGGAGGAGAAGTCAAAAGCCTGAAAGGAGAAATATTATCTAAATCAATATTGGCAGCTGTGATGTGGGGTTTAATCCGAATGCCTAGTGGTGGGACCAGCTTAGGCTTACTATGAAAAAGTTCTTTGTAAAGGGGTTGAAATATACAGTTATATGCAGGGTTTAACGGGTTTGAGCGTAATTTTGTAATGTATTGAAGCGATAATTTGATACGCCGTTGCTTCAACGATGGTTCATCAGCTTCTACATATAAGCTATCTACAGGAGACGTTCGAAATGCGCCAAGACATAGGCCCTGATGGTGAATGGAATCTAATTTGGACTGCGGTCATATAGCTGGAATATTGCTTTGTGCGGAACTAAACAACAAACCAACCAAACATGATCATCGATCCACGCAATTGGGATACGACGACATGCATCAATCAAGTCAGCGAGCCACCCCATACAGTAGGTCGCCTCGGTAGTCGCCAAACATAGTCGCCTTTTACTGCAAGCGTGGGTTGCTGAAGACCTATTCTACGCAATTAAACGTTTAATTGCACAAACGTTCAGAGAACAAGAATGGGTGTTTCTTTTGGAAGGATGCTAAATCAAGAAAGCTAAATAAGGTATGGAAGGATGAACATAAAGTTGCCAGGAGGGTTAAACAAGTCCTTGGTCATCGTTTGGCATATATGATTCACCATAATACACTATCTCTGCGGGCTTCGTCTACACTCAGGGTGCCGATGCTGTGTACTGTTTCCAATGTGGTGGGTGTGCGGCCGAGACGATGGGCGTCCCACGACGATCCTTGGGTGGAACACCACAAGTGGTCCCCACACTGTGACTACCTCAAACTAACCGGTCTGGTGAAACACAAGAAGAAGCTACAGCTACACTATCTCCGCGAGGAGAATGTGAATCAGAGAAACTCGAATGGTGTAGCACGGCCGGCTGCCTAGGAGGCCGTTTCCCTTTTCCTGTGTACCTGTTCAAGTTCCCGTTCAAGTTCCCGTTCAAGTTCAAGTTTGCTGCTGCTGTTGTTACTGCTGTTATTGTGGATGGTTCAGTCTATTTCCGATTCCTGTTTCCAACAAGCTTTTCTTTGTTGGACCCACAAGTGGTGCCACGTAGGGCACCCAGATGGCATACCCAGATGGTATACCCAGATGGTAGCAAGTACCGCTTTGATGATCCTTGTCTTGTCCTAAGTTTGGACATGATGATTCTTCTTTGACAGCAGCAGAAAAGTTTTTCTTTCCCAAAACGGCCCTTTTCAGGGCCACCCATCTCACCCAAAAGACAACTTTCATCCTTTGCTTTGCCAACCCAACAATCCAAAACAAAGAACCCACACCCTCCCCTAGACCTCTTGGGGGCACACGTCTACGCGTGACACCACATGGTACGTCTCAGAGACACGTAGTACACTGCGTTTGCATGGAGACACGAGTCAACCACATCACGTGTGCATGAAAACACATGTCACAGTACGTGTGTAGACTTACACGGGTGTCAACACCTCGGTATAATTAAACAAGTGACAACGTCATGATAATATTGTTCAACGTCTGCTTGAGAGACACACACACATGACACCACGTTTTTGTTTTTTTTTGCATGAAGACACGGATGAAACAAGACGTTCATCACGCGACACGCAGTACATCACCTGTGCAAACGTCACGTATGTCTATCGATCTTTCTCTATCCATCTTAATACTAAATAAATGTTTGTAGTCACACACATACACATACACATACACAGGACACCACGTTTTGCCTGGCAACATGCGTGAAACACTGCGTGTGCCTGGCAACATGACCTACATCACGTAGGCATGGCATCATCATTCTATGGATCAACGTCAACGTCTTTTTGAAGACATACACACACACACACAGGACAACGTACATCACGTAGGCATTCCAGCATCACGTTCATGCCTACCTATGACGGTCCGCCTTTAGCATTCAGACGACCGTCTACCTAAAAAATACCAAGGCTACCCAAGAAGAAAAAAACTGATCGAAATCTGACCAATCAGAAGCCTGGGTTATCGATCAATCAGAGGACCATGCTGGGCTCTGAATGGTCGAACCAGGGTTGTGCTTTCTCTCCCATGGTAAAATTCACTTCCTATGGAAAAGAAACACAGGGGTCGGTCCGTTTTGGAAAACCGAGGTGCTGGCCAGGCACCGGAACGAAACAATCGGAGCTGCTGCCTGGGGAACCAACCAGGAAGCAGGGTGTCAGTGGCTCTCCTATAAAACAAGAGAACAACCATTCGAGTGGGTCAGTGCCACTTGTGATAAAAAGAAAAAATCAGCGGCAACAGCAACAACATGGAAAAATAAGAAAACTGGGATCTGGAACTGATTTCTACTAAGAATGAAACAGCATCGTTACCTCCATGGCAATGTGGTAGATGCCAAGGGTACCTGCCAGTGTACGAACATGGTACAAGGGCATGGGATGGGACTTTCCAATGCGTGTATTGCAACACTGTGCTGAAGGACACCTACATGCGTCGTTTAACGCACACAAGTAGGTGTCCTGTAAGACGCCAAATGACTGTCCACCGGTGCCTTTGAACCGTTGCGTGCACCTGTATGTGAAGAAGTCATCTTCTTCAAAACGGCCCTTTTCAGGGCCACCCATCTCTCCCGAAAGAACGCTTTCATCCTTTGCTTTAACGGCCCTCAAACCCAAACAAAGAACCCGCCTCCTCCTCCCTCCCTCCCTCCCTTCACCACCACCCACCCTGCACAACCACCACCCACCCTGCACAACCACCACCACCTTTTCTATGTTTAGAACAACAACAACCATGTCGATCTTGTTCACCTTTTACGACCGCTTCTCTGGGTTGTTTTTCCCAATTCCCTCCTCCTCCTCCCCTGGAAACGGAGGCAACGTCCTCTTGAAGGTGTGCGCGCGGTCTGTAAAATAATCGAGTCTGGACCAGACAATCCAGTGATTAATATCATGAGAATCGATCCACGCAATTGGGATCAATGACTTGCATCAACCACGTCAACGAGCCTGACCACCCGATCCCGTTTGTTGCCTCGTACGACAAGCATAGTCACGTTTTACTGCAAGCATGCTTTGCTGAAGACATATTCTTCACAAGTAAACTTTTAATTTCACAAGGGTCAGAGAACAAGAATGGGTGTTAAATCCGGAAAGCTAAATAAAGAGTACGTAAGGATGAACACAAAGTTACAAGGAGGGTTAACATTTAAACAAGTCCTTATTCATCGTTTGGCATATATGATTCACCATAATAGATTATCTCGACCCCCAAATCTGGAGTGTTCTCATTAATGTGGAAATTCACTTTGTTTTAATATGAAACACGTCCAGTTAGAAAACCACCACACAAATGTAAAACGAAGTTCTTGTTATTTAAAAAAGAATTGAAGTGGTCAAGATTTGGACCCCTAATTGTGTGTTTGTTCATGACTCCTGAGTGTTTGTTCATGACTCCTGAGTGAGTGAGTGAGTGAGTTAAACTTTAACGTCTCATCGGAATTATTTCAGCCATAAAGCGACGAGACCAAGAGTGAGTGAGTGAGTTAAACTTTAACGTCTCATCGGAATTATTTCAGCCATAAAGCGACGAGACCAAGTTAATATATATACAATTTGGTTATTTATGCAATGTCATTTTTAAAAACAATTTATGAAACATATTGGAGCATACTATATTTTAAAACATTTGATGAAACATATTTGAGCATAACAATATCATTAAGACAGTTTTAAACACGGGCTATAGGCCACCAGTAACCAAAGCTAGGCCACCTCGCTGGGGATCATGGAGACTTACAGTACCTCTGCTTCCTGCATGATACCCCAGCAGGATTTACGTCATCACTTTAGCCACTGGTGGTTGTGCACAATACTAGCCAATATTAAAAAATACTCTTCAATGAGTTGGCATAAAACACTGGTTGATGATAGTTACATCAATTACTATAGGATTACGTGTCACACAGATGGACAATATTTTTACGCTACGTTAACCTCCTGGACAGAGCCTTTAATAATGTCAGTTGCTAATAGCATCACACCAAATTTTTAAAAAAGCATTTAATTATTCACATACATATTTAAAGTTTATTATACAGACCAATTTCTTTCAAGTAATTTATGATGAGATGCCCGCTGACACGGGAAAAGAGATGTATGTGTTTCGCTGACAGATTATATGCTTTTCGTAAGAGGCGACTAACAAGATCGGGTGGTCAGCCTCGCTGACTTGGTTGATGCATGTCATCGATCCCAATTGTATGAATAGATGCTCATGATATTAATCACTGTATTGTCTGGTCCAGACTCGATTATTTACAGACCGTCGTCATAATGGTGAGTGACGCGTTAAATAAACAACAATCAAACCAAACCACTGACAGATGTCAAGACCACTGAGAGCAAGGGCGGGGACCAGAACACCAGCTGTTTCAGGATCAACCATCAGGGACCAACCATCAGGGAGCGGCATCAGGGAGCGTCATGCGGAACTGAACATTGACCCGGGCATTTCACAGATGGATTTGCCGTTTTAGTCTCAATATTATTTATTTGATAGGTAGGGAGGTTGTATTTCAGGGGAAGCCGCCGGAGCCAACCAGAGAGAGCCGAGAGAGATACATGCAGTATGGAAGATGGTTGACAAAACTGGCTGACGGGCCTAAAAGTTCTCTGACCAGTTCTTAGCTATGGCCTCGGCGAAGGGGGTTCACTCCTGTTACATTACCTTAACAAATTTTGTCTTAAACCGGGGATCACGAAGCTCAATCAATGATAATATCTTAAGTCTAAGACAAAATTTGATCTAAGTCCTAACTGCCAAGACCCGTGAAGATTCCGGGGTAGAATAGGTCTTCAGCAACCCATACTTGCCGTAAAGGGTGACTATGCTTGTCGTAAAAGGCGACTAACGGGATCGGGTGGTCAGACTCGCTGACTTGGTCGATGCATGTCATCGATCCCAATTGCGTGGATCGATCCTCATGAGGTCAATCATTGGATTGTCTGGTCCAGACTCAATTATTTTGCAGAGCGCTGTCATATCGCTTGAATATTGCTGAGTGCGGCATTAAACAACAAACAAACAAAAGTAAAAACAGATACAAATGAGGGGATTAATTGAAAGGTCAAAGTCATCAACGGCTAGCCGCTTTGTAGCGAGTGACGAGGGAAGCCTAGATTCAAGTTTCCTTAAAGGGAGGCCCCCTCCAGATTACATACTGGGGTAACCCCTTAAACGTGAGGTTGGTTTGTTGGTTGGATGGTTGTTTTTTGTTGTTGAACGCCGCACTCAGCAATATTCCAGCTACATGACGGCGGTCTGTAAATAATCGAGTCTGGACCAGACAATCCAGTGATCAGCAACCCATGCTTGCCAAAGACCTATTCTACCCCGGAATCTTCACGGGTCGGCGGAGGTTTTCCGCCTCATGCGTCGCCTAAGGGCTAAAAAGCAATTCATCGGACATTTCGAGACCGATTCAACCCTCTTGATCTGTACAACGACGAAGAGCTCTTTGAGAGATACAGATTTCGTCGTTCTACCATTTCTTTCATCGTTGGTCCAACCGCTGATGAACTTGCATAGATTCTACCCCACTCAGCGTTCCCACAGTCTCCCACCTATTATTCAAGTTTTGATATTCCTTCCGTTTGTTGCCACTGGGGCTTTTCACCTTTATTGAAACACCCCATCCTGACCAGCAATCTCAAATTAATGAATGTACTTAGTTGATATAAACAAAAAGTGTCAACGGTTTAACATACAATATAATATATTCACACAAAAGGATCCCCCCCCCCCCCCCCCCCCCCTTTAAATGATACATCAACACACACTATCATATTTGTTTCAGTTCTCCGGAGTCTGGGTCCTCATACCAGAACCCCATCAACGTCACACCCTCGGCCAGCACCAGCGCCAGCCACACCAGCAGCTGTGTGCTGGATGACTACATTCCTCTGGAATTTCACACACCTGTTCAGGTGCTCAGCCCTTAAGAAGTCTCACTAAGGGAAAAGAGAGAAAGATTAGAAATCGAAGTGCTTGAACTCCAGAAGGAGTATTACAGTCTCAAAATAAAGAAATTAAAAAGCAAATAACTGATATTGTATTTTACACAAGGTTATAGGTCAAAGCATGGTTCTTTGATAAATTGTTATAGTTAATTTAATGATTTTTACAAGTTTTAAGGTTGCAATATTGATATTTCATAACCCATTGAAATAAGTCACAGTTGGTACCGTATTAATATTAATGATTGGTGTAACTCGATATGACTGAGATTGTTCTATCTATCTACAAAAAATGTATATAGTATATATATATGAATATTAGTAAAATCTTGCTCCTTTTTCACTGCTTTTTGTTACTGAATTCAATGTTTTCTAAATTAATTAACTGAAATGTATTTTCTGACTGAATTATTTGTAAAAGGAACTAGAGAAAGACATTGTATATTCTATTTATTATAACCAAAAACATGTGTGATTGTTGTAACTTAATTAAAATCTTTATCAACTTGCCTTTGTGTTGGTTCAACTTTAATGGTACAAGTAGCTCACCATATCAATCTTGTAGAGACATAATGAAACGCAGCAAAAATGAATAACAAAATAGATATAGGTGTTATGGGAATATCTGAAAATTGGTCAAACCTATCATAAGCCTCTTTATAACCATTTTATCAGGTTCTGGTAACCCTACGCTTCTTTGCAAGTGGAAGTTTCCTGCAAATCACTGGCGACACATTACAAATCAACGGCCACACGAGTTGTTTCCCTTGCCATCGCGTCTCTTGTGCCCAGGTTTGTTACCTGGCCGTCAGAGAGGGATAAAGGCGACATTGGAAAGGAATTCTACAATATATCTCGATTTCCTGGAGTCATCGGATGTATCGATGGGACAGGCACAATCAGACAACGAAACTGCCTTTGTCAATAGGAAAGGTTGGTTGGTTGGTTGTTTAACGCGGCACTCATTAATATTCCAGCTATATGACGGCGGTCTGTAAATAATCGAGTCTGGACCAGACAATCCAGTAATTAATATCATGAGCATCGATCCACGCAATTTGGGATCAACCAAGTCAGCGAGCCTGACCTCCCGATCCCGTTAGTCGCCTTTTATGGCAAGCATGGGTTGCTGAAGACCTATTCTAATTGTAGAATAGGTCTTCGGCAACCCATGCTTGCCTCAAAAGGTGACTATGCTTGTCGTAAAAGGCGACTAACGGGATCGGGTGGTCAGACTCGCTGACTTGGTTGATGCATGTCTCGATTCCAATTGCGTGGAGGCGACTATGTTTGTCGTAAAAGGCGACTAACGGGACTCGATTATTTACAGACAGCCGTCATATAGCTGAAATATTGCTGAGTGCGGCGTTAAACAACAAACAAACCAAATCACTGGATTGTCTGGTCCATACTGATTATTTACAGACCGCACTCATATAGCTGGTATATTTAGTCCAGTAATTAAAAGGTCCAGGTTCAATAAAATTGACGGAAAAGGTTTATTGCTGGATTTTAGTGCCTTGGCATCTATACATTATAAAATAAAAAATAGTTTACCAAAATCGGACATTGGGAACCATCCGAAAATAGGTCAAATCCAAGATGGCCGCCAATAAAAGTAATAAGAGTCATAAACGTGGAACCAATAACAATAAAAACATTTATGATGAGTCTATCTATATTAGCTTGCCAGGATACATGCAAAGGAATGTATATTTAACAATTTTGAAAGGAAAATTCACATAGAAATTTAAAATAATGCTTCAAAATGACGAAAAAGTACATAAATTTGTTAATATCAGTAATTCTTGCAGAACATGAACCGATTTATTATAATGTTGACGTTTTACATAAAAAATCATACAGTTTATTGTCTTCACATAAATAATCAAGTTAGAAACAAATATAATTGAAAAAACCCAAAGTATTTATTCCCTTCTTCAAAATGGCGGCCGAGCATACAATGTTTTAAAGATAGACCTCAAGAACATAAAGGTATGTATAAGCTATTTTTCTTTTATAGCTAAAATGAAAACTTGTATAATATATAGTTGATTAGCTCTAGAGAGGAATAACTGATGAAAATATGAACAAATATAAATATTAAATTTGAAACAGCCTTAAAATTAACATCAACATTTGTATCAAGGGAGATTATCCAAACTCCGGGAAGAAGTTATTTTTCTTTAAATGGTATTAGCTTCTCAGGAACTTAATTAAAAGTCAATTCAGAAGATATAATCAAGACATTTAGCACAAAAATCATTTGCTATAATCGGAAAAGCAACATGTGTATCTGTACACATGTAAACCATATTTCTATCAACTGTTACTATTCGCAGGTGACTATTCTCAACTGAAGGTGTCCTATGTAGATCACAGATGGCGACTTGTTTGCTATGTATGGAACCAGTTAACCTGGACAAACCCCAGGCTACAAACTGTAGCCTGTTTGTACACAGACAGTGTCGAAGTATGCATATAAATCCAAGGGCAATCAAAGTAGTTGAAAACTCTTCGATCATATGTTTAAGACTTAAACTTTAAAACTCACTGTTTTCTATGCTGTACTTGTATTGACCAGGATGTTGCATACAAACATCCATATAGAAGTGTACTTCAGCCGTGCGATGGCTCTTGAGTTACTCAACAAATGTCAACAGGCAAGATGATTGGGCCAAGATGGTACAGTCAAGTATCGTGCCCATATACGATCTACCAGCTGAAGAAGCTATCCATCACCATGCTTGTGATAAGAATTTTCGGAGAGGGACAAGTATACTTGCAGCTTATATTGAACATGAGGAGGCTCCACCAAAGAAACGGAGACTTGGTCGACTGAAGTGTACGTCCTAGATGACAGCATTTGAGATTGCCATTTATTACTTGGAAGAGAATGATGATGAAACGATTCCTTTGGACAATTTGCATCACATTATGAAGTCAATGAGTGCACTGAGTGATGATCAACTACACACTACATCTCAGCTGAAAAGGGAATTCATGAATCACTATGGGAACAAGGTATTCATAACTACAATCAGGCAACAACCTAACATTGCATCTCTTACAGCATATGAAAATGTTGCAAAGGTGGACAAATCCGACATGGACAGTTTGATTAAAGTTGGGGGAGGATACATTCATACGCAGGTAGAGAGCATGTCGAAACATGTTGATGTGTATCTCGACAATGAGCAGATGGCATTGATTGACACCAATCTTGATTACCTCCCACATGCATTACGCATCCTCCTTCAAGCTATCATCAAGAGCTGAAACAGTAAACTCCATACTGCGTCATTGGGTCAGGCAATAATGCATTCGACATGTCCCCATCATTTCTGCCTCCTCGACAAGTTTGACAAAGTATCACACTATAACACAAATATGGTCATCGTAATTTAGTGGATATGATAAGCCAACTCGGTTTCAGCTCCTCGTAAATTTAGAAAATTCTCGGTGACCACTCATGGTGTTCACCTAATCAGAGACATTGCAGATACATTCGTGCAATACCAGGCTGGTTATATAGATCATGCCAGCAAAAGGTTTGATGGCACTGGCTCAATCCATGCCATGGGCGAGATGGTGAAACGGAGGGTACCAAGAGTTAAGGTGGACTTGGATGATGTTAAAAAAATCAACAGTGTCAAACTATTCTCACAAAGAAATCAAAAGGCAGTACTGGCGAACATTTTCTATCCACCAATTGGTGACTTCTGTCTTGATGAAAAGAATAGCAAACTAGATATTTTGTGGAGTGCGCCACTTCTGTGTGTGTCGACCACTGTGTTCCGGTTGCATGCAGTTGCTCCATTCTGACATTCTATACCCCAGGAAGAGCTCATATATAATCTTGTCGATTATCAACATGACACCAAGTGACGAATACTGTGTCAGATCAACGCTGGAGTATATTTCCAAACATGCCAGACGACACTGAATCACACCGGTTATTACAATCGACCAGCAACTTTGGTGAATTGCATACATGATCATCGAATCACGGCCAGCTGAGAGCCCCTTGCATCAAATAGCCCTGGTCTTGGGGGGATTCAATACTGAGATGAGTTTTGTGGGTACAGTTGGGAATCTGATGGCTGGATCTGGGTTAAAGGAGATTATCACTCAAGTATTTTCAGAGGGTAGTACAGATCAGATGTTGTCCGGCAAATCAGTGTTACAAGCTGTGCGGGCTCATTTCTTGAGGAACCACTTCTGCAATGCTCTTATCGTGTTTAATGGTTATTTTGGTGTTTTTCGACCAAGGATGAGACCCATCAGAGAAGAACTGGAAGTGAGATTGGAGTAGATGTGGATTCCACACCAGACATGATTCTGAAAGTGAAGAAAAAGACCTTTTAGCAAATGAAAGAAACAAACAAAATTCATCACTATGTTGGGGTCAAAAATCGAAAAAGGTGGGTTTTCAGATTAAACACTCATCCGGAGATGCTGACTATGACATTGCAATGTCTGCCTGTACATTGGCTCAAATACAGCCTGTGGTAGTGGAAGGGAAAGACACCGACCTTCTCATCCTGTTGCAAATATCACTTAAGACCCGATACCATGAGGCCATCTTTCTTCAGACAAGGTACAAAGATCATTGACATCTTCATCCTACAGATGATCCTTGATCCTAAACTCAGCCATTCTTTGCACATGCATTGTCAGGGACCAATACAACATCGAGGCCATATGGCATAGGGATGGTCTCAGGAATATTCAAAGGTTTTCATGGTGACAGGTGGAAACCATGCAGAAATCGAGCAGGCTGGTAATCAGGCACTTGCAATCCTCTACGGCTGTATGCCTGGCTTGTATTAGAATTCTGAACGTGTGACAAAATTCACTGAGAAAGTATGTATCAAGCTCAAATTACCTACCCCTTCGACACCTTCCACTGACATCAGATGCTGCCAGATTGCCCAGCCAACGAGTCTGACTCCAAGTGCAGACCTGGCTAGGTAACAATATGGATGCGACAGAATGGGGCTGGACGCTTCACAAGAGCAACAAGGGCACTATATTGAAACCAATCACAAAGGCACCAAGCTGTCACTCCTAAATTTCTGTTGAAAATAATCAGATACAATTGCACTGGAAAGTGTGATGAAAACACATGCTCATGCAGAAAAAAATTGTCTACAATGTACCTCAGCATGTGGATAATGCAAAGGGATGACATGTTCAAATGAACCAAGTCATCACTTTTCTGACATTACTGAATATTCGTCTCTTCATGTCCAGTATATGAGTGTGAATATAAAGACTGTCTTGAACTTTAGACATTTAAATTGATAGTAAGTTTGACTTGTAAACTGTATTATTGCAGGGTTATTCCCTCTTTATAAGCCCGTGTTAAGTATTTTGTAGTCCGATATGGAACAATTGCATTTTTTTCACATTTCGGGGAGCCGTAATTTATTTCTGTGTAAGATTTCACTTCAAAATTGTTAAAAATATATTCCCTTGCTTGATCCTATGAAGTTGATTATAATTAAAGTCATCATCCATGTTTAGATTTTGATTGATTCTTTTTTTAAAACTTTTTCGATTTTCGTTTGTATTAATTGATGGTGGCCATGTTGGATTTGACCTATTTTGGGTGTTTCCCCAAGTCAAATTTTGGTAAACTATTTTTTTTGTAAAGTAGACCTATCAAGGCAGTGAAATGTGTTAAAAAACCTTTTCCGTCAATTTTGTTGAACCTTCATGAAAAATAAACCTTTAATTACGGACTAATTGCTGAGTGCGGCGTAAAACAACACACAACACCAAAACCTGTTTGTTCGAATATTCTTTTCATAAGATTTGATAGGTTTATTGTGTGTAACTGCAGTATGTACGTATTTCTTGGGATGTGTAATAGTCAATATTATAAGTTCATATAACCAGCTGCAATGTCCATGAATAGCCGTTTCATTTTATTTTACAACTAAAATTGAATACATTGCTTCAACAAAATGAATAATATTTTTCGTTAAAATATATGCACACATTTCTGAAAGAATTGTCTTTGCCTTGGAATTGTTTTTTCTGTCGTTCGATACACAGAACTGTGATATTTAACGATTCGCCAGGTGCGCGTTATAGTCACAAACAATTTACGAATTATTCCTCTCGTTTTGCATTATATAATCAATGGGTTCATTCTTTTTTCAATATTGTGATCACAGGATATTATAAAACTGTTTACTTTATTTCTCCAGGAATTGTATAAAAATATAATACCAGTGTCATCTTACTCAGACGTTATCAAAGACATAAAACCAGCCATTACGTCAAATAGAATGGTGGTGTTATTTTGGGGGTGGGGGGGGGGGGGGGGGGGGGGTATTTCATTACATTTGATGACGCTAGTGCTCCATTAATAATGGTGCAATATTAGTCAAATTACACTTACACATTCAGGAAAATGTTGAAAAGTAAGGTTGGGTTTTGGTTGGTTGGTTTGTTGTTTAACGCCGCACTCAGCAATATTACAGCTATATGACGGCGGTCTGTAAATAAATCGAGTCTGGACCAGACAATCCAGTGATTAATATCATGAGCATCGATCCATTCAATTGGGATCGATGACATGCATCAACCAAGTCAGCGAGCCTGACCACTCGATCCCGTTAGTCGCCTTTAACGACAAGCATAGTCGCCTTTTACGGCAAGCATGGGTTGCTGAAGACCTATTCTAGCCCGGATCTTCACTTAGTTATAGGTCAGATATAGGGCCATCCATTTCTCTATTATCTCTTTTTTTATGAAGTACGATTTCATCATTTCTTATGGGTATTTTTTATGACTAAAAGTATACAGTTTCAATATCGATAATTGTGTTGGAATAGTTTGGTTCCTAGTGAACTAAACACAACGAAAAATATTGTCCTTACCGACAGCTAATTCTCACCAAGTGACCTGAGGTACAATAAACTAGTGCTAAGCATAGCGGAGTTATGCCCCCATTTCTTTGTTTTGGTTGGTTTGTTGTTTAACGCCACACTCAGCAATATTCCAGCTTTATGACGGCGGTCTGTAAATAATCGAATCTGGACCAGACAATCAAGTGATTGATATCATGAGCATCGATCCACGCAATTGGTTGTTTTACGCCGCACTCAGCAATATTCCAGCTTTATGACGGCGGTCTGTTAATAATCGAGTCTGGACCAGACAAACCAGTGAATGACATGACCATCGATCCACGCAATTGGGACACGATATGACATGCATCAACCAAGTCAGCGAGCCTGACCACCCGATCCCGTTAGTCGCCTTTTACGGCAAGCATGGGTTGCTGAAGACCTATTTGTGAGATCATTTTATTCGGACAAAACATTTAAGCACATGATTGGTTGGTTGGTTATTTAACGCCGCACTCAGCAATATTCCAGCTTTATGACGGCGGTCTGTAAATAATTGAGTCAGGACCAGACAATCCAGTGATTGATATCATGAGCATCGATCCACGCAATTGGGATCGATGACATGCATCAACCAAGTCAGCGAGTCTGGATGAGGGATCGTCACTTGTCCTGCTTGACTATTGATTTTGCCATCACAAGGGATTAAAATTTCAAATCATCATCTCTTAAGGATCTTTTTAATAGTATTAGTTGTCATTTAACTATGGGATTTTAAAAAAATATTGATAATTTTGATTGTATAGATAGTTATTTTTTTATAATATTGGTAGTAATTTTTTTTATAATATTGGTAGTGTTTTGGCTGTAACCTTTATAGGGGGTTGAAGTGGTGTAAAATTATTGTCCCCCTGAGAGTAAGATCACATCCAGAAAGTACATTTATTCCAACCACAATTTTTAAGGGTAGTATATTTGTTTCTTTTTAATGAAAGCTTAATTGCATGCCATCACCAGCATCTGAAGGGATGGTGTAAATCCTGCTGGGGAGCCGTGCAGGTGGCAGAAGTATTGTAAGTCCCCACAGTCCCCAGTAAGGTGGCCTAACTTTAGTTGCTGGCGATCTATAGGCCGTTTTTATAATGTATTGTTGAATAATAGGTTATTCTTTTAATTGTTCTAAACTATACTTACTTACTTACTTACTTACTTACTTACTTACTTACTCATAAACTGTGATATACTAGTTAGTATACTGTCCGTCGATGACTGGTTTTTTTTATTCCTCTAAATTTAAGTATTATTAATGTTCTCGTCACGATATGCCTGAAATATTGCTGATGTGACGTAAAGCATAAACTCACTCACACTTCAACTTTAAAAAATGGTCGACATAACGGGCAAAGGGTCCCCCTTGCTGGGTCTCGGGGTCATACATGTCAAAGCTTCTTGGACTTCTAGGGTGGTGCACGTGCCCATCCAGGCCATCTCCTCATCCGTATGCTCACAGGACGTCTCTGACTGGGTTTCGGCACAAAGGAAAGAGCAGTTTTCCACCCGATCTGAGTGAGTGAGTGAGTGAGTTTGGTTTTACGCCGCTTTTAGCAATATTCCAGCAATATCACGGCGGGGGACACCAGAAATGGGCTTCACACATTGTACCCATGTCGGGATTCGAACCCGGGTCTTCAGCGTGACGAGCGAACGCTTTAACCACTAGGCTACCCGACCGCCCCCCACCCGTTCTGAATGGCAGTAGAGGATGGTAGAGTGTCCTGTGGGAAAGGTACCGTACTTGCAAATGTAGGGATAAAGCGAACAGACATCGACATACCGGATGATTTCACCTTCTTGTGCCTCATAGTATATTTGGATGGCATTGGTTTGTCCACCATAGAAGGCCTCACGAGGGCCTAGTGGGTCAGGAAAGTCGTCACAGTATGGTCGATGCCAGAAAGCACCCAAAGCTGGGTCTGCCCGTTGCTGGGCTTTAAAGTCGCATTCCCACTTGTTGACGATTTGTTTTATGGACATATACAGAGCGATGCAAGCAACACATCTTCGTCTCATGGAACGGACCAGGCGTCGCACAAAGTCCTATGGGATATCTGTCCATATCTGCTGGAGCATGTTTCGAAGTTCCTGGAGTGTTTGTGGAACACGTGGCTGAGGTGAAAACGAGACTCGTCAGTGAATAGAACTTGTCCCCACTGCATGGCCGTCCAGCGTAGACACTTGTTTTTATACCCATTCTTGGGTAGTGAAATGCAGGGGGCTTGTATAAAAGTTTTGCATGGAATGCAGGCTTTTCTGTAGTAGTTGTGTTTTTATGACTTGATTCCATACATGTACTCCAATATTGAAAACCAAACTTTATTTGTTTGAAAAATACACTAAAATAGTGGTGTCACATGAACTTTTGTTGTTGAGTATATGTAAATATGTTCTAAAGCGTCCGGGAACAAGTATCATGTTCCTGGACACAGTGGTTGATTCATGGGTACACAACAGCTTCACAGAAAGCGTTAAAGTTGCATACAGCACATGCTTCTTGCTGGTTGAGCGTAAAATGTGCATGCTCTAGACACAGTGTATTTCAGTTGGCTTCTGGCATTCACATGTGCAAGAAGTAAATGGAAATCTCTCTCTAAGTTACAAAATAGTGAACTAGACTGGTACAGGAAAAGAATAGAAATAGTTGAGTGAGTTAGCCATTCACATAGTTACCATACGCTAATCAAACGGCAACTTCACTTAAAGTTTCAAATCTATTTCATTTTATCTTATTACATTTTCATTGTTCATCACAAGGGGAGTTCACGTTTAGTTGATTACAAGGGGATTCACGTTTAGTTGATTACAAGGGGATTTCACGTTTAGTTGATTACAAGGGGATTTCACGTTTAGTTGATTGCAAGGTAAGTTCATGTTTAGTTAATCTGAGTTTAGTCTTCCACTGCGAACCAAAATATACAAACGTATGTTTGTATACACGAATGACACGACGTTTTTATGGATACAGGAAGTACATCACGTATGCATACATACATCACGTCCATGTCTGTCCATGTAGGTCCACCTTTAGAATTCAGACGTCCGTTCCACAACATGAGCGTATCGCTAAGGTGATCGCCACTCACTTACTTTCACGACTGTCGTTGGGCTACAAAACGATCACCTTGTGGAACGGGGCCATGCACCACAACGTTGACAATCATGTCACCTACCCGAGAGGAAATGGTGGTGGTGGAAATGCACACCCGAAAAACAGGATAAAAAGGGCAACCAGAAGCTTCATCAAAAGCTTGGGTTTTCGACCCATCGAACAGTGGGTTGTGCTTTCTCTCCCATGAAACATGCCTTTTCCCATGGAAAAGAAACACAAGGGTCGGCCGGTTTGGAAAACCGGGGCTCAGACCAGGCACTGAAACGGACCAATCAGCGCGCTGCGTTTTGGACTAATCAAAACAGCGGAACATTTTGATCCGCTCCCTCTCCTATAACAAGAGAACGTAAACTTTCACTTGTGAAAAAAAACATCGCATCGAGAATGGCAGAGACGAATAACAGGACAGATGCTTGTGAGGGGACCAGGACTCTTCTGGTGACTGAGGATGTGGATTCTTGTGGACCCAGGAGGGATGGTACGGATTCTTGTGGGCCCAGATTTGAGAGTACGGATTCTTGTGATGGTAGGCCGCCGCTGCCCAGTGAGCTACCGTCGCCTCATCAACACTTTGAAAGAAGACTAGCCTCTTTTGAGGCGTGGCCGATGCAGATGAATCAGACTGCTGAAGAGATGGCTCATGCGGACTTCGAGTACACGCTGAGTACTGATAGCGTTTGCTGTTTCCAGTACGGCGTGCGGCTGAGAAGATGGGCGCCCCTCGATGATCCTTGGGTGGAACACCTCAAGTGGTCCCCTCAATGTACCTATCTCAAGATGACCGGGGTGGCAAGTCACAAGAAGGACATGGCAGCTACTTTTTTTCTGGCACTATGTGTGCGAGAATGCGAATCAGTGCAACGCGAATGAGGAAGCTTTCCCGCCTTCCTTGGATGACGTTCCCGTTCCTGTTCTTTTCTCGTTCCTGTTCTGTTCCAGTGTTGGTGTTTTTTTCTTCTCCAAGCGGCCACCCAACTCTCCCGAAAGAACACTTTCATCAATGCTTTGCCAACAGTAAACAAACAGACAAGAACCCTCCTCCTAACCAACTCGCTTGCCAACTCTGATGCCAATGATAGCCTTACTTACTTAAGTGGGTGATTTTACGTGCGCTCTTTTTAATTGAAGTTGAGGATTTCACGTGCGCCGGAAACGTCATCTTGGATGCGCACGCACTACACAGCATGCCCCTCTTAGCGCATCCAAGATGGCGGCACTTCCGGTAGGGGATATAACTCCTGCTGGCTTTGGGGCCAAAGAGGTACCCTGTACTACTGCGGAGCCTGCAAAAGTAATCTTAAACTTTTGGACTCTATCCACAATCAAGGTCGAAGACTCTGTGTTGGATCTTTCCGAACTTCTATTGACAGTCGACGAGGCCGATGAGCCATCTCTTTAACAACGCCGAGTTAAATTATCCTTACAGTGTATCTCTAAATTATGTTCTGATAACTCGAATCCAGCATATGACTGTGTTTTTAACCCCCTTTACGCAAATCTCTACAATAAAAAGCATCTGTTCTCCCTCCACTAAGGCTAATAAGGCTACAATCTGATATTTCTGCTTCTGAAATATATCTTGAAAATATAGCCCTCACTCAGCTTTTGTCTTCTCCACCAAGGCAGTTAGTAAAGTGAGTGAGTGAGTTAAAATTTAACGTCGCATCGGCATTATTTCAGCCACATAGCGACGAGACCAAGTTAATATATTTACAATTTATTCATTAATGCAAAGGTTTGTTTAAAAACAAGTTGTAAAACATATTTGAGCATACTATATTTAGAAACAATTCATGAAACATATTTGGGCATTACAGTATTATATATACAGTTTTAAAACACGGGCTATAGGCCACCAGTAACCAAAGCTAGGCCACCTCACTGGGGATCATGGGGACTTACAGTACCTCGGCTTCCTGCATGATACCCCAGCAGGATTTACGTCATCACTTTAGCTACTGGTGGTTGTGCACAATGCTAGCCAATATTAAAAAATATTCATCAATGAGTTGGCTTAAAAACACTGGTTGATGATAGTTACATTGTTTTTGATAGGATTACGTGTCGCGCAGGGGGGCATTATTTTTACGGTACTTTAACCTCCTGGACAGAGCCTTCAATAATGTCTGTTGATAGTAGCCAGAGGTTGATCTAACATTAATTAAACTAAAGAAATCTTAAACAAATCAACTTATTTATCAACAACAATATAATGAATTAGGAAACACATATGATACTTACAAATCTATATTTAAAGATGGATCCAAGGATAGTGACGCTGTTGCCAGCGCCACTGTCATTGGATCCAGGACTATCTCCTCCAGGTTACCCGATAATGGTTCTGTTTTCACAGCAGAGGCCAATGCCATTTTAACAGCTTTACAATATATTAGTAAACGGTCAAAATATAAGACGTTTCTCATATTTTCCGATTCTTTTTCTTGCCTACAGGACATTCTTAACATATTATGTCAATATCCACTTTTGGGGGCACGGGTGGCTCAGTCGTCTAGGGCGCCGCGATTCGCTGTGCGTCCCTTGGGCACGCCAGAAAGCTATGATTGTGGGTTCGAATCCCGGTTCGCCCCAATTATGTTTCTAGGTTTGTCAGCACCATACCCGTGCTCGTGGGTTTCACCGAAGTGGTAAACGTCTTAGACCTGCATCACTTCGGGCTTTCCTCCCACATTAAGCTGACACGCCGTGATATAACTGGAATAATTTTAAAAGCAGCGTTAAATCCAACTCACTCTAGTGGGGTTGATGCATGTCATCGATCCCAATTGCGTGGATCGATGCTCATGATATTAATCAATGGATTGTCTGGTCAAGACTCGATTATTTACAGACTGCCGTCATATAGCTGGAATATTGCTGAGTGCGGCGTTAAACAACCAACCAATCGACCACAGGCAACGTCGTTTCATTTACACCAATGTCATTAAAATGACTATTTTTAGCCTGGCTGATGACGTAAGATGA
Source organism: Haliotis rufescens (assembly GCF_023055435.1). Classification (NCBI taxonomy): domain Eukaryota; kingdom Metazoa; phylum Mollusca; class Gastropoda; order Lepetellida; family Haliotidae; genus Haliotis; species Haliotis rufescens. The sequence goes on from NW_025963840.1 coordinate 202,872, forward strand.
TACCATCAGTATATGACAAGATGTATGATGTATAGTGTCAGTGAGTGAGTATAGTTTTACAACGCTTTTAAAAATTGGTTCGTGGACACATACATGTATGTTTTTGGTTTGGTTTGTTGTTTTACGCCGCACTCAGCAATATTCCAGCTATATGACGGCGGTCTGTAAAATATTCGAGTCGGGACCAGACAATCCAGTGATTGATATGAGCATCGATCCACGTGTATGTAGATATGGTAAAGTAGAATCGATTTACCGTTAAGTTGAAATATTTATTTCAGGAATGAGCTTTACATTCCACATCTTTTCAGTAGGCACACACAGGAGGCTGCGAAGTGTGTGACGTCAACATCATTCAGTCAGTTTGGCTCCAAATGAGAACGATGAATTGCAATAACTTAAAGTCGGGAGTAGTCTATTTAACTTGAATACTGTATCCGGCAATGAATACCCTGCACCAAACAATGTCTGTTGTCTGTTATGTTTATTTCCATCACTGGAAAGGGTTATTTTATAATAAGATGGCGATATTATTTAAATAAATAAATAAGTATTTCTCTTCTTAGTCATAATGTGAACTAAATATGTGAATCTTGGTTTCGTCCGAGTCGGCACCCGTGAAGATCCGGGGTAAACTAGGTCTTCAGCAACCCATGCTTGTCGTAAAAATGTGTTTGTTTGTTTGTTGTTTAACGCCGCACTCAGCAATATTCAAGTTATATGAGGGCGCTCTGTGTAAATATTAAATAATCGAGTATGGACCAGACAATCCAGTGATTGACATCATGTGCATCGATCCACGCAATTGGGATACAATGACATGCATGAAACAAGTCAGCGAGCCTTACCACACGATACCGTTAGTCGCCTCTTACGACAAGCATAGTCGCCTTTTACAAGACCCATGAGGATCCAGGGTAGAATAGGTCTTCAGCAACCCATGCTTACCGTAAAAGGCGACTATGCTTGTCGTAGGAAGCGACTAACGGGATCGGGTGGTCAGGCTCGCTGACTTGGTTGATGCATGTCGTCGTATCCCAATTGCGTGGATCGATGCTCATGATGTCAATCACTGGATTGTCTCGTCCAGACTCGATTATTTACCAACCGCCGTCATCAAGGCCGTAGTTAACTTTTTTGACAGAGGGGGGATTAAAAAAGTATTCATTATTCATGGCTACGGCACTGGTCATATAGCTGGAATATTAATGAGTGCGGCGTTAAACAACAAACAACAGCTAATTGGTTGAAACAATGCGATGTTCGAGGAATGTTCACTCTCTCGAGGAATGTGTTTGAAACGGCCGTAAAATATCCTTTTAAAATTTGTAACCATATCAGTCTGTGCTTGCTGTACTCGAATGGATTCACCAAAGCAGTAAACATCTCCGACATTATGGCGTGTTCTCTGACATCATGTGTGTGTGTGTGTGTGTGTGAGGGGGGGGGGGGGGGGGGAGTAGTTTAACGCCGATCTACGCCTATGTTTCAGTTACATCACGGACTACTCCAAGGTCTGGGTCTGAACCTTGTAATTAGTGCCATGAGTGAAACTTCGACATTGCGTCGATCGATGTTCATGATATCAATCACTGATTGTCTGGTCCAGACTCGATTATTTACAGACCGCCGTCATATAGCTGGAATATTGCTGAGTGCGGCGTAAAACAACAAACCAACCAATCAGTCATGCACGTCATCGGTCCCAATTGCGTGGATCGATGCCTATGGTGTCAATCACTGGATTTTCTGGTCCAGACTCCATTATTTACAAACCGCCGTCATTATAGCTGGAATATTGCTGACTGCGGCGTTAAACAACAAAACAACCAACCAACCAACCATGCAAGACATGTTCTTACATCCAGCTAATGCCAATGCATACCATGTAAGACTACAGCATGTGTGTGTGCCCTTTTAAACAAGTTTTATCTTCTTCTTTCTTTTTAAGACATAAGAACCTTTCATCCCCAAGATCCGAATTAGATTGTTGGAGACTACTAGACAGATTAAAATGTCAGTATAATCTTCTAATATTTTTTTCGGAAATGTTCCCGGAATTACTTTTACATCATTGTCGTCGGAAGTTTTCTTTCCGATGCATTATGGGTTTAAGAATGGCGGCGCTTTCAAAGGAGGAAATGTCACGCCTTTCCCGTGCGATTGTATGCACGATCTAGCACAGAAACATACTTGAATTGAGGTGCATCGTTTGGAATACTTAAGCTGAAGGTACGACAGTGTGATTTGGTGGCATTTGAAACAGCAATCTTCATGAGAACAGTGTATAAACCTCGAAGCTAGGCGTCCAATAGTACTACTTTCTTTACAACTATTATCTATTGACGTTCTCGTGGAATAATTCACTCGTCGCTATTTTACTATGTGAGGATATGGAATATTATATTATTGAAGGCTAAGAACTGTATATGTTTACGAGCAATGTGATGCATTGAATACATGCATCATTAAGATGAATATCTATTTATGTTTACAACATTGAATGATAGTTGCGCCGACAGTAGCAGGTGCACGTTATGAACATGTTTCTACCTGAAATATGTACACACGCCTGTCAACACATTCATAGCACCGAGCGTCAGTGACCTGAGCTAAGTAGTAAAACCATTTACAAAGGGATCAGTGACACGAAGGGATAGTGTACCATGTGGTTGGAGGAATGTTGCGTGCTAGAGCAAGAACTTGGTCAATTTGTCAACAAAGCCTAACTTCAGTCTTGATCCTTAGACTCTCAGGTCTACGTTTTCTTTCGGTGATAAGGGTGTGGGAAGGCTAATTTTTCGTACACTTGTTGACGATGGACAGTGATCAGTGCTGAGATTCCGTAAATCTAAGCTATTGAATGGCGCTTGGTTGGCAGACGCTCAAGGTATGTTGTTTGACAGATTTTACTTGTGTCGGAAGTTCATGATCCTTGTCATGTTTAGTTTTGCTTCAATATTACAAGATCATGAAAATGAATATGATCATTGAGAATGTAATTTTATACCAATAGTCATTAAAACAATGAATCTGTTTTCATATTGACTGGACCAGTGAAGATTTCGGGGTAGAATAGGTCTTCAGCAACCCATGCTTGTCGTAAAAGGTGACTAACGGGATCAGGTGGTCAGGCTTGCTGACTTGGTTGATGCATGTGATCGATCACAATTGCATGGATCGATGCTCAGGATATCAATCACTGGATTGTCTGGTCACTTGATTATTTACAGACCGCCGTCATATAGCTGGAATATTGCTGAGTGCGGCGTTAAACAACAAACAAACAAACCAACTACAAGATCATGAAAATGATTATGATCATTGAGAATGTAATTTTATACCAATAGTCATTAAGACAATGAATGAATGACTGACAATATTTGTTTTTGTTTTCCCTCTGATTGTTCAAATAGCTGCAAGAATTTTGTAAATGCGACAAGTTGGAATGTGACATACCTCATTTAGTAGAGGAGTACTTAATGTGTTGAAGATTGCTTGAATTCATTGGGTATATAATCATGATAATACTCTCAGTACTATACCATACAAAATAATAATATTTTTTAGCATCCTGGTAGATGTAGAACAAATCTGCAAATAGTGTGACCCCAATGCAGGTATCAATGGTTAAAGTGACTGAATCTTCGCAGCATTTGCCTAAATGCCGGTAATGACGAAGTTTTTCTGTATCGAACCAATGCATGTTATGATACATAAAAACTTGACACCTTGACATTTGTCCTGTGATGTCCTGTAATGATGTTTGTTATAATGAAGCAGAGGTAAATGTATTTTCTCATTAATATAATAATAAACTGGACGTACACATTGGAAATGCACAGAATGGTTCCCAAAATATACCTGAAAATTCAGTGGCAATGAAGGAGGCGAACTTACTAAATTTGATCATTTGTTGATTATTGTCTGTCTCACTGATTTTAAGGATGGATGAAGAAGAAGAAGAATTATTTCAGCGGTAGAAACTAACAGTTTCAGTCCACTAGTCCTAATAATGATAACATACCGGTATAGGAAAACGCCTAAAATGGCAAATTTCAACTGGTCCTTATGATACCTTTACTATTGGGCAGTTTGGCAAGGACTACAGGACTATTGCCAGTTTCTAACACTGTATTTCTTGTACACTGTTGTAGGCACACTACGTTTCCAAAGGGCACGCCTTAACATCGTTTTGAGTGCCCTGTGTCACACATGAATAAAAAGTACATTTTGCATTCCTTTCTCTTTAAGCCTCATACCAGTGGGCAAAGTTAAGCAAACTGTATTGTTATTTTCTAACTTTTGAACTCAAAGTTTTGCTCCTGAGTCCTCTAAGTTGTGATCACTGCTTTCTGATCTTACTGGATTATCCCTCTGAGATCAATCTATCAAAGACTTATTTATTGAAATGAGATAAGCTTGGTTGGTAAGCCTTATGGATTTGAATACCTCACTGCCCTGAGGGTGGCATGTCCCAGTCACTGCAGAGTTGTGCCCCTTGCATGTGCCAGAAACCTATGGTCGTGGGTTTGAATGCCAGATTCAACTTAATAATGTTCCTTGTTTTGTCCTTGTTTCACAAAACTGGTAGACCTCAAAGACCTCAAAAACTTTATGCCCACATTATTGAATCAGTTGACCCATTACGAAATTGAAATACTGTTCAAAACGTGATCAAAACTCCCACTACATAGTAGTATTCTTACTTGGTCCCATCTTCCGGAGGCAAGAGAGTTAACTGACTTTAAAAGTCCAGTTTCCACCCTTGCCGAACTAGGCTGGAATTACTGATCTCGATCATAGCGCCACCAGTGGCTATTACCAGTTATGTCCCTTCTAAGCCTCTCCTATGGACCAATCAGATTCCACCTCTCGTGTCACTTTTGTTTGCTTCACACAAAATGGTGGCGCCCAGTCAGGACGATCTGATCGATAATCAAGATCTATATTGTGATAAAACGGGTCTTACATCGCGAAATGCATCAAATCATGTGAGCACCTTGATTAAAAATGTGAAAAGATTTGGACAATATCTGCTGACGAGGTGGCGGTGCACATGCTTGTCAAATCCTGCAATCGATCGAAATCTGCACGACAGTTTGAGAACCGGATTTCGATTTCGGTGCGCGATTTTGATTGGACTATGCATAGACTCGTTAGTCCAGCCAAACTGTAACTCCATAATACCAGCCTGGTTCGGCAAGGGTGGAAACTGGACTTTTAAAGTCAGTTAACTCTCTTGCCTCCGGAAGATGGGACCAAGTAAAAATACCACTATGTAGTGGGAGTTTTGAACATGCTTTGAACAGTATTTCAGTTTCATAATGGGTCATTGATTCAATAATGTGGGCATAAAGTTTGAGGTTTTATAGTCAGTTATCTCTCTTGCCTCAGGAAGATGACTTGGTCCATGATGTAAGCATTTGTTAAAAAAAGAATTAATAAACTCTTGAAATTCACTAAATATGGCTAAAATGGCTGAATGGCTAAAAGACTAAAAGACTTTATTAACATGATTAAGTGGGATTTTAATCCTAGAAATCTTTTGGCCATTTCAATCATACAAACACTTTTCTTGATAACTCATAAGAACCTTTTATTTTTCTCAAGAAGTATGATGTATGAAAAACATGGCATTTGACTTGGTGCACATATTTTCATTTATGTTTTATGTAAATCAAAAAAGAAATTGTCCCCAAGCGGAATACTGTTTCCTGATTATATGATAGTAGAATGGGTGGGGCTTGTGTTGTATTCTTTCGCTAAACGATGTCATTGATTTCCGCATTGTTGTCCACATTTTTTTTGTGATGATATGATTGTTGATATTCTTGACGTACTCAGATTATATATTTATAAGAATTGATGGAGTTATCAACAGATAAACTAGTGTGCACGCTTTACCTAAATCTGTGGATTTCCTCTGTGGGCACACTGCTTCTTGTGGTTTGTAATATACCTCCATGACGCAAAAAGGATTGAAGTCAATTCGTAAACAAACATGTGTTTCTTAACATGCTCATGGGTGCGGACGGGTAGCCTAGTGGTTAAAGTGTCCGCTTTCACACTGAACATGCTGAAGACCCGGGTTCAATTCCCAACATAGGTACAACGTGTGAAGCCCATTTCTGGTGTTCCCCGCCGTGATATTGCTGGAATATTGCTAAAAGCGGCGTAAAATCAAACTAACTCACTCACTCATTACTAAAAGTTTAAGTGGGATTTGTCACAGTCATAGATTTGTGTGCCAAAGACCATGAAGAATTCATGACAGACTTAATTTATTTTATTTGTTGGTTGTGAAAATAAATCTTGTTGAAAGATTTGTGATGTTCATGCTGCATTTAAGGTCTTATGACTAAGATATAGATGCATTTTTAGATTTTGTCCGCTTGTCTCACTGAAGACCCGGGTTCAATTCCCAACATAGGTACAATGGGTGAAGCCGTTTCTGGTGTCCCCTGCCATGAGATTGCTGGAATATTGCTAAAAGCGGCGTAAAACCATATGCACTCACTCACAAACATGCTCATGGTATGGCCATTTTTCTATTAGGACTAAGAATGTCAGCACAGGGAGACTACTAGAGGCTGCAGGATGAGCAATCTGAGTCTCATGAACCCTGGGACGAGCCTCAACTTTGACGGGGCGGCCTTACAGAACCAGGAGGAGGCGGAATACAGGAAGGAGGAGGAGCAACAGCAGCATGAGGTCAGTGTAGAGTTGTCTCCCAATGTTCAAGAGTTACCCTCCTTTACATTGAACTCAAGGTGCCTGTTACAAGTGTTAGACGGTAGAAGGTTAACCATGTTGCATTCTCATCCTACCGGGTACCCATTCACTGCCAAGTGAATAGAGGCACATTTTGAACTATTGCCATTATCAGTATTTATTCTTTGTTAACATTGGTAGTGTGGCTCCATGTGCTGTCATAGAAGCTCTGTGGTGAGCTAGCAATGTGTAAAGATAAGTCGTCACTCTCGTCACTGTTGCAGTTGTATTATCCATATCATTATGCAAAACAACATGTAAAGCGCACTTAACATCCTTAAAGACTTCCTTATTCATGTTTATTAAGCCATAATATTCTGATTTCAAAGTAAGCGCATTCAGGCCTTAATTTTGCGACTAAGTTGGTCACCAAAGACATGAAGGAGATTCAATTTTCAATTTCGTGTGACCAGCACAGGTTGCTAGGGACCAATTCTAACCCTAAGTCCACACATGGACTCTCCCGATTTGAAGAATATTACAACTAGTCAGGGTTTTCTCAGCATGGGGTGAAATACTCGTCACATGTACCAGTCAATGGCATATCAAACACTTGAAAAGGATTTATAACAACTTTGGTCAGGAGTGAGGCTTTTTGATGGATTTTCTAAAAAGCTTAGCACTTTTAGCCAGGCCTTGAAATGATTAGATTCTCTTCTTTGGATATTACCACTATTGAAAAATAATTGCATTGCCCCTTTGTCAGTTTCCATTCTTGAGGACACAAAATTAGATCGAATTTTCTGTGCCATGTGTGTGAGTGAACCATGAGTGGCGGTGGGGTAGCCTAATGGGTAAAGTGTTTGCTCATCATGCCATAGACCTGGGTTCGATTCCCGACATGGGTACAATGTGTGAAGCCCATTTCTGGTGTTCCCGACCCATGAAGATCCGGGCTAGAATAGGTCTTCAGCAACCCATGCTTGCCGTAAAAGGCGAACAACGGGATCGGGTGGTCAGGCTCGCTGACTTGGTTGATGGATGTCATCGATCCCAATTGCGTGGATCGATGTTCATGATGTAAATCACTGGATTGTCTGGTCCAGACTCGATTATTTACAGACCGCCGTCATATAGCTGGAATATTGCTGAGTGCAGCGTAAAACAACAAACAAAAACCAAATCTGGTGTCCTGCCGTGATATAGCTGGAATATTTTGCTAAAAGAGGCGTAAGACCATACTCACTCACTCACTCACTCACTCACTCACTCACTCACTCACTCACTCACTCACTCACTTTGTACCATATCAGGCAGCACTTGGGGTAACCATGGTAACTAATGTTCCAATCGCTTTAAAAAAATCTGGTATAAGGTTTACGATTAACTGAGATGAAATCAGGCCTAGCCTCTTCAAACCACAGTTGAGGGAGTCTGTGTAAGCCCCAGGTATACAAATACTACAGGCTGTAGTTGGTTGCTGTCTTGGGACGCAGGCTGGGGGTGGGGTGAGGAGATTAGTGATTAGGTCCAGGGAACTTGTGTGTGTGGGGAGGGGGATCCCTTGTGCTAGACTGGAGAGCTGCCTCGAGTTGAGGGGAGACTCTCGGTACTCTAAGGGGTCGGGTGGTTGGGGGGGAGACTCTCGGTACTCCAGGGGGTCGGGTGGTTGGGGGGAGACTCTCGGTACTCCAGGGGGTCGGGGGGGTGAGGAGGGGTGGGGACTTGTGATGGGTCCGGGCAACTGGTGGGAATCTGTGGTGCTAGGCTGGATGGCTGTCACTAGTTGAGGGGGCACACTCTCAGCACTGCAGGGGTTATTGCTGAGTGGTTTTGCTGATTGAGAACAGAGTAAGCTAAGATACTGTTATTGGCTGTATGGTGAATTACAGTGAGCAAGTGTGTGAATGTTGTTTTATGCCACCGTCAGCAATATTCCTCCTACATCAAGGTGACTTTCAAATATAGTTGGAGCATTTGAGGAACAAGTACTGGTATAAAATGTGTCCAATGTAAGTACTTTCCTTTTATCAGTAAAAATGTTTCATTTGTTTGTTGTTTAACGTCGCACTCAGCAATATTCCAGCTATATGAAGACGGTCTGTGTATAATGGAATCTGGACCTGACAGTCCAGTGATTGATATCATGAGCATCGATTTGAGATTTTCTTTATTTTCGACTATTTTATGCATCTATCATGTCACGATAGACACAATTTTATGGATAACAACTTCTTTAATACTGTGAAAAGCAACGTTTCGGTATAGATCCTTATACCGTTGTCAAGCAAGACTGAATGAGGGACATAGTACAGAATATATATATAGTAGGTGGAGGATTAACAGTAACAACAATTGCAATTATCATCATGTCTATGTTTCAACATTGATAAATTAATGAGACCAGGGTGCAACCTGGTTTTGTCTCGTGCAACTGGATTTTCATGTCAACATGCACCTGATGCGTGTCAAATCAAAATTCCTTAAATCAAGCCCTGTAATGGTTGGCACACTAACTTTCCAAAGGGCACACATAAACATCTTGACGTTTCTATTCCAGAGATCCCACAACATGCACAAACCACACAGAGACTTATGTGGTTCCTTTGCAATGATAAACCTTGGGAGAGATAGTCTCCTTGCCTTATCCCCTTGTTTAAAATAAACGTGTTGATTTAAATATACCCCTGTACCATCACTGTCATCATGATTGATTACAGTAAAACACAACTTCAGTGTTGCCGGGATTGAGGTAACAAGATGGGGTAGATATCAGCATTTACGATTACTAATTTATTAAACGTGTGCACGTTCAAATGGCTGTTGCGGGGTGAAGTGACAGATTTAGGTTGTTAAGACAGATACACCAGGATCGTGGGCTTCAAACACTGTTTGGTTATCAGCTTTTCTGTTTGGATGGGATCATGGAACGATGAAGGTCCCTGGGTGGGTATTTTCCATGGTGTGTTTATGTTTGCGAGTTAGAAACCTTCTTAGCATGCTTAGTTAGTTCTTAATTATTGTAATTAGATTGTTTCCTAACATGCTTCACATGGTTAACATTATTTTTCTTATTTTAGTGAGTGAGTGAATATAGTTTTACGCCGCTTTTAGCAATACTCCAGCAATATCACAGCGGGGGACACCAGAAATGGGCTTCACACATTGTACCCATGTCGGGAATCGAACCCAGGTCTTCGCCATGACAAGCGAACGCTTTAACCACTTGGCTACCCGACCACCCTTTTCTTATTTTAAGTTACCATTGTAATGGTACAAATGAAAAAAGAAGGGTATCACATAGGCTGGCTGTCGATGTTGATCGTAGAGATTGGTCATCACTAACTAGATACCGATCAATTATTGATAAATTTCAGAGAAGTAACTTTAGGCAAATATGCAAGAAAATAGACTCAAAATATTTTCCGCTACTGGTGAGCAGTGACACATTTATGCATGGATTACTTTGTGGACATTTGAGATATAGCAAAACAGTTGCTTTCCATCTTCGACAATTGACATGAAGCAAGCCTGTTTCAGTAAATCTAAACTTTTTATCATAATAGTTTATGTGAATTATTATCGATGACAACAATTTCATATTGATTATGGTTAATGATAATTCCAAATATTGATCCCTTTAGCCAGTCCCAATATCAGTGTGCTTTGTTATGTTCAACATGTTCAAGTGTATTTGAGTTGTGGATGTGTATTTTCATATCAAAATTGCTATATTGGGTGCGATATCTTGGTACAATGTCAGGATGGGATATCTTGGTACACTGTCTGGGTGTGATATCTTGGTACAATGTCAGGATGGGATATCTTGGTACAATGTCTGGGTGTGATATCTTGGTACAATGTCAGGATGGGATATCTTGGTACAATGTCAGGGTGGGATATCTTGGTACAATGTCAGGATGGGATATCTTGGTACAATGTCAGGGTGTGATATCTTGGTACAATGTCAGGGTGCGATATCTTGGTACAATGTCTGGGTGGGATATCTTGGTACAATGTCAGGATGGGATATCTTGGTACAATGTCAGGGTGCGATATCTTGGTACAATGTCAGGGTGCGATATCTTGGTACAATGTCAGGGTGTGATATCTTGGTACAATGTCAGGATGGGATATCTTGGTACAATGTCAGGGTGTGAGATCTTGGTACAATGTCAGGATGCGATATCTTGGTGCAATGTCAGGGTGCGATATCTTGGTACAATGTCTGGGTGTGATATCTTGGTACAATGTCAGGATGGGATATCTTGGTACAATGTCAGGATGGGATATCTTGGTACAATGTCAGGGTGCGATATCTTGGTGCAATGTCAGGATGCGATATCTTGGTGCAATGTCAGGAAGGGATATCTTGGTACAATGTCAGGATGGGATATCTTGGTACAATGTCAGGATGGGATATCTTGGTACAATGTCAGGATGGGATATCTTGGTACAATGTCAGGATGCGATATCTTGGTGCAATGACAGGATGGGATATCTTGGTGCAATGTCAGGATGGGATATCTTGGTGCAATGTCAGGATGGGATATCTTGGTACAATGTCAGGGTGTGATATCTTGGTACAATGTCAGGATGGGATATCTTGGTACAATGTCAGGATGGGATATCTTGGTACAATGTCAGGGTGTGATATCTTGGTACAATGTCAGGGTGTGATATCTTGGTGCAATGACAGGATGGGATATCTTGGTACAATGTCAGGGTGCGATATCTTGGTACAATGTCAGGGTGCGATATCTTGGTGCAATGTCAGGATGGGATATCTTGGTGCAATGTCTGGGTGTGATATCTTGGTACAATGTCAGGATGGGATATCTTGGTACAATGTCTGGGTGGGATATCTTGGTGCAATGTCAGGGTGCGATATCTTGGTACAATGTCAGGATGGGATATCTTGGTGCAATGACAGGATGGGATATCTTGGTGCAATGTCAGGGTGCGATATCTTGGTGCAATGTCAGGATGGGATATCTTGGTGCAATGTCAGGGTGTGATATCTTGGTACAATTTCAGGGTGTGATATCTTGGTGCAATGTCAGGGTGCGATATCTTGGTGCAATGACAGGATGGGATATCTTGGTGCAATGACAGGGTGCGATATCTTGGTGCAATGTCAGGATGGGATATCTTGGTGCAATGTCAGGGTGTGATATCTTGGTACAATGTCAGGGTGTGATATCTTGGTGCAATGTCAGGGTGCGATATCTTGGTACAATGTCAGGATGGGATATCTTGGTGCAATGACAGGATGGGATATCTTGGTGCAATGTCAGGGTGCGATATCTTGGTGCAATGTCAGGATGGGATATCTTGGTGCAATGTCTGGGTGTGATATCTTGGTACAATGTCAGGATGGGATATCTTGGTACAATGTCTGGGTGTGATATCTTGGTGCAATGTCAGGGTGCGATATCTTGGTACAATGTCAGGATGGGATATCTTGGTGCAATGACAGGATGGGATATCTTGGTGCAATGTCAGGGTGCGATATCTTGGTGCAATGTCAGGATGGGATATCTTGGTGCAATGTCAGGGTGTGATATCTTGGTACAATGTCAGGGTGTGATATCTTGGTGCAATGTCAGGGTGTGATATCTTGGTACAATGTCAGGAAGGGATATCTTGGTACAATGTCAGGATGGGATATCTTGGTACAATGTCAGGGTGTGATATCTTGGTACAATGTCAGGGTGTGATATCTTGGTACAATGTCAGGGTGTGATATCTTGGTGCAATGTCAGGATGGGATATGGGATATCTGGGTACCTCATTTTGTTGGGACCGGGGTTAGCCCGTTGGTTCCCCTCATGTTTGTGCTCTCTCTCTCTCTCTCTCTTTCTCTCTCTCTCTCTCTCTCTCTCTCTCTCTCTCTCTCTCTCTCTCTCTCTCTCTCTCTCTCGTTGCTTGAATATTACTGAAAGCAGTGCAAAACCAAACTCACTCAATTTGTGACATTGTTGGGTCGGTGGGTTAGCCCATTGGTTAAAGTATTTCTTTGTCTCATCGTAGACCCTAGTTTGATTCCCCACATGTGTGAAGTCTATGTCCTTCTTTCCCCCTCCCCACCTCCCCCTCCATGTTGTTGCTGGAATATTACTCAAAGCAGTGCAAAACCAAACTCACTCAATTTGTGACATTGAGACCAACATTGAGACCAGCATTGATTTCCTGTAGAATCATGCCAGTTTTCTACATAAGCGGATTGATCCCAGCCGAGAAAGTATCATGACAGCCTTTGTGAAGAAAAGCACGTTCAGAAAGGGATTATGTAACTGGGAGAGTTGTGACCTCATTGCTGCGGGCTGAAGCGGCTCGTTTGTGCAGCCGGGTGTCAGGCAAGGGATGCTTCTGGTCAGGCCTCATGTTTGTAGTGCTATCTGCCATGTCTACAGGAAATTCCGGATCATCATAGAATGTTTGTGAAATTTTCGTTTGAAGGAATCTACATGCAGCTTGTCATCTTTGTTCAAACGTCAGTGTCGTAAATGACTTTTATTTATGGAGGTTCTGAGTTCGACATGTTTCATGGACATTTGTGAAAGTGGTTTCGAGATGTATAGTCTGGAAGGTAATTTAAGGTACCGACGTTTACTACAATATCTGAAAACCTATTGGACCTACTCCAGTCAAAGTTGGTATGAGATTATTAAACGGTCATACATAACTGGATATTACATTTGAAGACAATCGGTGCATGAATAAAAAATCTGTCTATTTAGCTACGGGAATCACGCATGTTGAGACGCCCAACGCTAACACCATATTTGTGCGTGCGTGATTCCCGTGCAACCTTTCGAGTTGAGTTGATTGGTTCAACTGTGTCATATGGCCCTGTGACGCAGGGGTAGCATTATGCAGATGGTTGTTACAATGAATGCTCGTTCCACCCGTGACGAACAGGTCTGGTTGTTGATGAAATAAAGTGATAGCTAAATAGACAGATTTTTTATTCATGCTCCGATTGTCTTTAAATGTAATATCCAGTTATGAATGACTGTTTAATAATCTCATACCAACTTTAACTGGAGTAGGTCCGATAGTTTTTCAGATATTGAAGTAAAAATTCTGGATTAAGAAATCAGGATATGTTGTTTTGTTCATTAATGTATAGAAGCAATTCTGAAAGTATTAGTCCTGATTGCAGGGTGTTCTCACGAACAGGGTTTCACTGTAGCAAGGATAGACACACTGAGACGCCCTGTCAGATTGAGCCTGTACAAACATCACTCTGAATAGTGTACCAATTAGCAGGATTAAACCAAGACTATTTTATTTGCATTGGGCATGTTTAACTGACAGTTTGTTCACTGTAAGAAGGCAGGACATTGACAGCTTGTGTCTGGAAGAACGTGGTGGTCAGACTGTAGACTGGACGGTCACTGGGCCACTGTGAGGGTGATAGGCGATGTGTCCACTCCCGTGGTCAGTGTGTGGTGGTCAGACTGTAGACTGTCCATCTGGTTGACTACTGGGCCACTGGGTCAATGTGAGGATGGTATCAGATGTTTCCTCTCCCTGTGGTCAGTATGTGTCCGAAAGATTATTGGCATGACATTCGGGAGGTTTGATAAAAAAGAATAGTTTGTAGTTCACATATTGAGGACAATTTATTGTGGAGGCGGTGACAGGTTTGATAAGTTATTGTTCATCACTTATAGTTTATGACTTAGTTGGACAATAGGATTGTGCAGGTAAAACTCTTGGTTGCTGATTTGACAGGAAGTTTAGCTTAATTTGTTTTTTTAACACAGTTGACACTTTTGAATTTTCTCTTGGCTCGCAAAATGTTGTGAGTATATATACATGACATAGCGACCAGTTTGTTGTTGATAATGAGAAGAGAGAGCTGTTAAAAGTTTCATAACAAATTGACCATGTTTATGAATATTTGTGACAAATATTTCTGTAAAGGAACATGGCATCATTCAGCATGTTCAGTAATGGCTAAGCCCTGAGAGTAACTAGGCATCTCCCAATAATGACAAACTAGTGACTGATAAAACCCCAAGAGGCTGTTAAGAACTCGTCTCCTTACCAACGTTGGCTCACAACATTGACCCCTTGAAAACAATTTGGCTCCTTGATGTTTTGGGCTCCAAGAAAACAATTTGGCTCCTTGGATGTTTTGGGCTCCTTGATAACAATTTGGCTCCTTGATGTTTTGGGCTCCAAGAAAACACTTTGGCTTCTTCATGTAAAAGGCTCCTAGAACATGTAGAAAACAATTTGGCTCCTTAACTCTTTCATCACTGGCTGCCCCAGAGTTATGTCCCTTGAGACCCTGCAGTCCCTGACACTGACAAGGCCTGTACACTGGCCTCCCTGGCAGTATTATTGGAAAATCACACTATCATTTTTGATGCACTTTTTCTACCAGAAACTTGCTTTTAATATACATTTATCATATACCATTGTAAAGAGGATTAAGTATACTTTAATATTCTTTGTTGTTATTGTCTCTAACCTTTGTTATTTTCTAATTACAGGTGTTTACAAGTGAAATAAAACTTGAAAACACTGAAAAAATGAAAACAGACAATGAATTTTGGCTCAAATTGTATTACAAATCACAAAAATAAATCACAGATACAAGGTAAACATAACACAGTGGTCTTGTCATCTTGGACGGCACAGGTAATCCCAGGTGTTACAGGTAAATTCTCTTCATGCACATCTGTAAACAAATAAACAAGTTTACAACTCTTGGTACTGACTTTGTTTTCTATACTGATGTCACATATTACTTATGATACACTTACAGCCTCTTAGGTAAACTCGTTAACACAGGTAAACTTGTTAACGCAGGTAAACTCGTCAACACAGGTAAAAACACAAATATTTGATTTATTTTGTTCTTTTTCAGGATTTGAAACAAAAATTAAGTATTTAAGTTTTTAAAAAGTTATTTATCACATTATCTGAACATTGAACCACAGCTACTATAAGAATGACATCACAGGGAAGATAACACAGATTGATCTGAAGAGGGAAACATTGTAAAAGGACGGAAAGATCGTAAATTTAAGTTCTGCAAATATACAAGTTGTGATAACATATTTACAATACACTGCTATTTACAATTGCATAATAAATTAAATCAGTACTTTATTAAATCAATTAATAAATAAATAATCATTACAGTTACTAAAATTTAAATTAAGATGTAAAAAACAAGAAAACAAACATGAATATGGAAATAAATTTTATTCAAATTGAGCGAAATATAAGGACATACGACAAACCGGCAAACTACAATTCGGATTGCGATCAGAAAAATAAATTTAAAAAAACAAAAACAGATACGTCATGCCACTCACCTTTGTTGTTGTTGTGATCGCTCGTTCACGTGTAGGCTGCATTCTCATTCGTCGCACTGATAATCTGTTCAAACACAGAATCATTGTAAAACAGTTGGAAAAAATCAATAGCACGGCTCTTCACTCACCGTGTCAATATATATTCTTGAATCCGGTCGCCTCTTCAAAATCCCTCATGTCTCCACTGTCGTGTGTCCCTCTGCCACTCCCATTCTCGAAAGTTGGCGGGGGGTGGGGACACCTCGTCGAAACCGTCAAAATCTTCACGAAAATATTCGCGAAATTCCCTCTCCCCTTCGCGTAAATTATTCAATTCAAACACATTATTATTCCCGATATAGTCGTTGTTAATCATCTGATCGCTATCCGAATCGTAGTTGGCCGCCATTACGCTTGATTTACGATTCAAGCGAGAAAAATACCTGTCGCGAAAACAGGTGACATACCCGCGATTTTCGCGCCAAAAAGACGGGGAAATTCCATTGAATGACGTGTCAATACGTGTAGATCTCGTTTCCATATTTAGAACGAGATTACACACGAGAAAGGAAGTAGAAAGAGCGATTTTGTAAACACGCTCGCGCCGCCCGATTTATCGGGCAGCCGGGTTCTGGGCCTCGGCTTATGCTGCCCGATTTTTCGGGCAGCCGGGTCCTGGGACACGGTTTATCCTGCCCGATAAATCGGGCAGTCGGGGCGAAAGGGTTAATAACAATTTGGCTCCTTGATAACAATTTGTCTCCTTGATCTTTTAGGCTCCAAGAAAACGAATTGGCTTCTTCATATAAAAGGCTCCTAGAACATGTAGAAAACAATTTGATGTTTTAGGCTCCAAGAAAATAATTTGGCACTTTAATGTTTTAGGCTCCAAGAAAACAACTTTGCTTCTTGATCATGTTGATGTTTTAGGCTCCAAGAAAATAATTTGGCACCTTCATGTTTTCGGATCCAAGAAAACACTTTGGCTTCTTCATTTAAAAGGCTCCTTGAAAATAGTTCGGCTCCTTGAAGTGTTTTAGGCTCCTAGAAAACAATTTGGCTCCTTGAGGTTTTAGGCCTCTTGAAATCAATACCCCTTAATAATTTTCTTCTCACCCTCTGCTGATATGAGTTGTTATACACTGGTTCACTATGGCTGATTTGTTTTGTACAACTGTTTTTTGTCTTGAAAACGTATATCTTTATCTGTAAGTCCAATCAGTTTATTATAAGGTGACGCATAAAACACTAATATACAATATTCACCTCCCCATCAACGTGACAGTATAATGCTTCAGTCACTAGTTTTCATACTTGTTCTCCTGTGAAGATCCGGGGTAGAATAGGTCTTCAGCAACCCATGCTTGCTGTAAAAGGCAGCTATGCTTGTCATAAAAGGCGGCTAACGGGATCGGGTGGTCGGGCTCGCTGACTTGTTTGGTGCATGTCATCATATCCCAATTGCATGGATCGATGCACATGATGTCAATCACTCGATTGTCTGGATTCCATTATTTACAGACTGCATTATAAAGCTGTAGTATTGCTAAGTGCGGCGTTCAACAACAAACAAACAAAACCAGCTTCTAGATCTATCTGAAATTAATTGTTATAAGCATCCATCCCCTACCCAGACCAAAGATTTACCTGACAGCCTGTTTGGGAATATCTCTGTGTGGAATATCTGTATCCAGGCAATGAGCGTTCTGATGATAACTTGTAGATATGAATCAGCTGCTGTCCTGTTGCCCCATTCATACTTTGAAGACGGAAACCCCGGGAGTTTTTGAGCTTCAGGGAGATAACTGATAACTACTGTTAACCAGCATCTTCCTTCTGAGGGGGTTATCTGACCAGATATTATTGGGGTTTCGCTGTGTCCTGGCTCTTGGTATAGCAAGCTGTTGGCCGACATGCAGATGGATTTTGTAGCCAGTTGGTTTGTCATTATTGTGTAGAAACAGGTGTCTGAGCTATCCAAGATTGTGTGATTTTGTGGAATGTTAGAATTTTCTTCTTTCCAAAGAAGGAGGCTGCTTAGATTGTATTTTATGGCATTTGATGTGTGAGAAGATTGTATGGAAGTTATTGAATCATGGTATTTTCTTTTTCTTTGAGCATGTTGAGGATTCAGAAAATAGTTGAGTTGTTTTGGCTGTTTGTGATTGACATATATATTATTAAGGGATATCCTGTTGCTAGGTTATAGTTTTTAATCTTTAGTTCTGTCCCATAAGCATGGATGGTTTACTGAGAGACCTTTAAATTGTTATCCTGTTATATCTGATGATGTCATCATGTTTTTACATTATGAATAATCAGATTTTGAGTTTGTTAAGAATTCTGTTTTTATTTGAGATATTTCAAGTGGTATCTTTGTCATTTTTGGAATAGGTCAGACATCTTTGAAAGAAATGGTATTTTACACCATGCTAGACAATTTATACTTGCTTTTTCTTTTCAAGTAATGGAATTTTTGGGGGTATTTTTTCCATAAATAGTATTTATACATTGCTGCAAGAAATGATATTTCAGTTATTTAACAATTTTGGGGTGAATGAGCCTGATTTTAGAGCTTCACTTCTTTCCTGTAGTTCAGAAATTAGGTGAATTTTAGGTGAGTTTATGTATCAATGACATGTAAACAACTACATTGAGTGTCGTCTGGTCTACATATTTCTCAAGGTCAGGAGATGGTTTTGTCTAGTCCGCTGTCTAGTCCGCTGTCTAGTTGTTGAATTGTCTAAGTAAAGACTACACTAGGCCACCATGGAGGAACTGAGGGACATGGAGAGAGCTCTGCTGCAGGTGGGTGTCCGATAGGTGTCCCATCACATGTGGTGTACAGCTGTGTGTGGGTGTCTAATAGGTGTCCCATGGGTGTCCCATCACATGTGGTGTACCGCTGTGTGTGGGTGTCTAATAGGTGTCCCATGGGTGTCCCATCACATGTGGTGTACAGCTGTGTTGGTGTCCGATAGGTGTCTCATCACATGTGGTGTACCGCTGTGTCTGGGTGTCAGATAGGTGTCCCATGGGTGTCCCATCACATGTGGTGTACCGCTGTGTTGGTGTCCGATAGGTGTCTCATCACATGTGGTGTACAGCTGTGTGTGGGTGTCTAATAGGTGTCCCATGGGTGTCCCATCACATGTGGTGTACCGCTGTGTGTTGGTGTCTGATAGGTGTCTCATCACATGTGGTGTACAGCTGTTGGTGTCCGATAGGTGTCCCATCACATGTGGTGTACCGCTGTGTTGTTGTCCGATAGGTGTCCCATGGGTGTCCCATCACATGTGGTGTACCGCTGTGTTGGTGTCTGATAGGTGTCTCATCACATGTGGTGTACAGCTGTGTTGGTGTCCGATAGGTGTCCCATGGGTGTCCCATCACATGTGGTGTAAAGCTGTATTGGTGTCCGATAGGTGTCCGATGGGTGTCCGATGGGTGTCCCATCACATGTGGTGTACCGCTGTGTGTTGGTGTCTGATAGGTGTCTCATCACATGTGGTGTACAGCTGTTGGTGTCCGATAGGTGTCCCATCACATGTGGTGTACCGCTGTGTTGTTGTCCGATAGGTGTCCCATGGGTGTCCCATCACATGTGGTGTACCGCTGTGTTGGTGTCTGATAGGTGTCTCATCACATGTGGTGTACAGCTGTGTTGGTGTCCGATAGGTGTCCCATGGGTGTCCCATCACATGTGGTGTACAGCTGTGTTGGTGTCCGATAGGTGTCTCATCACATGTGGTGTACAGCTGTGTGTGGGTGTCCGATAGGTGTCCCATGGGTGTCCCATCACATGTGGTGTACCGCTGTGTGTGGGTGTCCGATAGGTGTCCCATCACATGTGGTGTACAGCTGTGTGTGGGTGTCCTGTCACACCAGATTTATAGTTGTTGTGTTGTGTGGTGGCAAGTCATACCGTGTATGTAGTTGTTTAGTTGTATCAGCGTCCAATGGGTGTCTGGTGATTTTCAGATGCTGTCTGGTAGGTCTTGAGTCAAATCTAATGGCTAGCTGTTGAGTTAATGGATGTCCAATGGACGTCTCCCCCCAAGTTTTGCATTTCAGCATAGCTCCAGATAACACATGATAAGCTGCATATATATTTGAGTAAAATATGAAAAATAAATCACCATAACCCAATTAATTTTGAGTTGTTTGCATACAAATATGCATGAAATGTTTAAATAAATAAACAGCATAGCAATACTTCATACTTACCCAGTGTAGCCTTTTCAGCTTAAGTAACCCAATATCTTTCTGCATCTTTATTTATTGATCGATTGCAATCATCACCATGATCACCTTTACATAAACTAGACTGCAGTGAGGGGCGGTTTGGTAGCCTAGTTGTTAAATCGTTCGCTTGTCACGCTGAAGACCCGGGTTCGATTCCCGACATGGGTACAGTGTGTGAAGCCCATTTCTGGTGTTCCCCGCCGTGATATTGCTGGAATATTGCTAAAAGCGGCGTAAAATCAAACTCACTCACTCACTCACTCACTCACTCACTCACTCACCTTTACATAAACTCTGCTGCAGTGAATAATGCACGAATGATACATCTCTTGTGTTTACCTGTTTCAGCTTTAATTCACCCCACCGCATTGTTACAGGGACCCATCAAGATCCGGGGTAGAATAGGTCTTCAGCAACCCATGCTTGCCGTAAAAGGCGACTATGCTTGTTGTAAGAGGCGACTAACGGGATCGGGTGGTCAGGCTCGCTCACTTTGTTGATGCATGTCATCGATCCCAATTGCGTGGATCCATGCTCATGATGTCAATCACTGGATTGTCTGGCCCAAAATCGATTATTTACATCCTTCCATCAATTTGCTGGAATATTGCCGAGTAAGGCGTTAAACAACAAACAAAACAAATGTTTGTTACAGGACGTACCTGTATCTTGTGTCTTCCATGTTTCAGCTACGGCAATTACTGACAAATGCATTTGATGACCTCCTGGACGATGACATCTTGTCTGTGACGTCGGATGACTCTGTCAACGTCAGCGGATGCCAGGACCTGTCAGAAAGGTGAGCTGCACTGAAACCTGAAATTTCCTATGCACTTTACCATGTTTACTTGCAATTTTCTTCAGAAAAGAAATAAAGTTTGTTATGTATAGGCAATGGTTGGCCTCAACACATGGTCTGTTTGTGTCAGTATTTTAAATTTGTAATTGTTTTTGCCTTGGCAATTTAACCAAGCTCTTAAAATGCATTGTAAGAGGTTCAAGTTCGTTTAAGAGGTTCAAATCTGAGAACCAATATGGCTGCCAAAACAGCCATTTACTAAAATAAGTAAGGTGTGCTACAGAGCCTTGTGTCTCTATTTTCACAAGTTATTGACATTGCTAATCCATCAGTTTTATTCACCATACTTCACATAAAGCTCCTAAACTAAGTATTTTGTCAGGTAGCGTGACAGGGCACAAGATCTAGCTTTCAGAAAGCAGTCTCAATTGACTGAGTTACATCCCTTACTTTAGAACTGTGCAGAGTCACATCCCTTATTTTAGCCATTTTTTATATCATGACCCTTGGTTCCTCAGTGGAAGAACCCCAAGGAGAAAGAGGGCCAGTGGTAGAATCCCGACAGCCAAGGTCAGCAGTCAGGAGTGGGGGTACCCGGTACCTCTAGCCAATGGCAGAGCTGAGACCATGTCACATGACGTAGGCTACAGCCTGCCACATGGAGAAGCACCAAATTTCGGAGGCACATACAACCTTTCTTCCCAAGCTCCAGCACAGGAGTACCGAACTACCGACTACAACACCAACACCGAAGGTGTGACTGATTACAAAGGTCAAGGGTACCTGCAGTGGGGTGGCAGTGTGGAAAACCTTGACCCTAGCAGAGGTCATATTGAGGTCACAGACCCTGCTCAGATGCACGAGCACATGCCAGGGTTTCATTACCATCAGCCTTGCTTTGATAATGAGGCCGAGAGGATGGATTCGATGGAGAATCGTATAATTGTTGGAGTTGAACGAGGCGAAACCGAAGGAGGAAATGAACATTTGAGAGCAGAAGCCCAAAAACAGCTCTGGAGTCAGAATTATAACCAGCATTTCAGAGACCTCTACAGGGAAGATGACATTCCAGGGGGAGACAACTCTCATGAACAATTTCAAACTGGGGCCAGTACTTTCGCTAATACTCACCGACATCTTGATAGTGAGATTCAGATTAACTTTGCAAATGGACACACCCTTCCTGACAAAGCCTACGGCTTTGGACCTCAGTCAGGTCAGTTTTCGTTGAAACCAGAATCACAGCCAATGGAACTTAATTACAACCAAACCTACCATAGCTCTCTCCCTACAAATATTAATGAGGGTATGGTAAGACACATGACCCATCGACAAGATTTAGGGGCCCCTCTTCAAGGGCCCCCGTCACCACGGAAACAGGATTACCCTGAATCCTACAAGGTTCAATACAAAGCTCCCCAGCCTGAGCAACCAATTTCTTCAACCAATCAGATGCTGCCAGAACCTGAATCAACCAATCAGGAGGGTGCAGGGAATCAAATAGATTTCCTACAACAAGGTATGTTTTGTGTCAAGACTTTGTGCATCATTCATGTCATATGAATAGCATCACACATATCACATACCTCAGTGAAATGCCCGGGTGTATGAATATTTCAGTCAGACACTCTTTAGCCTGGTATTTGTTCACAGAGATAATAATGATGAGAATCCTGTGCATAAAAAACTACAACAGCACCCAGATATGCTGATACGAATGCTTCGCTAATTCATACCGACAATTCAGATGCCTTAATGCTGATTAGCTGATAAGAATCCGGGGTAGAATAGGTCTTCAGCAACCCATGCTTGCCGTAAAAGGTGACTATGCTTGTCGTAAAAGACGACTAATGGGATCGGGTGGTCAGGCTTGCTGACTTGGTTGATGCATGTCATCGATCCCAATTGCGTGGATGGATGCTCATGATATCAGTCACTGGATTGACTGGGCCAGACTCAATTATTTAAACAGACCGCCGTCATATAGCTGGAATATTGCTGAGTGCGGCGTTAAACAACAAACAAACCAACCAACCAATGTTATGACCTTTTATGGAGGCGTGCTCAGATCTTGACCAGATAAGAGTAAAACATCTGATTTTAGTTATATACTGTTCCAAGCAGCATGAAAATAAACACACAATCTCCCCCATCTTGTCTCTGTGTAAAGACACATCTAGTTACTCCCGTATCTCTCGACAGATGGTGGAGAGGATGAGAGACAGGCAGGGCAGCTGCAGATCCTGTACAAGGCTCGAGGTCGGCAGCTGGAGGACCTCCGCAGGGACCTCGACACTCTCAAGCAGGAGTCGGGCAGGGAGAACCGCATCCTCAAACACCAGCTGTCTCTGGCACAAGGTAGGTTTCTGATTGTATTCCAAGCTTTACTGCTTTAGAACCGCATCCTCAAACACCAGCTGTCTCTGGCACAAGGTAGGTTCTGATTGCATTCCAAGCTTCACTGCTTTAGAACCGCATCCTCAAACACCAGCTGTCTGTGGCACAAGGTAGGTTTCTGATTGTATTCCAAGCTTCACTGCTTTAGAACCACATCCTCAAACACGATGTTGACCAATGTCATTCCATATTCACCATTGTAATTACATGTTACATGGAATTTCAATATCACTGTAGATACTGAAAAATGTGTACGTCAATACATTGATGGATTATACAGACAGTTTTTAAAGATGCTTACCCCGCTGATCCCTCAGGTGAGAAAGAGGGCGTGGCATCCAGCTACCGCCAGTGTCAGGAGCTGCTGCAGGAGACGAAGGATGACAACGCCCAGCTGCTGGGTAAACTACAGGCTGTGGAGGCACAAGTGGAGAGCCTCAACACAATCAGAGACGAGGTGAGATGTCACACACACACACACACGTGGAGGCACAGGTGGAGAGCCTCAACACACACACACACACACACACACACACACACACACGTGGAGGCACAAGTGGAGAGCCTCAACACAATAAGAGACGAGGTGAGATGTCACACACACACACACACGTGGAGGCACAGGTGGAGAGCCTCAACACACACACACACACGTGGAGGCACAAGTGGAGAGCCTCAACACAATCAGAGACGAGGTGAGATGTCACACACACACACACGTGGAGGCACAGGTGGAGAGCCTCAACACAATCAGGGACAAGGTGAGATGTCACACACACACACACACACACACAAACGTGGAGGCACAAGTGGAGAGCCTCAATACAATCAGGGACGAGGTGAGATGTCACACACACACACACACACACACACACACACATGGAGGCACAAGTGGAGAGCCTCAACACAATCAGGGACAAGGTGAGATGTCACACACACACACACACACACACACACGTGGAGGCACAAGTGGAGAGCCTCAACACAATCAGGGACAAGGTGAGATGTCACAAACATACACACACACACACACACGTGGAGGCACAGGTGGAGAGCCTCAACACAATCAGGGACGAGGTGAGATTTCACACAAGCACGTACCCCTAGACACACTCCTACAGGCCGTGGAGGCACAGGTGGAGAGCCTCAACACAATCAGGGACTAAGTGAGATGTCACGCACACACACACACGCTCCCCATGATATCAATCACTGGATTGTCTGGTCCAGACTCGATTATTTACAGACCGCCGTCATATAGCTGGAATATTGCTGCAGCGTTAAACAACAAACAAACACAAACAAACATTCTCAGTTCCCCAGGGAATATATTTCATTTTGGACCACCTCCATGGTCTAGTGGTAGAGCGTCCGCCCGGAGAGCGGAAGGTCCGTGTCATACCAAAAGACGTTAAAAGATGGTACTTGTTGTTACCCTGTCTGGCGCTCGGCATTAAGGGGCTAAAACAAGGCCTGCTCGGAGTCAGTATACTGTGTCTCAGTGGGCTATTCATGTGAAACTGTGGCATGGTATCTCAGTGAGCTAGCACTATAAATCGGCATCAGTCCAGACTAGTACAAGCAGCCACACAAACACACTCACGTGCATGCACGTCGCTATATAAGTGCAATAATCTTGGACGCGACGTTAAACCCCATTTCACCTCACCTCACCTCACCAACTTCATTTCAGGCATCAGAAGGTTCACATTACAAGCTCATCCTACCGGGTACCCATTTGTTGCTGGGCGAAAGCCCATGTAAATACTGCACTCTCACTCAAGGTGTGTCCATGCTTTCAGTATGTGAAGAAACTGCAGACGTCCGAGACGACCATTGAGAACCTGACCCACGAGCTGTCGAACCTGCAGCAGTCGGACAGTCTAGCCCGGGCCCGCAACCAGCACGAGGCGGTCGTCAGCAGCATGCAGCAGAAGTTTGACACGGAAGTCCTGGACCTCAAGGAAAAACTGGACATCGCCAATGAGACCATTAACCAAAAGGTAGGCCGTGTTCTAAATTATGGGGGGCTGTTGGGTAGCCTAGTGGTTAAAGCGTTCGGTCGTCACTCTGAAGACCCGGGTTCGATTCCCGACATGGGTACAATGTGTGAAGCCCATTTCTGGTGTCCCCCGCCGTGATATTGCTGGAATATTGCTGAAAGCGGCGTAAAACAGCACTCACTCACTCTAAATTATGACCACACATTTTTAGTTTATGTTTCACAGATTTATTCCAGCTTTTCCACAGAAGGTCTGTCAAAATCAAAATCAAAATAAATAGCTGTGTCAATCATTTATTTATTTATAAGAATATATTATGTCGTTTTTTCAGAACATCGACATCTCCTGTCTGCGTCAACAAGTGAGTCAACTCACCCAAGTCAGTGAGAAGTCTCAGATATCCCGAGCGGAGACAATCAACCGGTTGACTCAGAGCCTGGAGGAGAGTCAGAAACGATGCCAGTCTTTGCTGGAAACAGGTAGGTCCACATCACACAACACTGTTCCAGGATCTATCTCGGCTCAACACTAAGTGCCCTTGGAAAGCAAAATAGTAGTCATAAATAGTAGATAAGATCATTCTGCATGTACTTGTATATGGTTTGTTTGTTTGTTTGTTTGTTTGTCACCAATTTTCAGGCTATAATGATGGTGAACTTTTTAGCACCTAAAATGCAGTAAGAGAACTGAGAATGTTTGTTTGTTTGTTTGTTGTGTAACGCTGCACTCAGCAATATTCCAGCTATAGGACTGCGGTCTGTAAATAATCGAATCTGGACCAAACGATCCAATGATTGATATCATGAGCATCTCTCTATACAACCTGCATCAACCAAGTCAGCGAGTCTGAACCACCCAATACTTTCATATGAATAAACCATGAATTTTGAATAGCAGTTGATAGACATATAAGAGGTAATATATTAATTTGAATGTCAAATAACATACTGTTCAGTTTTGTCCAAATCTTTGTCTCTCACACTCCAAACAGAGTTATCTCCCTTTAACTGGCAGACCACATGCTTTTGTGTGAAGATGTGATTTATTGGAGAAGTGATCCTTTTCATGAGGAGTTTCTTAGCATAGAATGTAGCAATCTTTTTAAAATCAGATTTTATTGGTCACTTATGCTACACAAGATCAGAGGACATCCCTTTACAGGTCACGTCAGAATGGCCTTTTACCAACTTTGACTGACCAATGAAATGACTAACAAAAGGTTGACATTAGCAAATCAGAAAGTAGCTTTCACAAGCTTTAAAACTAGTGACTTCCATTCCAGATTACAGTTTCAAAAAATATTTTGACAAAGTTCTCCAGTCAAAATTTGAAAACTGAACAATGGAATATTTTTGAATGTCTAAGCTATGCCTTCTTTTTCAAATGTTTCAAATGTTTCAAATGCAGAAGAAGGGTGATGATTTTGACAGAATCAGTCGTACGGTCCGTAACTGTCGTTTAGAATATCTTATTTCAAGGTGGCATGATTACAAGATGCATTCTAACAGTCACTTTCCCGTTCTGGTAAAAGACGCACTTATTGGTCGGACAAAAGGTCATTCTGACCAGTAATGGGATGTCTTCAGATCTTTGTTTAGTGGTGGTGATAACTAGGATCTGATTTTAACGAGGTTGAGAATGTAAGGAGTTATTTCCTTTCTGCAATTGAAAGCTGATACTGAGGGAATGTATTGTAGCTCTCTTAGGGGAATGTAGCTGCAGACTTTGTCGTGTTTCTGTATGTGCTGACGACAATGAAGAGGTCTGCTCATTCGATGTTTTGTTTAACAGCCTCGTCTCAGGAGGTGAGCGAGTTGAAGATATCACTGAAGCAGATGACGGCGTCGAAGAAGATGTCGTCAGAAATGTGTGACACACTTCAGGTACAAGCATCTTGTGCTCCCATCAAGGTTGACCATCCTCCCTCCATCACCTCAGGCCTCCTCTGACTGTTTTCACCCTACCTCTACCCACCACAGCACACCGGCCTCCATCACCCTCTACCCACCACAGCACACCGTCCTCCCACTCTGGTCTCCATCACCCTCTACCCACCACAGCACACCGTCCTCCCACTCTGGCCTCCATCGCCCTCTACCCACCACAGCACACCGTCCCCCCACTCTGGCCTCCATCACCCTCTACCCACCACAGCACACCGTCCCCCCACTCAGGCCTCAATCACCCTCTACCCACCATAGCACACCGTCCCCCCACTCTGGCCTCCATCACCCTCTACCCACCACAGCACACCGTCCCCCCACTCTGGCCTCCATCACCCTCTACCCACCACAGCACACCGTCCCCCCACTCTGGCCTCCATCACCCTCTACCCACCACAGCACACCGTCCCCCCCACTCTGGCCTCCGTCACCCTCTACCCACCACAGCACACCGTCCTCCCACTCAGGCCTCAATCACCCTCTACCCACCACAGCACATCGTCCCCCCACTCTGGTCTCCATCACCCTCTACCCACCACAGCACACCGTCCCCCCACTCTGGCCTCCATCGCCCTCTACCCACCACAGCACACCGTCCCCCCACTCTGGCCTCCATCACCCTCTACCCACCACAGCACACCGTCCCCCCACTCAGGCCTCAATCACCCTCTACCCACCATAGCACACCGTCCCCCCACTCTGGCCTCCATCACCCTCTACCCACCACAGCACACCGTCCCCCCACTCTGGCCTCCATCACCCTCTACCCACCACAGCACACCGTCCCCCCACTCTGGCCTCCATCACCCTCTACCCACCACAGCACACCGTCCCCCCCACTCTGGCCTCCGTCACCCTCTACCCACCACAGCACACCGTCCTCCCACTCAGGCCTCAATCACCCTCTACCCACCACAGCACATCGTCCCCCCACTCTGGTCTCCATCACCCTCTACCCACCACAGCACACCGTCCCCCCACTCTGGCCTCCATCACCCTCTACCCACCACAGCACACCATCCTCCCACTCTGGTCTCCATCACCCTCTACCCACCACAGCACACCATCCTCCCACTCTGGTCTCCATCACCCTCTACCCACCACAGCACACCATCCTCCCACTCTGGCCTCCATCACCCTCTACCCACCACAGCACACCATCCTCCCACTCTGGCCTCCATCACCCTCTACCCACCACAGCACACCGTCCCCCCACTCTGGCCTCCATCACCCTCTACCCACCACAGCACACCGTCCTCCCACTCTGGCCTCCATCACCCTCTACCCACCACAGCATACCGTCCTCCCACTCAGGCCTCCATCACCCTCCATGACTGCCTCAATGTTGCCCTGCCACACCCCCTCTGAATGCCTGCCTCTATGTGGCCCTCCCACACCCCCTCTGACTGCCTCTATGTTGCCCTGCCACACCCCCTCTGACTGACTGCCTCTATGTGGACCTCCCACACCCCCTCTGACTGCCTCTATGTTGCCCTGCCACACCCCCTCTGACTGACTGCCTCTATGTTGCCCTGCCACACCACCTCTGACTGACTGCCTCTATGTTGCCCTGCCACACACCCTCTGACTGCCTCTATGTTGCCCTGCCACACCCCCTCTGACTGCCTCTATGTTGCCCTGCCACACCCCTCTGACTGACTGCCTCTATGTTGCCCTGCCACACACCCTCTGACTGACTTCCTCTATGTTGCCCTACCACACCCCCTCTGACTGACTGCCTCTATGTTGCCCTACAACACACCCTCTGACTGACTGCCTCTATGTTGCCCTGCCACATCCCTCTGACTGCCTCTATGTTGCCCTGCCGCACCCCTTCTGACTGCCACACCCCTCTGACTGCCTCTATGTTGCCCTGCCACACACCCTCTGACTGCTTCTATGTTGCCCTACCACACACCCTCTGACTGACTGCCTCTATGTTGCCCTACCACACACCCTCTGACTGCCTCTATGTTGCCCTGCCACACACCCTCTGACTGCCTCTATGTTGCCCTGCCGCACCTCCTCTGACTGCCTCTATGTTGCCCTGCCACACCCCCTCTGACTGACTGCCTCTATGTGGCCCTCCCACACCCCCTCTGACTGCCTCTATGTTGCCCTGCCACACCCCCTCTGACTGACTGCCTCTATGTTGCCCTGCCACACTACCTCTGACTGACTGCCTCTATGTTGCCCTGCCACACCCCCTCTGACTGCCTCTATGTTGCCCTGCCACACCCCTCTGACTGACTGCCTCTATGTTGCCCTGCCACACACCCTCTGACTGACTTCCTCTAAGTTGCCCTACCACACCCCCTCTGACTGACTGCCTCTATGTTGCCCTACCACACACCCTCTGACTGACTGCCTCTATGTTGCCCTGCCACATCCCTCTGACTGCCTCTATGTTGCCCTGCCGCACCCCTTCTGACTGCCACTATGTTGCCCTGCCACACCCCTCTGACTGCCTCTATGTTGCCCTGCCACACACCCTCTGACTGCTTCTATGTTGCCCTACCACACACCCTCTGACTGACTGCCTCTATGTTGCCCTACCACACACCCTCTGACTGCCTCTATGTTGCCCTGCCACACACCCTCTGACTGCCTCTATGTTGCCCTGCCGCACCTCCTCTGACTGCCTCAATGTTGCCCTGCCACACCCCCTCTGACTGCCTGCCTCTATGTGGCCCTCCCACACCCCCTCTGACTGCCTCTATGTTGCCCTGCCACACCCCTCTGACTGACTGCCTCTATGTTGCCCTGCCACACCCCCTCTGACTGACTGCCTCTATGTTGCCCTGCCACACCCCCTCTGACTGACTGCCTCTATGTTGCCCTGCCACACCCGCTCTGACTGACTGCCTCTATGTTGCCCTGCCACACACCCTCTGACTGCCTCTATGTTGCCCTGCCACACACCCTCTGACTGCCTCTATGTTGCCCTACCACACACCCTCTGACTGCCTCTATGTTGCCCTGCCACACACCCTCTGACTGCCTCTATGTTGCCCTACCACACACCCTCTGACTGCCTCTATGTTGCCCTGCCACACACCCTCTGACTGCCTCTATGTTGCCCTGCCGCACCCCTCTGACGGACTGCCTCTATGTTGCCCTGCCACACCCCTCTGACTGACTGCCTCTATGTTGCCCTGCCACACCCCCTCTGACTGCCTCTATGTTGCCCTGCCACACCCCCTCTGATTGCCTCTATGTTGCCCTGCCACACCCCCTCTGATTGCCTCTATGTTGTCCTGCCACACCCCCTCTGACTGACTGCCTCTATGTTGCCCTGCCACACCCCCTCTGACTGACTGCCTCTATGTTGTCCTGCCACACCCCTTCTGACTGCCTCTTTGTTGCCCTGCAGAGTGAGGTGAAGGAGTTGAAGGAACAGCTGTCCATGTTCGAGTCAGCCTCCACCCTCGGCATCTACTCCACCACCCAGACACGCAGTGGCCTCGGTGACGACTCCATGACCGACCTTGGCATTCGGAAAACCCTTGATTTCAGCACCCCAAGGTCACAAGCAAAGTAGGTCAAATGAGCATGAAATGGGGAAACAGTTGCATTTTCAAAACTTACACACACTTAAAAAAGAGGAAATAAGGAAAGTCCTATCAAAAAGGGTAACATATTATAGTCACCTGGCACTAAACTTGTTGCAGGTTTGACGGGAGCCAGTCGTCCAGCGAGCTGATCACCAGCCTGAAGGTGGAGCTGGAGAGATGCTTGACCAGCAACAGACAGAAGAGGTCACAGGTGAGCAAGGTGCAGGAGGAACTGAGGGAGTACAAGAAGGAGGTCAAGGCTCTCAGGGAAGATAACTCTCAACTGGAAAAACTCACAGGAGAACAGAAGGTAAGGAAAGAGTCATTGAGTAAGGAACATTTTAAAGCGCTCTTTTGCAGTCCAAAGCAAATTTGATTTGAATTCCTCAATCATCACTTTGCTTGTCTGTTAGTTCAATGTTATGATACTTATCAATCTACCAGTTATTGTACCAACACACTGGCTTTGATTCTGATTGGTCAAAATAAGATTAAAATTAGGTATCTAAATCAATTCAATACCCCAAAATTCACATGCCTTTTCACACAAAAACCTTGCATATGAAAACATTGATCTATTGATTGCCTACACGTACTACAGTGACTGCCAATAACCTATTTAACATAGTTTCTATACCGTTCAATTGCCAATCATAGATTTTAATCTTCACTAGATTCATACATGCTTGAAAAGGCCATGAATATAGATCCCTCTTGAAAAGCCTTGATTTAGTTTCAACCATGAAAAGCCTTGATTTAGTTTCAACCATGAAAAGCCTTGAAAATCACTAAAATAGTGTGAAAACCCCTCCCTTTTGTACAAAATGAAATATCCTTGTGAGATAAGTATTAAAATTAATGACAGATTTATTTTTTTATTTTTGTTTATTTGAAACTTTTTGATGTTCATACTGCTTTTTAGGTCTAATATTTAGTTTGCTGGATTGAAAACATTATTGGCAGACATAAGGCTAATAACCCAACTAGAAAAGCCTTGAGAATGACAGCTGGAAGCCTTGAAAAGGCCTTGAAGACCATGTTTGTCTGAACCTTGATTCAGCTAGTAGAAAACATGACAGATAAGATTAATGAATGTACTTATATGTGTGTATGGGTATCCATGGATAGACACAATGAGTCGTTGTTGTTGGAGTGTTGAACTGGCGATAGGTTCATGACTAGTTGCGGGGACACGGGTGGCCCAGTCATCTAAGGTGCAACAATTCGCTGTGCAGGGTTGCGTCCCATGGGCACGTCAGAAATCTTGTCTTGTGGGTTCAAAACCCGGTTCGCCCCGATTATGTTTCTAGGTTTGTCAGCACCATACCCGTGCTCATGGGTTTCACGGAAGAGGTAAACGTCTGTGACCTGCATCACTTCGGGCTTTCCTCCAACAAAAAGCTGACATGCCGCAATATAACTGGAATACTGTTAAAAGCGGCTTTAAACCCAACTCACTCCCCCACTCATGACCAGTTGCTGTTGTTGGTGACAGATGAAGCTGCATGACTTTGAGGAGCTGCTGCAGCCAGGCCAGAAGATGAGTGCCGTGGAAGCGAGGCTGCGTAAAGATATTGAGAATCTGGCCCGGGAGAAGACAGCCATATTGGAAGATAACGAGGTATGTCGTCTGTGGTAGCACTGTTTGTTTGTTTTTTGTTTAATGCCGCACTCAGCAATATTCTAGCTATATGATGGTGGTCTGTAAATAATCGAGTTTGGACCACACAATCCAGTGATTGACATCATGAGCATCGATCCAATTGGGATACGATGCATTGATCCAATTGGGATACGATGACAAGCATCAACCAAGTCAGTGAGCCTGACCCCCCGATCCCGTTAGTCGCCTCTTACGACAAGCATAGGGCAGTGTCTCTTGAGTTGTTCCCCGTAGATGTAGCTGGGCAATGTACTCCACCTGGCCAAAATAGTGACCACCCATTGGACGAATGTGTTGGCCTGTGTGCTAGGTCTGTGTTGTCAGTCTTGCAAGATTATTTTGATCTGCCACTTGTCACTTTCAATGTTAAATGTGTCCAAATCTAACATCATGTGATGAAATAACTGAAGTGACTATCACTTCAAACTCGTGAAGGCCCCGGGGTAGAATAGGTCTTCAACAATCCATGCTTGCCGTAATAAGCGCCTTTGCTTGTTGTAATTGGTGACTATGGGGATCAGGTGGTCAGGCTCACTGACTTGGTTGATGATGCATGTCATTTTGTATCCCAGCTTTGTTAATTGATGCTCATGATGTCAATCACTAGAATGTCTGGTCCAGACTTGATTATTTACAGGCAGCCATTATATAGCTGGAATATTGCTGAGTGCGGCGTTAAACACCAAACAAACAAACAAACAACAAACAAGTATCAAATAAACATTACAGAAGTCTTATCTCAAAAGTCAGTTTTAAGTTCTTCAGGCAATATCTATATCAAATCTGTTGCTAAAATGTGAACATTCAATATAATTTTCTTTTGAATGTAATTTGAAACACATCTTTCATGATTCATCGTTTGTGTCTGTGATGTATATGTGTTAAGCTAAATTGCAGATTACAAATATTGTGAAAAGAAATTTTCTTGAATGGGTCCTAATTTATACGACCCTCAAAATGTCCACTTGCTTATTGTTCAAGGGAGATAACTTGTGTTTCAGGAGTTGAAAAAGAGGCTGGAGGAAGTGGGCGCTAATGATGAGAGATTGACGGAGATCAACCAGGAGCTGACCAATCAGATATCTCGGATGGTCCGGGACTACGACCATGACAAGCGAGATGCCTTGGAGAGGTGGGACACAGTGGAATCAACATCTTGACTGCTTTCAAGCAGATGATGTCCCTAGTTTAGGGATGAATGCATGAGTGTGTAGTTGGACAATGTAAAAACGAACTTGCTGTCTACCTCACTCACTTGCTCACCCACCCTCCTGGGCCACTCACAAAAGTCACTCACCCACTCACTCACTCACCAGAAAACACCCACCCACCCATTCCCTCACTTGTTGTTGCTTCAAGTCACTCACCCAAACCTACTCACTCACTCACCCACTCACTCACTCACCAGAAAACACCCACCCACCCATTCCCTCACTTGTTGTTGCTTCAAGTCACTCACCCAAACCTACTCACTCACTCACTCACTCACTCACTCACTCACTCACTCACTCACTCACCAGAAAACACCCACCCACCCATTCCCTCACTTGTTGTTGCTTCAAGTCACTCACCCAAACCTACTCACTCACTCACTCACTCACTCACCAGGAAACACCCACCCACCCATTCCCTCACTTGTTGCTTCAAGTCACTCACCCAAACCTACTCACTCAAACCTACTCACTCACTCACTCACTCACTCACCAGAAAATACCCACCCACCCATTCCCTCACTTGTTGTTGCTTCAAGTCACTCACCCAAACCTACTCACTCACTCACTCACTCACTCACCAGAAAACACCCACCCACCCATTCCCTCACTTGTTGTTGCTTCAAGTCACTCACCCAAACCTACTCACTCACTCACTCACTCACTCACTCACCAGAAAACACCCACCCACCCATTCCCTCACTTGTTGTTGCTTCAAGTCACTCACCCAAACCTACTCACTCACTCACTCACTCACTCACTCACCAGAAAACACCCACCCACCCATTCCCTCACTTGTTGTTGCTTCAAGTCACTCACCCAAACCTACTCACTCACTCACTCACTCACTCACTCACCAGAAAACACCCACCCACCCATTCCCTCACTTGTTGTTGCTTCAAGTCACTCACCCAAACCTACTCACTCACTCACTCACTCACTCACCAGAAAACACCCACCCACCCATTCCCTCACTTGTTGTTGCTTCAAGTCACTCACCCAAACCTACTCACTCACTCACTCACTCACTCACCAGAAAACACCCACCCACCCATTCCCTCACTTGTTGTTGCTTCAAGTCACTCACCCAAACCTACTCACTCACTCACTCACTCACTCACTCACTCACTCACTCACTCACTCACTCACTCACTCAACCACTCACTAACTCACTCATGTGTTGTTGCAGGTGTCAGCGGACGTGTGAGCAGGTACACGAGGACGCCCGGGACATGTTGAGACAGGAGTTGGAGACCAAGTTCAGCATCGAGAGAGCGCAAATCGTCACCAAATATGAGACGGAAATAGCGAAGATCAGGTAGGGTGGTAAAATCATCTGTCCAGAGCTAACATATTTGTATTAAGGTATACGTTTGTGATCACTCAGCAGTGACTGGGGATAGACAAGGCTGTCACTGATATCTATATAATATTTTGAATACTTCCTAGTGATGTACAGTTCCTGGAGATGATGTTGCGTGCAGGTCCTAGAGATGATGTTGTGTTGCGTGCAGGTCCTAGAGATGATGTTGTGCTGTGTGCAGGTCCTAGAGATGATGTTGTGTGCAGGTCCTAGAGATGATGTGTGTGTTGTGAGCAGGTCCTAGAGATGATGTGTGTGTTGTGAGCAGGTCCTAGAGATGATGTGTGTGTTGCGTGCAGGTCCTAGAGATGATGTTGTGTTGTGTGCAGGTCCTAGAGATGATGTTGTGTTGTGGGCAGGTCCTAGAGATGATGTTGTGCTGTGTGCAGGTCCTAGAGATGATGTTGTGTGCAGGTCCTAGAGATGATGTTGTGTTGTGAGCAGGTCCTAGAGATGATGTGTGTGTTGTGAGCAGGTCCTAGAGATGATGTTGTGTGCAGGTCCTGGATGTGATGTTGTGTGCAGGTCCTAGAGATGATGTTGTGCTGTGTGCAGGTCCTAGAGATGATGTTGTGTGCAGGTCCTGGATGTGATGTTGTGTGCAGGTCCTAGAGATGATGTTGTGTTGTGTGCAGGTCCTAGAGATGATGTTGTGTGCAGGTCCTAGAGATGATGTTGTGCTGTGTGCAGGT
The DNA here is from genome assembly GCF_023055435.1 of Haliotis rufescens. Lineage (NCBI taxonomy): Eukaryota > Metazoa > Mollusca > Gastropoda > Lepetellida > Haliotidae > Haliotis > Haliotis rufescens. The sequence goes on from NW_025963840.1 coordinate 238,776, forward strand.
CCTAGAGATGATGTTGTGCTCTGTGCAGGTCCTAGAGATGATGTTGTGTGCAGGTCCTGGATGTGATGTTGTGTTGTGGGCAGGTCCTAGAGATGATGTTGTGTGCAGGTCCTGGATGTGATGTTGTGTGCAGGTCCTAGAGATGATGTTGTGTTGTGTGCAGGTTCTAGAGAAGATGTGATGTTGTGTGCAGGTCCTAGAGATGATGTTGTGTTGTGAGCAGGTCCTAGAGATGATGTGTGTGTTGTGAGCAGGTCCTAGAGATGATGTTGTGTGCAGGTCCTGGATGTGATGTTGTGTGCAGGTCCTAGAGATGATGTTGTGCTGTGTGCAGGTCCTAGAGATGATATTGTGTGCAGGTCCTAGAGATGATGTTGTGTGCAGGTCCTGGATGTGATGTTGTGTGCAGGTCCTAGAGATGATGTTGTGTTGTGAGCAGGTCCTAGAGATGATGTGTTGTGTTGTGAGCAGGTCCTAGAGATGATGTTGTGTGCAGGTCCTGGATGTGATGTTGTGTGCAGGTCCTAGATATGATGTTGTGCTGTGAGCAGGTCCTAGAGATGATGTGTGTGTTGTGAGCAGGTCCTAGAGATGATGTTGTGAGCAGGTCCTGGATGTGATGTTGTGTGCAGGTCCTAGAGATGATGTTGTGCTGTGAGCAGGTCCTAGAGATGATGTTGTGTTGTGTGCAGGTCCTAGAGATGATGTTGTGTTGTGGGCAGGTCCTAGAGATGATGTTGCGTGCAGGTCCTGGATGTGATGTTGTGTGCAGGTCCTAGAGATGATGTTGTGCTGTGAGCAGGTCCTAGAGATGATATGTGTGTTGTGAGCAGGTCCTAGAGATGATGTTGCGTGCAGGTCCTAGAGATGATGTTGTGCTGTGAGCAGGTCCTAGAGATGATGTGTGTGTTGTGAGCAGGTCCTGGAGATGATGTTGTGTGCAGGTCTTGGAGATGATGTTGTGCTGTGTGCAGGTCCTAGTGATGATGTCTGTGTTGTGAGCAGGTCCTGGAGATGATGTTGTGCTGTGAGCAGGTCCTAGTGATGATGTTGTGTTGTGAGCAGGTCCTAGTGATGATGTCTGTGTTGTGAGCAGGTCCTAGAGATGATGTTGTGTGCAGGTCCTAGAGATGATGTTGTGTACAGGTCATAGAGATGATATTGTGCTGTGTGCAGGTCCTAGTGATGATGTTGTGTTGTGAACAGGCCCGGGTGATGATGTCTGTGTTGTGAGCAGGTCCTAGAGATGATGTTGTGTTGTGGGCAGGTCCTAGAGATGATGTAGTGTTGTGGGCAGGTCCCAGAGATGATGTTGTGTTGTGTACAGGTCCTAGAGATGATGTTGTGTGCAGTTCCTAGAGATGGTGTTGTGTGCAGGTCCAAGAGATGGTGTTGTGTTGTGTGCAGGTCCTAGAGATGATGTTGTGTTGTGTGCTGGTCCTGGAGATGATGTTGTGTGCAGGTCCTAGAGATGATGTTGTGTCGTGTGCAGGTCCTAGAGATGATGTTTTGTTGTGGGCAGGTCCTAGAGATGATTGTGTTGTTGTGTGCAGGTCCTAGAGATGATGTTGTGTTGTGTGCAGGTCCTAGAGATGATTTTGTGTTGTGGGCAGGTCCTAGAGATGATGTTGTGTGCAGGTCCTAGAGATGATGTTGTGTTGTGTGCAGGTCCTAGAGATGATGTTGTGTGCAGGTCCTAGAGATGATGTTGTGTTGTGTGCAGGTCCTAGAGATGATGTTGTGTTGTGTGCTGGTCCTAGAGATGATGTTGCGTGCAGGTCCTAGAGATGATGTTGTGTGCAGGTCCTAGAGATGATGTTGTGTTATGTGCAGGTCCTAGAGATGATGTTGTGTTGTGTGCTGGTCCTGGAGATGATGTTGTGGGCAGGTCCTAGAGATGATGTTGTGTGCAGGTCCTAGAGATGATGTTGTGTTGTGTTCAGGTCCTAGAGATGATGTTGTGTTGTGTGCAGGTCCTAGAGATGATGTTGTGTTGTGTGCAGGTCCTAGAGATGATGTTGTCTTATGTGCAGGTCCTAGAGATGATGTTGTGTTGTGTGCAGGTCCTAGAGATGATGTTGTGTGCAGGTCCTAGAGATGATGTTGTGTTGTGTTCAGGTCCTAGAGATGATGTTGTGTGCAGGTCCTAGAGATGATGTTGTGTTATGTGCAGGTCCTAGAGATGATGTTGTGTTGTGTGCAGGTCCTAGAGATGATGTTGTGTGCAGGTCCTAGAGATGATGTTGTGTTGTGTGCAGGTCCTAGAGATGATGTTGTGTTGTGTGCAGGTCCTGGAGATAATGTTGTGTGGTGTTGTGTGCAGGTTCTAGAGATGATGTTGTGTTGTGTGCAGGTCCTAGAGATGATGTTGTGTTGTGTGCAGGTCCTAGAGATCATGTTGTGTGCAGGTCCTAGAGATGATGTTGTGTTGTGTGCAGGTCCTAGAGATGATGTTGTGTTGTGTTGTGTGCAGGTTCTAGAGATGATGTCTGTGTTGTGTGCAGGTTCTAGAGATGATGTTGTGTTGTGTGCAGGTCCTAGAGATGATGTCTGTGTTGTGTGCAGGTTCTAGAGATGATGTTGTGTTGTGTTGTGTGCAGGTCCTAGAGATGATGTTGTGTTGTGTGCAGGTCCTAGAGATGATGTTGCGTGCAGGTCCTAGAGATGATGTTGCGTGCAGGTCCTAGAGATGATGTTGTGTTGTGTGCAGGTCCTAGAGATGATGTTGTGTTGTGTGCAGGTCCTAGAGATGATGTTGTGTTGTGTGCAGGTCCTAGAGATGATGTTGTGTGCAGGTCCTAGAGATGATGTTGTGTGCAGGTCCTAGAGATGATGTTGCGTGCATGTCCTAGAGATGATGTTGTGTTGTGAGCAGGTCCTAGAGATGATGTTGTGTTGTGTGCAGGTCCTAGAGATGATGTTGTGTTGTGTGCAGGTCCTAGAGATGATGTTGTGTGCAGGTCCTAGAGATGATATTGTGTGCAGGTCCTAGAGATGATGTTGTGTTGTGTGCAGGTCCTAGAGATGGTGTTGTGTGCAGGTCCTAGAGATGATGTTGTGTTGTCTGCAGGTCCTAGAGATGTTGTCTGTGTTATGTGCAGGTCCTAGAGATGATGTTGTGTGCAGGTTCTAGAGATGATGTCTGTGTTGTGTGCAGGTTCTAGAGATGATGTTGTGTTGTGTGCAGGTCCTAGAGATGGTGTTGTGTGCAGGTCCTAGAGATGATGTTGTGTGCAGGTCCTAGAGATGATGTCTGTGTTGTGTGCAGGTCCTAGAGATGATGTTGTGTTGTGTTGTGTGCAGGTCCTAGAGATGATGTTGTCTTTTGTGCAGGTCGGACCTGATTGCGGCCCAGCAGGAATTGGACAAGGTGAAGGACCTGTATGTGAGGACCAGCGAGGAGAGGACGGAGCTGGAGGACGTCCTCACCAGGCAGTTTCAGGACAAGAGAGAGGAAGAAATGAAGATTGTGAGTCAGTTTTCAAAATTAAGAAGATCCGCAGTCCTTGAACTTTGCTGCCTTAGTATTTAGATCTAGGGACCCTAAAAGGACAGCTATTATGCCAGCCAGAAGTGGGGTTTCTTAAACTGCTTCCATTATGGATGGCAAACAACAATAGTCTGCAGTTATAATTATCAGTGCTACTGAAATTGATACAGAAATCTTGAGAATCAGGATGCTTCAGAGTATTGTCGGATTGACATGATACAGCACATCAGGAATAGTGTGCTCATAATTTACAGTATTGCTAGTGATCGCTGCTGCATTCCAGGTGCCTCGGTCTATGATGTTGCCCCATTCGTTGTAGTTGCCCGTTGTGTTGTAGTTGCGGGATGAGCTGGAGAGGGAGAATCAGGATGAGATGGAGAGACAGACAGAACAACTGGACGTCAACCGTGGAGAGCTCCGTGCTCAGATCATGGACGAGGTCAAGGTCACCCAAGAGGAAGAGATCAAACAGAGGCTAGAAGCCGAGGTAGGTGTGGATCTCATGCATAAGGAATTTTGGACTTCAGAAGCAGACTTCACTTCTCCCATGGGAATCCGAGTGAGTAAGCTGGGTCTTGCTAAACCACTTCATGGATCGGCGGTCAGGTGCAGTGATTTTGTTAATTGCATGTCACTGTACCACTATGACATGGATGGCTACTTTGTTTGTTTGTTTGTTGTTTAACGCCTCACTCTGCAATATTCCAGCTATATGATGGCAGTCTGTAAATAATCGAGTCTTGACCACAAAATCCAGTGATTGACATCACGAGTATCAATCTACGCAATTGGGATAAGATGACATGCATCAACCAAGTCAACGAGCCTGACCACCCGATCCTAGTAGTCGCCTCTTACAACAAGCATAGTCGCCTTTTACACCAAGCATGGGTTGCTGAAGACCGATTCTGACCTGGATCTTCTGGTCCAGACGCCATTATTTACAGGCCTCCATCATATAGCTGGAATATAGCTGAGTGTGGCATCAAACAACAAACAACTCCCCTGTGTTGTCAACGGTTGTTTGTGATTAACAATTTAGAAATATAGAATTTTGTTTATCCACAATGTTCGAAATGATTGAGGCCCCTGGTGTCCATTGATTGCGGCTATAGGGACACACCTAAATATTTCACTTTGATGTTTAATTATTTATTATTTGGTTCATGAGAAGAACCCTTTGCTTTTCATGGTTTCAAACGCAGAATATTTGTGACCTTGTTTTGACAGCTTGCGAAGGCTCGCGTTGATTGGCTGGGGGAGCAGGACACTGAGCATGTGCGGCAGGAAGTGAGGCAGGCAGTGATGAAGGAGATGGCCCTCAAGCATGAGGCAGCAATGGAAGACATGCTTCAGGAGAAGATTCACCAAGGTGAGCTCTACAAATGTTCTGTTTATCTGTTTGTTGTGTACAGCGCACTCAGCAATATTCCAGCTATATGACGGCGGTCTGTAAATAATCGAGTCTGGACCACACAATCCAGTGATTGACATCATGAGCATCGATCTACGTGATTGGGATATGATGACATGCATCAACCACCTGACCACCCGAACCCGTTATACGCATCTTACAACAAGCATGGGTTGCTGAAGACCTATTCTAATCCGGATCTTCACGGGTCACTAACCAAATGACCAGGACACCGTCACTGATTGTCCAGAGTCTTGCATATCTACAGTTTCTATCCTGCATACAGGTTCAAATCCCTGATTGTGTTTTTAGGTTTGTCTGCGCCATTTCACCGAAGTGGTTACCGACTAAGACCTGCATAACTTTGGGCTTTTCTCTCTCTTCAAGCTTAAACTTATAATACTGTTCAAACACACCAAGTCACTAAATGAGATTTTATATTTTTAGCAAAAGTTACCTGGATGGCTGAAAGGAAGATTCTATTTGAGTCGGAAATACAGCAACGTATGCAGACTGAAAAGGTCACATGGCAACAGTTAGCCAACCAGAGACTAGAAGAGGCAGTGAACACTGCCATCGACCATGCCAAGGCTCAGTGGCTGAAGACAGAAGATGGCAGTTCCCAATATGAGGTGGGTTCCTTCTCGGCAGCACAAACCAACAACCTGCCTGTGAGGTGAGGTGAAATGGGGTTTAACGTCGCGTCCAAGATTATTGCACTTATATAGCGACGTGCATGTACGTGTGTGTGTTTGTGTGGCCGCTTGTACTAGTCCGGACTGATGCCGATTTATAGTGCTAGCTCACTGAGATACCATGCCGCAGTTTAACATGAATACCCCACTCAGACACAGTATACTGACTCCGAGCCGACCAGTCCTTGTTTAAGCCCCTAATGCCGAGCACCAGACAGGGTAACAACAAGTACCATCTTTAACGTCTTTTAGGTATGACACGGCCGGGGATGGAACCCTGGACCTTCCGCTCTCCGGGCGGATGCTCTACCACTAGACCAGGGAGGCGGTCCCTACCTGTGAAGATCCGGGTTAGAATTGGTCTTCAGCAACCCCTACTTGTCATAAAAGGCGACTAACAGGATCAGGTGGTCAGACCTCGATGACTCAGTTGATGCATATCATCGTATTCCAATAGCGTAGATTAATGCTCATAATGTCAATCACTGGATTTCCTGGTCCAGACTCAGTTATTTACAGACTGCTGTCATAATGCTGAAATATTGCTAGCGTTAAATTACAAACAAGCAAACACTTACTTTAATGATTGTAGGATCTGCTAGAATCTGCCAAGTCCAAATGGAAAAGTGAATCAGAGCAGAAGCTTGAAGAAACCGTGACAGCAGCGGTGGAGAAGGCCAAAGAAGACTGGGAGCAAAGTGCTGCTGCACAGCACAAGGATATGGTTGAAAAACTAGTGAAAGAAAGACTTACGACAGAGAAAACATTATGGCAGGTGGAAGCAGACGCACTGCATGAGGTGGATATAAAACATGCAGTGGAAAGCGCTCAGCAGAAGTGGAGGACTGAACGATCTGGAAGAGAATCGATGGATCCAGCTTTTCAGAATCGCCTTCAGGCTGAAAAACAAAAATGGCAGCTGGAGGCGGACAGGAAGTTGCAACTGGAGGTCAATCGGGTCATGGAGCGTGCTCAGAAGCAGGGTTTGTCTGAAGTGGAGAAGAAGAATTTAGTGGAGGAAGAGGTGACCAAGAGACTGGAGGTGAGAAGTAACAATGGATCGGGACGTTGGTATGAAACTATGGAAGGTTCTTGGTATGTGGATGATGGTATGAAATGAAAATACACTTTAATATTGGTATGAAATGGTTTGAAAATGTGTTTGGATGTTGGTATGAAACTGTTTGGGATTCTTGGTATTTGGATGATGGTATGATTGAAACGAAAATGTACTTTGATATTGGTATGAAATGGTTTGAAAATGTATCTGGCTGTTGCTATGAAATGGTTTGAAAATATATCTGGATGTTGCTATGAAACTGTTTAGGGAGTACTTGGTATGTGGATGACAGTATAAAATGAAAATGTACCTTGATATTGGTATGAAGTGGTTTGAAAATGTATTTGGATATTCTAATGAAAGTGAACTTGGGTATGGTGTGATCTTTCTTATTGTGGTTCAGTTGATGTCTCGCTGTGTGATTTTCATCAGTAATTCCTGAGTGTTCTTCAGTCAATTACAAACATTTGTACTTATCCTGTCTCACACTATTGCATTGTGTCTCTTCTGCTTACCTGAACGCAAAATAGTCCGTGAGGCATGTGGCCTGCCCCAAAGCCTTCAATTCTCATCTTCCCAAGGCAAGGGTGTTAACTGACTGTAAAAAGTTACCAGTTATGTCCCTGCTGTGTCTCTCCTATAACCAATCAGATTCCACCTCTGATATCTGATTCCTTTAAACAAAATGGAGGTGCTCAGTTAGAATGATCTCATCCATTATCAAGAATATTGTCATATTTTGGGAGGGGCGGTCGGGTAGCCTAGTGGTTAAAGCGTTGGCTCGTCACGCCGAAGACCCGGGTTCGATTCCCGACATGGGTACAATGTGTGAAGCCCATTTCTGGTGTCCCCCGCCGTGATATTGCTGGAATATTGCTAAAAGCGGCGTAAAACCATACTCACTCACTCACTCATATTTTGGGTCTTACTTCACAAAGTGGATCAAATCATGTGAGCTTTGTTCAGGTACAGGGCCCACTTGCACAAACTGATCTTAGCGCTAGGACTATCTTAGGCCTATGTTTAAGTATATACTGCACTACTGCACTACTCAGGTAGTGTTTGTGGGTGGAGCGAGATAAACTGCACTACTCAGGTAGTGTTTGTGGGTGGAGCGAGATAAACTGCAATACTCACTGGATGTTTGTGGGTGGAGCGAGATAAACTGCAATACTCACTGGATGTTTGTAGGTGGAGCGAGATAAACTGCAATACTCACTGGATGTTTGTGGGTGGAGCGACATAAACTGCAATACTCACTGGATGTTTGTAGGTGGAGCGAGATAAACTGCAATACTCACTGGATGTTTGTAGGTGGAGCGAGATAAACTGCAATACTCACTGGATGTTTGTGGGTGGAGCGAGATAAACTGCAATACTCACTGGATGTTTGTAGGTGGAGCGAGATAAACTGCAATACTCACTGGATGTTTGTAGGTGGAGCGAGATAAACTGCAATACTCACTGGATGTTTGTGGGTGGAGCGAGATAAACTGCAATACTCACTGGATGTTTGTAGGTGGAGCGAGATAAACTGCAATACTCACTGAATGTTTGTAGGTGGAGCGAGATAAACTGCAATACTCACTGGATGTTTGTAGGTGGAGCGAGATAAACTGCAATACTCACTGGATGTTTGTAGGTGGAGCGAGATAAACTGCAATACTCACTGGATGTTTGTGGGTGGAGCGAGATAAACTGCAATACTCACTGAATGTTTGTGGGTGGAGCGAGATAAACTGCAATACTCACTGAATGTTTGTGGGTGGAGCGAGATAAACTGCAATACTCACTGGATGTTTGTGGGTGGAGCGAGATAAACTGCAATACTCACTGGATGTTTGTGGGTGGAGCGAGATAAACTGCAATACTCACTGGATGTTTGTGGGTGGAGCGAGATAAACTGCAATACTCACTGGATGTTTGTAGGTGGAGCGAGATAAACTGCAATACTCACTGGATGTTTGTAGGTGGAGCGAGATAAACTGCAATACTCACTGGATGTTTGTGGGTGGAGCGACATAAACTGCAATACTCACTGGATGTTTGTAGGTGGAGCGAGATAAACTGCAATACTCACTGGATGTTTGTAGGTGGAGCGAGATAAACTGCAATACTCACTGGATGTTTGTAGGTGGAGCGAGATAAACTGCAATACTCACTGGATGTTTGTAGGTGGAGCGAGATAAACTGCAATACTCACTGGATGTTTGTGGGTGGAGCGACATAAACTGCAATACTCACTGGATGTTTGTAGGTGGAGCGAGATAAACTGCAATACTCACTGGATGTTTGTGGGTGGAGCGAGATAAACTGCAATACTCACTGGATGTTTGTAGGTGGAGCGAGATAAACTGCAATACTCACTGAATGTTTGTAGGTGGAGCGAGATAAACTGCAATACTCACTGGATGTTTGTGGGTGGAGCGAGATAAACTGCAAGACTCACTGGATGTTTGTGGGTGGAGCGAGATAAACTGCAATACTCACTGGATGTTTGTAGGTGGAGCGAGATAAACTGCAATACTCACTGGATGTTTGTGGGTGGAGCGAGATAAACTGCAATACTCACTGAATGTTTGTGGGTGGAGCGAGATAAACTGCAATACTCACTGGATGTTTGTGGGTGGAGCGAGATAAACTGCAATACTCACTGGATGTTTGTGGGTGGAGCGAGATAAACTGCAATACTCACTGGATGTTTGTGGGTGGAGCGAGATAAACTGCAATACTCACTGGATGTTTGTAGGTGGAGCGAGATAAACTGCAATACTCACTGGATGTTTGTAGGTGGAGCGAGATAAACTGCAATACTCACTGGATGTTTGTGGGTGGAGCGAGATAAACTGCAATACTCACTGGATGTTTGTGGGTGGAGCGAGATAAACTGCAATACTCACTGGATGTTTGTAGGTGGAGCGAGATAAACTGCAATACTCACTGGATGTTTGTAGAAGGAGCGAGATAAACTGCAATACTCTCTGAATGATTGTAGATGGAGTGTGATCAACTGCAATATTCACTGAATGTTTGTGGGTGGAGCGAGATAAAATGCAATCCTCACTGGATGTTTGTAGAAGGAGCGAGATAAACTGCAATACTCTCTGAATGAATGTAGATGGAGCGTGATCAACTGCAATATTCACTGAATGTTTGTGGGTGGATCGAGATCAACTGCAATACTTACTAACTCGCTGTTTATAGGTTGAGAGAGAGCGCTGGAGGAAAGAGATGGAGGCACGGGTGTTGGCAGAGGTGGAGACGACCGTGAAGGCGACGGAGACAGAGTGGCGCCGTCAGGAGGAAGAAGAGAAGAAGAAGATGAAGGAAGTATTGGAGGATGAGATCGGAGGACGACTTCGTCAGGAGGTGGGTGGCAGCAGGTACTCTAGAATCATCCTCAGGATAATCTTTAATCCTGATGGTAGTGGGGGGGAGCACGGAAGGCCCAGTCGCTGTGCAGAGTTGCGTCCCTTGTGACGTCCCTTTTGAAACCTGTGATTGTGGGTTCGAATCCCGGTTCGCCCCGATGAAGTTTCTAGGTTTGTCAGCACCATACCCGTGCTCGTGGGTTTCACTGAAGTGGTAAACATATGAGACCTGCATCACTTTGTGTTTTCCTCCCACATTAAGCTGACACACCGTGATATAACTGGAATACTGTTAAAAGCGGCATTAAACCAAACTCACTCACTCACTCACTCACTCACTGATAGTTGGACTTGGTTGGGGCAGAGTTGCATCCCTTAGACTACCAGAACATAAGTTAGAATCCCGGTTCGTCTTGATTGTAGGTTTGTCAGCGCCATACCGATGGTATTTGGTTTCACCAAAGTTTCAAACACGTAAGACCTGCAGGCTTTCCCCCCACATTATGCTAACATGCCATGGCAGGGACAGAAATTATTAATGCTCACCCGAAGGCCTGAGGCTAGTTAAAATTACCTTGGGCTAATAAAATAATAATTCTGCTAGCCTGTTGGGCCTGTAAATTGTCCCGTGTCCAACTGCCATGCTTGATCTTTGGCACAACTTTACCAGTCTTTAAAGCTAGAAATTTGAAACTCTTAACTTATAAGGACTACCGTATTCGACGTAATAAGCGCCCACGGCCATATTTGCTAATATTTTGGCTAGTGAACAATCCCAATTAGCACCCCTTCCGATTGATCAATGTACGCAAGACTTATTTATTCGCGTATAATACGCACTCGTGTGTTATATGCACCCTTAATTATAGGCAATTAAATTCTGGAAAAATATATCTGTCTTACATAAACATTTCAGGCTGTCAGCATAAACCACAAAAATTTATCTTTCAACTCTGTTTTTTTTTCCACCAAAATAATATTCTAATAAGAGCCCATTATTTCTAATTTTTAGAGCGCCCTGGGCGCTTATTACGTCGAATACGGTAGTAACCTTTTGCAGGGCTAGCAGAAACAAGTCCTCTCACCCTGTGGGCTTGTTTGGTTTTCTAGTTAATTTCCATTCCACACAGAAACTAACGTACTGTGGAAAACAAACAGTTCAAAGCAGCATCAAACATTCCCCAAGAATGTCAAGAACATTTCCCAGGAACATTCCCCAACCCCATCCCATGTTGGGGTTTTAAGGCAGAATATGTTGCTAGCAGGTGCACGTCCTAGGAGCTGGCTGGGTGTTACAAAGTGGAACCTTCGAAGCGTCAATCTAAAGATTGGTTTGATTTAGAAAAGTATTGTTTGCAGATGAACCGGGCTGTCGAGGATGCCAGACAGGAATGGGAGAAGAAACACCTGTCCCAGCATGCAACACTTGCAGCCGGCCAATCAGCAGCAGAGGTCACCAGGTCAATCTTGGAGCAGGTATGTACAAATTTTACCTGCTACCTGGAGACCACCTCCATGGTGTAGTGGATAGTGCGTCTGTCTGTAGACCACCTCCGTGGTGTAGTCGATAGAAAGCCTCTCCGGAGACCGTCTCCGTGGTGTAGTGGATAGTGCGTCTGTCCGGAGACCGCCTCCGTGGTGTAGTGGATAGAGCGTCTGTCTGGAGACCACCTCCGTGGTGTAGTGGATAGAGTGTCTGTCTGGAGACCACCTCCGTGGTGTAGTCAATAGAAAGCCTCTCTAGTGGATAGAGTGTCTGCCCAGAGAAAAATCACTTCCGAGTTTCCATTGTTATGTCAATCTGTTTCAAAGGGAATATTGCAATACGTATCATGGGAAATGATTTGTTTGTTTGTTTGTTTCTTAACGCCGCACTCAGCAATATTCCAGCTATATGACGGCGGTCTATAAATAATCGAGTCTGGACCAGACAATCCAGTGATTGACATCATGAGCATCGATCCACACAACTGGAATATGATGACATGCATCAACCAAGTCAGCGAGCCTGACAAACCGATCCCGCTAGTCGCCTTTTACGACAAGCATAGTCACCTTTTATGGCAAGAATGGGTTGCTGAAGACCTATTCTACACGGATCTTCCTAATATGTATCTACCCTCTGACCAGGAGGTGGAGACGCTGACGCTGGAGAAGACACGCCTGGTCACTGAGCTGAAGGAGAAGGAGTCTGCCTGGCTCCAGGAGAGGCAGACGCTCAACAGCCAGAAGGATGCGGAGCGACGCCAGGCCATGAAGGAGGTGGCGGACCAGTGTGAGAGAGACTACAAGGCATTCATGGGGGAACACCAAAACACCCTCACTGAGGCCCTGCGGAACAGCCGGCAGCAGCAGGACCTCATGGAACAGGAGAAGGTAGGGACCGAGGAGAAGGTCACAGTCAAATGCTAAGGCTATAAAAAGTAATAGACTTGTTTCTCAGGCACCGCCCGCATCATTATCAAGTTTGCCGCACGTTTCGTTCTTATTTCCATTTTTTTCTATTTCTTAAATCCTTAAATATTCCAAGTTCAATCGTAGTCAAATACTATATTCCAGTATTTTACTCATCAAGGAATACATTTTGTAGGGAGGCCCTTTCCCAGGTCGATTTTACACAACTGTTTATTTGGTTACATACTAGCTTGAACTTTCCCCCCACCCCCACCCCAAATTTTCTTACTATTTTAAAAAACACCCACACACCCGCCTGCCCCCCGGCACTATATTTCCAAAAGCCATTGCCTGAGAACCAATTCTTTTATTTTTTTAAGCCTAAATTTCAGTACAATAAATATAGGAGTCACAAGTAGCTGTGGGAAAGAATGCAGTCTTTATGTCGATCCAGTTAGTCAGCAACCATGTGATCTAGGGGTGGGATGCTACACCAACTATGTGATCTGATCCATATCACAATACCTTGTTCACGATCCGATACATATCACGATACTTGCATGTGCTCTTTTCTGTGGTGCATAAGCCATGTTTTTCATAGACAGGATGGCCAAATACCTTGCATACTATCAATTTGCTGTTGGCAGTGTCAAGTATGACGCAATGGATGGTTTTCACTACTCAATTTCACTAATAATTAGTGTTTGGTGTAACATTTAAATGAGTCGGGTAGCCTAGTGGTTAAAGCGTTCGCTCGTCACACCGAAGACCCGGGTTCGATTCCCGACATGGGTACAATGTGTGAGGCCCAATTATGGTGTCCCCCGCCGTGATATTGGTGGAATATTGCTAAAAGCGGCGTAAAACCACACTCACTCATTCACCAAAATAGGGGTTGATAATTGATGTGAGAGCACTGATTATTGATGGGGGAAGGGAAGGTGGCCCAGCACCTTACTTCACAGATTTAGGGGTGCAGAGTTTGTCCCTTAGGGGTGCCAGATTTATCCTGATTATGTTTCCAGGTTCGTAAAACTAACCTCTCTGATTAATTCTCATTGCCGTAAAAGGCGACTTACGGGATCGGGTGGTCAGGCTCGCTGACTTGGTTGATGCATGTCATCAATCCCAATTGCGTGTATCGATGCTCATGATATTAATCACTGGATTGTCTGGTCCAGACTCGATTATTTACAGACCGTCGTCATATAGCTGGAATATTGCTGAGTGTGGCGTTAAACAACAAACCAACCACCAATTCTCATTGAAGATATAAATATAGAGATTGATGATTGAGGTGAACTATTTGTCAAAATTTTGACTGTTTCTGCACCTAGAGGGAGCTGCAGCAGCGTTATGAGGAGCTGACAGACCTGAAGTCTCGGGAGCTGCAGACGGGTCAGGGTGACCTGTCCACCAGCATCACCGTTGATGGGGACCTGGAGGTGAGTCAGAGTCAGGGTGATGACCAATGTCACTGTAGATGCAGACCTGGAGGTGAGTCAGGATGATGACCAGTGTCACTGTAGATGCAGACCTGGAGGTGAGTCAGGGTGATGACCAGTGTCACTGTAGATGGGGACCTGGAGGTGAGTCAGGATGATGACCAGTGTCACTGTAGATGTAGACCTGGAGGTGAGTCAGGGTGATGACCGGTGTCACTGTAGATGGGGACCTGGAGGTCAGTCAGGGTGATGACCAGTGTCACTGTAGATGCAGACCTGGAGGTCAGTCAGGGTGATGACCAGTGTCACTGTAGATGGGGACCTGGAGGTGAGTCAGGGTGATGACCAGTGTCACTGTAGATGTAGACCTGGAGGTCAGTCAGGGTGATGACCAGTGTCACTGTAGATGGGGACCTGGAGGTGAGTCAGGGTGATGACCAGTGTCACTGTAGATGTAGACCTGGAGGTCAGTCAGGGTGATGACCAGTGTCACTGTAGATGGGGACCTGGAGGTCAGTCAGGGTGATGACCAGTGTCACTGTAGATGTAGACCTGGAGGTGAGTCAGGGTGATGACCAGTGTCACTGTAGATGTAGACCTGGAGGTGAGTCAGGGTGATGACCAGTGTCACTGTAGATGGGGACCTGGAGGTCAGTCAGGGTGATGACCAGTGTCACTGTAGATGTAGACCTGGAGGTCAGTCAGGGTGATGACCAGTGTCACTGTAGATGCAGACCTGGAGGTCTGTCAGGGTGATGACCAGTGTCACTGTAGATGGGGACCTGGAGGTGAGTCAGGGTGATGACCAGTGTCACTGTAGATGTAGACCTGGAGGTCAGTCAGGGTGATGACCAGTGTCACTGTAGATGGGGACCTGGAGGTCAGTCAGGGTGATGACCAGTGTCACTGTAGATGGGGACCTGGAGGTGAGTCAGGGTGATGACCAGTGTCACTGTAGATGCAGACCTGGAGGTGAGTCAGGGTGATGACCAGCATCACTGTAGATGCAGACCTGGAGGTGAGTCAGGGTGATGACCAGCATCACTGTAGATGCAGACCTGGAGGTCAGTCAGGGTGATGACCAGTGTCACTGTAGATGCAGACCTGGAGGTGAGTTAGGATGATGACCAGTGTCACTGTAGATGGGGACCTGGAGGTGAGTCAGGGTGATGACCAGTGTCACTGTAGATGTAGACCTGGAGGTGAGTCAGGGTGATGACCAGTGTCACTGTAGATGCAGACCTGGAGGTCAGTCAGGGTGATGACCAGTGTCACTGTAGATGGGGACCTGGAGGTCAGTCAGGGTGATGACCAGTGTCACTGTAGATGTAGACCTGGAGGTCATTCAGGATGATGACCAGTGTCACTGTAGAAGCAGACCTGGAGGTGAGTCAGGGTGATGACCAGTGTCACTGTAGATGTAGACCTGGAGGTGAGTCAGGGTGATGACCAGGGTCACTGTAGAAGCAGACCTGGAGGTGAGTCAGGGTGATGACCAGTGTCACTGTAGATGTAGACCTGGAGGTCAGTCTGGGTGATGACCAGTGTCACTGTAGATGGGGACCTGGAGGTCAGTCAGGGTAATGACCAGTGTCACTGTAGATGTAGACCTGGAGGTGAGTCAGGATGATGACCAGTGTCACTGTAGATGGGGACCTGGAGGTGAGTTAGGATGATGACCAGTGTCACTGTAGATGGGGACCTAGAGGTCAGTCAGGGTGATGACCAGTGTCACTGTAGATGTAGACCTGGAGGTCAGTCAGGGTGATGACCAGTGTCACTGTAGATGGGGACCTGGAGGTGAGTCAGGGTGATGACCAGTGTCACTGTAGATGCAGACCTGGAGGTCAGTCAGGATGATGACCAGTGTCACTGTAGATGGGGACCTGGAGGTCAGTCAGGGTGATGACCAGTGTCACTGTAGATGTAGACCTGGAGGTGAGTCAGGGTGATGACCAGTGTCACTGTAGATGGGGACCTGGAGGTCAGTCAGGGTGATGACCAGTGTCACTGTAGATGGGGACCTGGAGGTCAGTCAGGGTGATGACCAGTGTCACTGTAGCTGCAGACCTGGAGGTCAGTCAGGGTGATGACCAGTGTCACTGTAGATGCAGACCTGGAGGTGAGTCAGGTGATGACCAGTGTCACTGTAGAAGCAGACCTGGAGGTCAGTCAGGATGATGACCAGTGTCACTGTAGATGGGGACCTGGAGGTCAGTCAGGGTGATGACCAGTGTCACTGTAGATGGGGACCTGGAGGTGAGTCAGGGTGATGACCAGTGTCACTGTAGATGGGGACCTGGAGGTCAGTCAGGGTGATGACCAGTGTCACTGTAGATGGGGACCTGGAGGTGAGTCAGGGTGATGACCAGTGTCACTGTAGATGTAGACCTGGAGGTGAGTCAGGGTGATGACCAGTGTCACTGTAGATGGGGACCTGGAGGTCAGTCAGGGTGATGACCAGTGTCACTGTAGATGCAGACCTGGAGGTGAGTCAGGTGATGACCAGTGTCACTGTAGAAGCAGACCTGGAGGTCAGTCAGGATGATGACCAGTGTCACTGTAGATGGGGACCTGGAGGTGAGTCAGGGTGATGACCAGTGTCACTGTAGATGGGGACCTGGAGGTCAGTCAGGATGATGACCAGTGTCACTGTAGATGGGGACCTGGAGGTCAGTCAGGGTGATGACCAGTGTCACTGTAGATGTAGACCTGGAGGTGAGTCAGGGTGATGACCAGTGTCACTGTAGATGGGGACCTGGAGGTCAGTCAGGGTGATGACCAGTGTCACTGTAGATGTAGACCTGGAGGTCAGTCAGGGTGATGACCAGTGTCACTGTAGATGCAGACCTGGAGGTCTGTCAGGGTGATGACCAGTGTCACTGTAGATGGGGACCTGGAGGTGAGTCAGGGTGATGACCAGTGTCACTGTAGATGTAGACCTGGAGGTCAGTCAGGGTGATGACCAGTGTCACTGTAGATGGGGACCTGGAGGTGAGTCAGGGTGATGACCAGTGTCACTGTAGATGGGGACCTGGAGGTGAGTCAGGGTGATGACCAGTGTCACTGTAGATGTAGACCTGGAGGTGAGTCAGGGTGATGACCAGTGTCACTGTAGATGGGGACCTGGAGGTCAGTCAGGGTGATGACCAGTGTCACTGTAGATGCAGACCTGGAGGTCAGTCAGGGTGATGACCAGTGTCACTGTAGATGGGGACCTGGAGGTGAGTCAGGGTGATGACCAGTGTCACTGTAGATGCAGACCTGGAGGTGAGTTAGGATGATGACCAGTGTCACTGTAGATGCAGACCTGGAGGTGAGTCAGGGTGATGACCAGTGTCACTGTAGATGTAGACCTGGAGGTCAGTCAGGGTGATGACCAGTGTCACTGTAGATGTAGACCTGGAGGTCAGTCAGGGTGATGACCAGTGTCACTGTAGATGTAGATGTAGATGTAGATGTAGATGATCTTGATGTCACTGGTTTCCCTATCCCTGACTCAGTCAGACTTTTACCACTTTGGTGAAACCCGCGACACTGGTATGGTGCTGACAAACCAAGAAACAAAAGCAAGGCAAATCGGGATTCGAACCCACGTTCAATATTTTCTAGAACTCCAAAAGGACGCAGCTCTGCACAGCAAATTGCAGCGTCTTGGACTACCCGCCCATCCATGGTCTCTGCTGAAATACAGCTTCAGTATTGCTAGCCTATTAGTTTTGTGGGTGATAAGTTGAACATAATGATTGATTTGACCAAATTTGGTTTCAGAATAGTCCATTATGGCAATTATACTTTGAATAAAATATTCTTTAAATTAAGTATTATATTTAGCGAATGCAAATATAATTATGACTTATGTTTCCCGATAACTTCAGATGTATGTCACGTGAGTGTCAAGATAATGATAATAATGTCTTTTTATGAGAAACTATATTCAAAATTTGTGTCATGAAACAAATGATTTAAGACTAACAGTCATGGAGAAACAAGTTTCTTTATCCACATTTTGGAATGTCGGGATGACGAAGAATAAGATACCAGTGAAATTAATAACCTGAACTTTTTCAGACCTCCATTTTGGAACAAGAAAGAGAAGTGTGGCAGAAGCAGACGGACAAATTAAAAAAGTCAATCCAGAGTCGAGACTCACTTCTGAAGCAAGCAGACGCACATATGTCGCAGGAAGTTCAGCGGATGCACGAGGAGCTGGAAGCTGCATACCAACAACAGCTGGAGATGGAGGTACACAAACTACAGGAACGTTACCAGTCCGAATTTAATGATTCTTTACCAACGAGCGAACACGAGATGGGAAAGATTCAAGTTCAGATCCAGAAGATGGCTGAAAATTTTGAGAAAGAAAGAGCTTCATATATTCGTAAGATCGAACACTTGGAAGATCAACTGGCGGAGAAATCTCAGCAGCTTATTGACATGGAGCAAGAACAGGAACAAGAGATGAAAGAGGAATATCAGAAAGAACTTGACCGTCTGCTGCAAGAAAAACATAGTTTGATAGAAAAGATTGCATTAAAACAGTCAGAATTGGATGAACAAGTGAAAGAAAATGATAAATTACATGCCTCTGTGAAAAGTATGGAATCAGCTTATAAAAATGACATGAAATCCCAGAAAGAGAAGTTTGAAGATATTAATAATCGTCTGCAAAAATCTGAGAAGTCGTTACAGGAAGTGAGAAAAAAGAATTCTCTGGAAAAAGAGGAGTTAAAAAACGCTCTGAGTGAAAGTGAAGCAGCCATGGGGAACTTAACGCAGAAAATGATGGAACGTCAGAAGACGAACACGATGGCAGTAGAAGCAATGAAAAAACAGCACAAGCTGGAGAAGAAGGAGTTGTTGAAGCAGTTGAAGAAACGGAGTGACCGCACGATGACCAGCACGCCTGTCCAGGTCAGTTTTAGAGTTCAAAATTTAACGTGAAATTTAATGGTGACTATTGAGTCTTTTTTCTATTGCAACAGTACCCCACACTATTGCAATAGTATTACGATAGTAGTGAACAGCGTTAGAAATTGGCACTAGTCCTGTAGTCCTTACCAAACTGCCAAATGGTAAAGGTATCCTAAGGACTAGTAGAAATTGGCCAATTTAAGTGTTTTGCTGTATGTTATCATTATGAGGACTAGTGGACAAAAACTGTTAGTTTCTACCCCTGAGTGAACCAACTTTAAGGCTTGATAACACTGCCACCAATAAGAGCACATGCAACTATTGTGATACGCTTGGATTGTGAGCAAGGTATCGTGATACGTATCGCACAGTTGTCACAGTGGTATAAAACATAGCAAACGTAAGACTCCGGGAAAATGATTCGGGTAATATTTGACAATGTTTGTGTTTTGCAGACAGAAGAATCTGGAGATATGATGTTGGACCTGAGATCTCAATACTTGGACACAGTTGACAAGATCAGAGGTGAGCTACCACAAATTGCCTGGTGTATTTACATTGGACCTGACTAAGAAATAGAAATACATTATTGTAGTTACCAACTTCCGGGGGGTTCCAACTGGTCACACCATAAATTAGCATGGTTAGGAAAATGAATTTGTGTTTGTGGGTATTTGATGCCAGAAAGGACAAGCTGTGATAAGGTTCATTTTGGGCCCAAAGATCTGCACATGCCTAATTTAAGAAATGGGAAAATTATTTTGTATATATTAAGTTTTTGTTAATATACCGGTATTTCAAAATGTTTCCTGAAGACCTCTGAAATCAGCATTTATCAATTTGTCAAAACAAGGTTTTACTTCCATTCAGAGTTTATGTTTCTTAATTTTTTTATGATTTGTGATAAAAAGAGACAAGGGATGTGAGGGCCTTTGCTGACCCGCTAAGTTTGACATATTTTCAAGTTTGAGAAAACTTGCTATTTTAAATGATAATTTTTTATTAATTGTTTTGTTTATGGAAACACTATTTGGACATTCATTGTTAAAAATATATCATAAGTTTTGTTTGTTGCTTGTTTAAGGCCGCACTCAGCAATATTCCAGCTATATGACGGCGGTCTGTAAATAATTGAGTCTGGATCAGACAATCCAGTGATTGACATGAACATCGATCCATGCAACTGGGACCAATGACATGCATCAACCAAGTCAGCGAGCCTGACCACCCGATCCCGTTAGTCGCCTCTTACGACAAGCATAGTCGCCTTTTACGGCAAGCATGGGTTGCTGAAGACCTGTTCTAACCAGAATAGACACAGGAGATATCAGGAGTAGAATTTTCTGAAAAATTGACTCTGAGCACTTCTGTCACTGGATTTGATGTCTAAAACTTGGAAGTGTAAAAATGTAAATTGCTAGCCATCAGTCATATATTCTGTTTTCAACTTTACTTCAAATTTGAAATTTGGCAGTTCTAAAGGGTCATATAGAGCATTTAAACCTTGCCCTCTGGTCTTGATAATCTCCCTTATTAATAGATTTAGACATCCCTTATGACAAAATATCCTGTTTTCAGAGGACGTTATGCAGCATATTACCCAGACTAACCTGCGAGCTGCTGATACCGTCCGCACTGGCATCACCCGTGAGAAGCAGGTCACGGTGACCCAGCTGAAGCGATTCTACCGAGTCAGCATCCGTAAGATTCTACAGAACGAACTCATAGGGTGAGACAACTTCAAATTCAAATAATTTGAATGTTTTATGGCAATTGTTTTACAAACCACTCCGTTGCCAACGTGTTGCAATTAGTCCCACGCTTGTCTTGGACTGATAAGGGGGGGCATGGGTGGCCCAGTCGTCTTAGGCGCCGCGATTCGCTGTACAGAGTTGCGTCCCTTGGGCACGCCAGAAACCTATGATTGTGGGTTCGAATCCTGGTTCGCCCCAATCATGTTTCTAGGTTTGTCAGCACCATACCCCTGCTCGTGGATTTCACCGAAGTGGTAAACGTATGAGACCTGCATCACTTCGGGCTTTCCTCCCACATTAAGCTGACACGCCGTGATATGACTGTAATACTGTTAAAAGCAGTGTTAAACCCAACTCAGTCAGTAGACTGATAAGGTGAAGTGAAATGGGGTTTAACGTCACGTTAGGGTAATAACAAGTACTATCTTTTAACTTCTTTTGGTATGGCGCTGCCAAAGATCGAATCCTCTCCAGGCAGATGCTCCACCACTAGACCACGGAGGCTGTCTAAGACTGATGAGGATTGGGACTGGGTGGTTTCAACATGTTGTCCATCTTTCCGAGGCAAGAGTGTCTACTAACCCAAAATTGGAGTGTGAACTTCATTGTATTTTAACTTCAACTACTGACTGCTTATTGCAGTGACTGAGATGGGGTTCTATTTTTAGATTACCTATGTTAAGCATTTCATATTACCGCGAATCGCACAGTGTTACTGGATACTGTGTCGTCCTTGAGCCTCAGTTATGTGACCAGCGAAATGTGGCAGGAATAAGTACTGGCAGTTTGTTTGTCAGGGATGATCGACCAGGTTGTCGTCTATAGTTGTCAGCATCTTTGTGAAGCCATTTGAAATAAGAACAGTGATCTGATTGGATATCGTTTTGGGATATCACAAGGGGCACAACACATACTATATATAGTGTTTCGCTGCGATCAAGCCAAGATAAGTCAGTTTGAAAGGGAAATGTGAAATGTAAACATTGATATAGGCAAGTGGAAACGTCTTGGACGGTGTGGATCATTGGTAATGCCATGAAGCACTGATTTGCCTGGCCCAGACCTACAGGTGTCTGTAATATAGCTGCATGTTTGGGCTGACTGCAATATTCACTTTTCCATTGTTGACTATAATGTTTCAGCCAGATGTCTCATGCCCTCAATTTCAAATGAGACACCTGAAGATCCGGGGTAGAATAGGTCTTCAGCAACCCATGCTTGCTGTAAAAGGCGACGATGCTTATCGTAACAGGCGACTAACAGGATTGGGTGGTCAGACTCGCTGACTTGGTTGATGCATGTCATCGTATCCCAATTGCGTAGATTCATGTCAATCGCTGGATTGTCTGATTCAGACTCGATTATTTACAGACCGCCGTCATAAAGCTGGAATATTGCTAAGTGCAGCATTAAACAACAAACAAACAAAACAAAACAAAATCTTGTTCTCCTTTAGCTGAATTTCTGCAAGAATGAATGATGGATGAATTCAAATTGAATTTCAGGTCTGATTGACAGAAACACACTTTACAAAAAAGGTTTCTTTATATAAGTAGCTTTGGTAATGGGTTTAGTCTGTGTAGAACTGTCCCCAGTCTGTGACTGGTTGTAATTGTTAGCGGTTCATTGTCAATGTTTCTGTTCTCATGGTTACTAGCTATATCCTCAAAATTTTATATCTAATTTTGTGTTTTTTCATGTGTAGATAAATTTTGAATTTCAGTGAATCTTTTTGTTTGCTACGTGTTTGAAATGTGAAAGCAAGTTATCAAAAATGTGTAAACTTAAAATTTGGGAGTTTGTTTTTGGGGTCAGACTTTTTTGTTTTCTTGTAATACAGACGAGCTTGTCCTAAAATTTGAAGATGTAAAATCTGAAAGATAAACTTATATTGGTTTAATTTTTGTTAACTGTTGCTTTATTTTCAAGAGGTTTTTCTTCTTTTAAACTAAATGAGTATGCCTTTTTTACCTTAACATGGTGACCATGATGATTAAGTCCATAAGATAAGAGAAAAAAACTATTTGAATTGAAAGATTACATTGATCATTCTAAACCCATGGTTATAAATATAAGACACAATTCACACTTATTAAAACAAGAAATTTCCATAATCATAAAATATTTTTTCGTAATACGATTTTGTAATTTGGTCTTGCATTGCAATAAACTGTATCACATTTTTGTGTGTTCAACAGGGCGGACCTGGAAGGGAAACTCGCCTCCATTGATCAGGCCCTTGAGACTCTGTCCATCAGTCTAAGCAGTTCAAGGTCAAACACTTCAGACCAAGAGGTCAAGGCCACTGACCTGTCACAGGCCAAGAGTTCAACTTCATCGGTGTCTCTTGATGTGTCCAGTGCCAGCAACCTGACGCCTCGCAGTGAAAGTAGCATCACAAGCACAGGGTCTTCATGTCAGAATTACCAGGTGACCTTGTCCCGCGCTGAAAACTCAACAGGGAATGCTGGGACAGGAAGTGATGCAAAACAAAATTCCCGAATGGTGCCCAAGAATGGGAAGGATGTGTTTCCTCGTCCATCTCAAAATCTGTCCCTCTTTGATCGTAATGGATCGCGTATTCTGCAGACGCCATCACCAGTAGAGTCGGAACCTGAAACAAGAGAGTCTCTTTCGGTTTCATTCAGAAAAGATGATGCAAGGTCGTTCAGACCAGTTGATCCCCCTGAGAGACGCACCTCATCAAGGTCCAAGTCGGGGCATGGTACAATTCATCCTGGGAGAAGATCGGAAGCTAAACCAAGAGAGCTGAATAGTTATGGACAAATGTACGACAATGATGGATTTCGAAGACCTAGAGAACCCGCCCAAAAGAGAAACAGCACAGATGAGCATCGGGCTCATCGGGGTCAAAGCACAGGTGTTGGTTCTCATCGGGCCCACAGTACAGACGTTGGTTCTCATCGAGCCCACAGCATTGATGTTGGTTCTCATCGAACACACAGCACAGACGTTGGTCCTCATCGAGCCCACAGCACAGACATTGGTCCTCATCGAGCCCACAGCATTGATGTTGGTTCTCATCGAACACACAGCTCAGACATTGGTTCTCATCGAGCCCACAGCTCAGACGTTGGTTCTCATCGAGCCCACAGCATTGATGTTGGTTCTCATCAAGAACTTCAGCAGGTGAGAGACTCCTCACTGCCTCCAGCAGTGTCGAAGAGACGTCCACAACTGTCCCTGCTACGACGAAGCATGGAGGACGAATTTTCAACCCCCAAACCCTTAGAACCCTTTTCATACAAAGGCATGAGCAAGGCTCAGTCTGAGATGGCCTTGAACGTGTTAGCTGACTTTGAGAACAACCAGGAGGGGAGACGGCAGGTGATGGAAGATGCAGGAAGATCTCCAGGAAGTGTTCGGATCCAATATAAATATACCCCTCTCCGACAAAGTCTGAAAGTAGGATCGCCGTCCACAAGTTTAATCTCCAACCACAGTTTATCTGAAGGAGATTTGAGAATAGCGGAACCAGATGAACCAGTGCTTAATTTTCAGTTCATGGGATTAGGAAAGCCTTCTCCACGTAAATTCAACCCTGTGCCTGAAAGATTAGAGAGTGAAAGTGGATATCACACTCCGAAAAAGTCACCTAAAAACTTGTTTGGGAATAAAATGGCTCGCTCTCTTGAGAATTTGTCAGTATTGGGGTTGACTCTCGAAGAGCAGACACTTGAAGAGGAATTTACTCCTTTGGCCTCACTGAAATCGGACAATGACTCGAGTGGCTTCCGTGCATTCGAGCGTGTGGGAGAGTTTCCCCCTCAGTTGGACAAGGGGAGACAACTGAGGGATGGACAGTCGGACAAAGGGAGACAAGTGAGGGAGACACAGTCCTACCAAACTAAGGGCATGACTCATGGTGGAGATCCTCAAGTGACCAGTAACCAATCAGCATCAAGAATTACATCTCGAACAAATGGGACTCACAGTTATAGAGATTTCCACAAGGGGAGGCAACTCCAAATGTCCAGAGACGATTCTGGCAGAGAGAGTTTTCAGACTCCACCAGTTAATGTTTCAGTTCGTGTTTCAAAGCGCTGATTGAAAAATAATTTTTTCTCATGATTTTCAAATATTGGCCAGTGCTTTGGTTTAAGAAATCTGCATGTTGATGTTTTTAAAAACAACATGTCAATTTTAACTATTGTCACTCCACTTATACTTTCTTTTGATATCCTAAATTCTGAACCATTTTCAGACTTTATTGTCCCAAACAAGGTAGGGCCAGCATCAGATACATAGAATGGTCTTCAATACACTTGCAACAGAAGTGGGTATTTTTTTTATTATAATGGTGGAGTGTTTTGGATAGTAAGGTGATAGTCACACCACCTGAGAGCAGGAATTAGGGTTTATGTTTCCTTGGGTAGACTGATCGACTCACACAGTGCTATGCAAAATAGTGGGAAAATATTCATGTTTGTAAAAAGAAATCATATTTTAACCTACCAAAGATACATGTTAGTAAGAACATCTGTCCACATTATAATAGACATTTAGCCTTTGACAACCATAATTTCATCTGTGTCATTTTGAGTCTTGTGTCGTTTTTAGGGGTAGACCCGTTGGTCACATCTCAGGGATGAGAATAGATATTTTCCTTTTCAGCTGAAACATCTTTGCAATGAAGCGTGGTCGATATTTTTGGGGTGTTTTGTGGGGAAGCCATCAGATTTTAACAAATTTGTGGTCACTAAAATTTGCTGTAAATTCGCGGATGCGTGGAATATTCTCATCCCTGATAACTAATTTAGTCCTCTGCCCATTCCAGTGGTTACACTACAAGTATAGCTAATGTTCACATTTCTTTTTAACTGTGCAGGCATTCGTTCTTACTTTTATATGTTCGAGTAAGGAACTGCAGTGTATACATGACCAGATCGTTTTATACATGTATCTGGTAAAACAATTCCCATTCAGACATTTTGTACCCAACTCTTGAAACATAAAGCGGGTATCCGGTAAGGCTGGGTAACTGGGTGTCGGGTCCCCGTGTAGTAAATTTGGACTCGCCCCAGCCCTAATGGTGTTTGTATATTTGGTACTATAATGTATATACTGTTATAGCTGTATGTATATTTTGTACTATGATGTATATACTGTTATAGCTGTATGTGATATTCACATGCATTTAATGATTGGAGGGGGATAAACACTAAAAACAATTGATTCTCAGTGAACTTTTACAATGTTGATATTCAGTAAGAGGATTATGTTGAATATGGTAGTTCAATTTTTTATTACAAGAAACATGTATTCTGTTCGAGTTTCATGTTATGATCAGAAGTGTTACCTAGTACATATTATGTATATTTCATATTGAATAAATTGTATTCAGCCTGTTAGTCATAAATTATGAATTTATAGATTAGCAGATTCCGTCCAAGTAACGATCTTGATTATCATCAGATATGATACTCCAAAACAATACATCTCTATGTCAGTACTGACAAATCATGTCATCACATCAATTCAGAACAGGATATCTGATTACTGCATCTTAAAATTGAAATTAAATGGTCAGTTCTAAATGGAAAATCTTCACACAGAGATGTAACTATCGGAGTAAAAGATCTGATTATTCAAAGATTTGCCTTAAAGATCTGATGTTTAAAATTGTGTTGTACATGAATGGCAAATGCTTTAATGTTGTCAAACCCAAGAATTACAGGACAGGTACATCATTGGTTCTGTAGGCATTGGGCATTTGTGAAGTTAACTTGAAGCTTTCAGTAATACTTTTACATGCTAACTGATTATTTATTTCTCTGTTTTGCCCACATATGTGAGAGGCCGTTGGGTAGCCCAGTGGTTAAAGCATTCGCTTGTCACGCCGAAGACCGGGGTTCGATTCCCGACATGGGTACAATGGTGTCCCCCACAGTGATATTGCTGGAATATTGCTAAAAGCGGTGTAAAACCACACTCACTCACCCACATATGTGCTGTGAATCTCTTTGTATTTTTCTACATGTCCAGTAACACCATAAATAAAATGATTCATATGACAACAGACTTTGGTTCATAATTCCAAGACAATATTAATTCAGGATTATACTCATACCTAAACAGACTCTTGGAGGGTTGCTGCTCAAAGTGCTTGCTCAAATTTGAGCTCCCTGATGCCATAATTTCCTTTGTCAACTACAGACAGATGTTAAAGACTTTAAACGGGATATAACACCTATATATACCACTGGGGATATTTGTAAGATATGATCACATGACATTGAAAGGTCTGTATTCATGACATCTTGGTTGGGTCTCGACTGCATCAATTTGTGAATAATCTCTGTTGAAGGCTTAAGTCATTAGGGCCACACTTTTTTAATTTTATGTTTCACAGATTTATTGTGGCTTTTCCACACAAGGACTATCAGAATAAGGTCGGAATGACGTCACTTGCAACGACGTCATAGCTGAAAATTGGTGACGTCATTCCACATTTGACGTGTGGTTTTCCCAGGCGGCGGTCGTGATCAGTGCATTTGTCTAAAGGGGATCTCGAAAGGATAAGGAAATAATTAGTAATTCTTACACTTCGCCATAAATGCGGAAGGTTCTACTTGCCCCGCTACTCGGAACATTCTGACCAGCAAAATACACCCCTATATCTACTGACCACAGGGAACATCCATTGGCTTTCTTAGAATGGAGACCACGTGACCACGGACAGTTGCGTGAAACCCATGTCAAGGCACCTTGGTCGTCAATGACCTACTAGGGTTAAGGGTACCTTTACATGAAATCGAATTCACTGTGACCATCAAAATAAATGGAGACGTGATGTGGAAAACTGCCCAAAGCGATTTAAAGTTTGAAATTTAATTTTGCAGTAGAATAGATGATATGTTACACAAGTCTCATTTTTTTATCTTAATATACATAAACTACAGACTAATTTCAAATTTGTTTGGACTGGTGTCACTGGCGCACGAAAATTAGGATAAATATAATACATTGCCAAACAAACCTGTAAAGAATTAAGTTTTTTCCCAAATATTGAATGTATTTTTCTATTGAGAACATTTCCATACAATATATGACATGAATTATTTTCTAGAAAGTATTTTTGAAAGTTATGTGACAGTGATACGACCAAGAGAGTACTTAAGTGACTGAACGTTTCTTCATGATCAAGTCTCATTTGTTTTGGCGAATAACAAAAGCGATATTGTGCCGAAACAATGGGATGATATATTTTGAAAGTATGTAAGTATATTAATGCTTTGCAAAATCGATGACGTGCATCAACCAAGTCAGCGAGTCTGACCACCCGATCCCGTTAGTCGCCTCTAACGACAAGCTTAGTCGCCTTTTATGACAAGATGGGTTGCTGAAGACCTGTTCTATCCCGGATCTTCACGGGTCAAGCATGGGTTGCTGAAGACCTATTCTACCCCAGATCTTCACAGGTCAAGCATGGGTTGCTGAAGACCTATTCTACCCCGGATCTTCACGGGTCAAGCATGGGTTGCTGAAGACCTATTCTACCCCGGATCTTCACGGGTCAAGCATGGGTTGCTGAAGACCTATTCTACCCCGGATCTTCACGGGTCAAGCATGGGTTGCTGAAGACCTATTCTACCCCGGATCTTCACGGGTCAAGCATGGGTTGCTGAAGACCTATTCTACCCCGGATCTTCACGGGTCAAGCATGGGTTGCTGAAGACCTATTCTACCCCAGATCTTCACGGGTCAAGCATGGGTTGCTGAAGACCTATTCTACCCCGGATCTTCACGGGTCAAGCATGGGTTGCTGAAGACCTATTCTACCCCGGATCTTCACGGGTCAAGCATGGGTTGCTGAAGACCTATTCTACCCCAGATCTTCACAGGTCAAGCATGGGTTGCTGAAGACCTATTCTACCCCGGATCTTCACGGGTCAAGCATGGGTTGCTGTAGACCTATTCTACCACGGATCTTCACGGGTCAAGCATGGGTTGCTGAAGACCTATTCTACCCCAGATCTTCACGGGTCAAGCATGGGTTGCTGAAGACCTATTCTACCCCGGATCTTCACGGGTCAAGCATGGGTTGCTGAAGACCCATTCTACCCCGGATCTTCACGGGTCAAGCATGGGTTGGTGAAGACCAATTCTACCCCGGATCTTCACGGGGATCGACCATGTCCTCCACACGTACAGTTTTGTATATATCTTATAACATCATGCTAGGACAATCTCCTCCTTGTTGTACTGTCCAAAAGACGTTAAAAGATACTAATTTTTGTTACCCTGCACGTTGCTCGGTGTTAAAGGGCATAACACAAGGGCTTTTCGGCTCGGGGTCGGCATACTTCGTCTGAGTGGGGTATCCATGGTACACTGCAGCATAGTATCACAATGCTTTCACACTTTAAAGTCTGGGGGCAAGTGCCGCACACACGTGCATGCACGTCGCAATGAGTGCACTAATCTGGAACGCGTTATGTTAAATCCCATTTCTGCACTTACCTTGTCGCCATTGTCAACGTTCACCCGAAACAACCGGACAAGAAATTACGTTAAAAATCGGGGCGGAGGGGCGGTCGGGTAGCCTAGTGGTTAAAGCGTTAGCCCCTCAGGCCGAAGACCCGGTTTCGATTCCCGACATGGGTACAATGTGTGAAGCCCATTTCTGGTGTCTCCCGCCGTGATATTGCTGGAATATTGCTAAAAGCGGCGTAAAACCGAACTCACTCACTCACTCATAAAGCATGCACATTGCAAGCCATACGTTTTGAAAACAAGTTCACTGTAGCGCGAAAACTGATGAAACATCAATATCAATATAAATTCTTACCAGTTTGTTCAAATCAAATGAACATGCACGGAGCTGTTGTTTAGTATACGCCACTTCTGCTTCCATTCATGGCGCCTGGAATTAACGCGCATCAAAAACACGTGCAACGGAAGTGAGCCTCGATTGGTTAAATTCGAAACCATGACAACACGTGACTAACTCAGCCAACACCTGCATGAAACATACAACGCTTCAAACATGATTGGCATTTGTAAATGTAACTAGTCTAAAGAGACGAACCCAGCGAGATCCGCTACCTCGCGTTGTACCGGGACTGGATCTTTTGACGTAAACTGTTTGATTGACATTCTGGAAGTTGGTGAGTAAATTAAAAAAACGTGCAACTTTATGGATAACAACTTCTTGTTTATTGCATGTAGCGACGATTCGATGTAGATTATGTGTGACTCTGGTGACTCGCACATGGTGAAACCTCCCGCCCAGTAGATACCCGCAGCAAAGAACATAAGACTTCAACAGCCAAAGCAGACAGCAAATCAGCCCCCTCTGACCACAAGCAAACATTCTCTAGGCATTAAATTCGGTTTGACAAAGTCCAAATCCTCTCAACCAAGCATCAGAACTTCGTCAAAAGAAAACTCCCAGAAGCTGTAGAAATACGCCGTCACAAACCTTTGATCAACAGAGATCAAGGGTATTACATCTCGTCTGACGATGAAATTCGAATCAAGCAACAGACTATTTTAATTAGGATCCAATCACCTTGTCATAACTATGTAATCCCCTTAAGGCCACTTTACACAGGGCTGCGACCTTTGTGCCACCTTTGAGCGATCCAAAACTGGCCAGGAAGCTCAATGGTCGCCTAAACCCAGAAAATCATGTTTCTATTTAACTGCTCCAGCAGTTGGTCAGCAGTAACTGCTCGAGTTGTTCAGCGTCTGCAACCACACTGAAACACTGCAGGTACAAGCCCTGTATTTATAGGCAGGCTGAGGAGGCACTACGGGTAGCTCAAAGGAGGCAGAAAAGAGGCAGAAGCATTGCCATGGTGTCTCAAGGGTTGCCGTGGTCGCCGAATGGAGGCACGACTGTCGCCACAGTCATCGTTCAATGTACGCCATTGGTCGCCCAAGGGAGGCTTAAGGGAGGCAGAAACATATTTATCAGAACGCAAATAGGGTAGTAGGTTTACAATATTTCTGTAATAATATATACGCGTGCTTATCATAGGGCAAAGGATTTGATGGGATTTCAATATTTTGAGAAACATGACCATTGCTTAGTGTATACTGTGTGTGTTGTTGTTTCACGCCGCACTCATATTACAGCTTTCTGACGGCGGTCTGTAAATAATCGCGTCTGGACCAGACAATCCAGTGATTGATGTCATGAGCATCGATCCACGGCTTCACGCAATTGGGATACGATGACATGCATCAACTAAGTCAGCGAGCCTGACCATTCGATCCATTAATCACCTCACCCTATAGATTCCCAATTTAGTCGCCTCTTTGTACTAGCGGGGGTTTACTGGGACCGTGTGTACTTGACGGACCGTGACCTGATGGACAGTACTGAAGTGTTATTTAGTTTTAGGGCGGTCGTCTAGCCTCGTGGTTAAAGCGTTAGCTCATCACGCCGAAGACCCGGGTTCGATTCCCGACATGGGTACAATGTGTGAGGCCCATTTCTGGTGTCCCCCGCCGTGATATTGCTGGAATATTGCTAAAAGCGGCGTAAAACCATAATCACTCACTCACTCACTAATCACTCACTCACTCACCTATTTAGTTCTATGAACTCGATAATAACAAGATGTGACAAGAGGTTCGGTACGGGCAGAAGACTGAATGGAAACGATACTTTAAACGCGTGTTTACCTCCGACTTGTGGACTGGTGGAAACAATGTACATGCAGATTTCGGTAACCTTTACCTGGATATTTTACCTTTGTCCTCATTTTACAAGGTATCGTGTTGTTAATAGTGAGCACGTGAAGATGTGATTTGACACCCGAGATCACCTGCTTGACACAGAAGTGTGTCCTTCAACAGAGGCACATTTAGCTTTACTGGTCAGAGATCAAGACCCCAGGCGCAGCACTAGCCCGCATCAGCCATGGCGTTGAGACTGTGTGTACTTGCTCTGCTGGTGGCGTCGGTGAACGCCTGTTGTTCCCCCCTGCAATGGGAGATGACCGGCGGGACGGTGTCCGGCAGGGTGGCCATTGATGATTTAACACTGACCGAGGTAGGAGACCCGCAGTTGAGTTATGGCGGTCAGTTAACCAAGTCCCGGACTGACAATCGTTTGTTTGTTTGTTTGTTGTTTCACGTTTTATTCCAGCTAGATGACTGTGGTGTACAAACAATCGAGTCTGGACCAGACTAGTGCTTGATATAAAGGGCAATGCGCCCCACAGTCGGGGTACGATGCCACACAATCAACCATGCCATCTAGTCAGAGTACCCGATGTATCAAGTTGCATCATACGGATTCCTGGGGGACCTGCTCGAACCTGGAGTGAGTGAGTGAGTGAGTTGGGTTTAAAGCCGCTTTTAACAGTATTCCAGTTATATCGCGGCGTGTCAGCTTCGGCAAGCATGGGTTGCAGCCGTGTAAGGCGCCACAATTCGCTCTGCAGAGTTGCGTCCCTTTGGCACGCCTGAAACCTATGATCGTGGGTTCGATATTGTTTCTAGGTTTGTCAGCACCATACCCGTGTTCGTGGGTTTCACCGAAGTGTTAACGTTTGAGACCTGCATCAATTCAGGCTTTCAAAAATTGACGTGTCGTTGCATGTGTTTGTGACGGTTGCCACCGTTGTGGCAGGATATACAAACCTATTCTTGAACACCCATTAGAAGGCCTGAACCACTTCGAGGTTTTATCCCACATGAAGCTGACACGCCGTGATATAACTGGAATACTGTTAAAAGCGGCTTTAACTCACTCACTCACTCACCCTCTATGATTTAATGTAGTGGGCACAGATGGCCCAGTCACTTTTGAATTAAATCCGAAATTCGCTCCTATTTTGGTCTCAAGTCTGTCAGGTCCTATCCGTGGATTTTTACGGCGTTTAACCGAATCCGAACGTGAAACTGCCACAAGAAGTTGTGAATCATAAGCATGTTTTTCTGTATATAATATCAGAACTGTCGTTGTAGTTTCACTATGATCTCCACTACGACGCCGTCAACCTTAAGGTCGCCATGAGGAGCGAGTACGTCACATCGAACATCAGGAACATGACCATCCTTGATTATGAAGCCGTACGTATGAGTCAAATTCTGAATGCCCGCCATCCTAAAATGACTTGAAAATTGGATTTGACCAAACAGTTACAAACGCTACCAGGTCGTTACTAGGCTTAAAACAGTCTCCGACACACTGCAAACTTAAGGCCCATAACACGACTTTGATACCCGTATCACATACATCACCATCGAATAACCATTTATAGCCACCGTCAGGCATCGGTGTAAACCTTCTTTTGCCCGGCAGTTTATATTTTATTGATGAAACGAAAAAGGGAACTATATTGCAAATAGATTTACTCCGCATCTTTAACTTTATGTTTGTTTGTTTGTTGTTTAACGCCGCACTCAGCAATATTCCAGCTATATGACGGCGGTCTGTAAAATAATCGAGTCTGGACCAGACAATCCAGTGATTAATATCATGAGCGAGCGAGCCTGACCACCCGATCCCGTTAGTCGCCTTTTACGACAAGTATAGTCGCCCTTTACGGCAAGCATGGGTTGCTGAAGACCTAATCTACCCCGGAATCTTCACGGGTCTTATCTTTATGAATTACGTGACATGTTTGTTCTTTAAGTGAATCAATACATCATATACTGATGAAAAAACAACAAGGGAACACCAGGAATATTTCGCAAAGAAACAAGTTTGACGAATATACTGTTTACATATATTGTTTTGCCCTTTTGTCCAGGGACGGATCTACCAGGTAGACGAGGTCACTGGGGCCTGTGAGATTCGCACTCTCGATACACCTTTCGAACCTTCGTGCACTCCGGGTGAGTGAGTATGGTCTTACGCCGCTTTAGCGATATTCCAGCAATATCACAGCGGAGGACACCAGAAATGGCTTTGATACGTTGTAACCATGTGGGAAATCGAACCTGGGACTTAGGCGTGACGAGCAAACGCTTTAACCACTAGGCTACCCGGCAGCCCCGCACTTCGGGTGAGCTATCAGTCCCTTTCAAACATTCTTTATGGCCCCATTACATACAGTCGATACTGCCTGTTTTCTTGTGTTTCCTGGTACATTGCAAAACCTTAGAACCGGTGGTCAAAGGAATTTTACAATTAAATTAATCAAAACAGGGGTTTTAAGTGATCTGCATAATTAATATGGGATGATTTGAAGCACCATTGATTGCCATACGATAGTAGCTTGTTGGATAGAAGTTTACCATAGGATAGACGTTTGACATAGGATAGTAACTTGTCATGGGATAGAAACTTTTCATAGGATAGAAGCTTGTCCATAGAATAGTAGTCGAAGCTTGTCATAGGATAGAAGCTTGTCCATAGAATAGTAATTGTCACGGGATATAAGCTTGTCATAGGATATGAGCCTGTCCATAGAATAGTAGTCGAAGATTGTCATAGGATATGAGCTTGTCCATAGAATAGTAATTGTCACAGGATATAAGCTTGTCATAGGACATGAGCTTATCCATAGAATAGTAGTCGAAGCTTGTCATACGATATGAGCTTGTCCATAGAATAGTAATTGTCACAGGATATAAGCTTGTCATAGGATATGAGCTTGTCCATAGAATAGTAATTGTCACGGGATATAAGCTTGTCATAGGATATGAGCCTGTCCATAGAATAGTAGTCGAAGCTTGTCATAGGATATGAGCTTGTCATAGGATAGTAATTGTCACGGGATATAAGCTTGTCATAGGATATGAGCTTGTCATAGGATAGTAATTGTCACAGGATATAAGCTTGTCATAGGATATGAGCTTGTCCATAGAATAGTAATTGTCACGGGATATAAGCTTGTCATAGGATATGAGCCTGTCCATAGAATAGTAGTCGAAGCTTGTCATAGGATATGAGCTTGTCATAGGATAGTAATTGTCACGGGATATAAGCTTGTCATAGGATATGAGCTTGTCATAGGATAGTAATTGTCACGGGATATAAGCTTGTCATAGGATATGAGCTTGTCATAGGATAGTAATTGTCACGGGATATAAGCTTGTCATAGGATATGAGCTTGTCATAGGATAGTAATTGTCACGAGATATAAGCTTGTCATAGGATAGTAATTGTCACGGGATATAAGCTTGTCATAGGATATGAGCTTGTCATAGGATAGTAATTGTCACGAGATATAAGCTTGTCATAGGATATGAGCTTGTCATAGGATAGTAATTGTCACGGGATATAAGCTTGTCATAGGGTATGAGCTTGTCCATAGAATAGTAATTGTCACGGGATATAAGCTTGTCATAGGGTATGAGCTTGTCCATAGAATAGTAATTGTCACAGGATATAAGCTTGTCATAGGATAACAATAGGATTTCTTGTCTCCCCGTGGTGCTCCTAACGTATCTTGCGTGGATTCACAGAGGTTCGAGTCTCTGTTTTCTTTCCAGCTGATGCTACAGTCAACGACCACTTCTTCGTCGGAGGCGGCGACCAAGAACGACTTCCGGCGGCGTCGTTCAAGTACGTCCGGCCTGACAAATCGGGCTACGTGACCGTGACGGAGGGGGACAGCCCAGATTCCACATGTGTACCCATTGTTGCTTTCGATTTTAACCGTACGTATCAGTTAAAACGCTCATTTTACGACTTTCAGAAATCACTGAAAATATTTCGAACCTCCGCCGAACCCTTCATCAGTGTTATATGAAGGATGAAATACGACCGAGGTCTTTATGCGATGTGAAAAGAAAAGACTAAGAACGATCAATTTAAAAAATAGTGCAGCGATAAACCGAGTTACCCCTTATATATATATATATATATATTCTATTTTATTAAATGTATTATTATTATTCAGTAGAAAAATGTTACATATTTTCACATATAGTAACATGCTATATTATATTTATAAGTACAGGTTACATACTGGTCAGGCTCGCTGACTTGGTTGAAGCATGTCATCGATCCCAATTGTGTGGATCGATGCTCATGATAGTAATCACTGGATTGTCTGGTCCAGAATTGATTATTTACAGACCGCCGTCATATAGCTGGAATATTGCTGAGTGCGGCGTTAAACAACAAACCAACCAACCAACATACATATAGATCAGATAGCTTTTGCAGGAAGTGGGATGCAGGCGTACATATCAATATTAAGTCAACAGTGGGTGAAAGTAGCAGGCTAAATTTGCTATGCGTATTAGGGTCTTCATTAATTAAATGTGAAGTTATATCTTTACAACACACTATTGTGAATTATTAAAGCTCAAAGTAGAAAGAATTTCACAAAATGAGTATAGACCATAGAGAAAATCGGTTCTGGACCTCGCAGACTAGTTCGGAGCAAAACACTCACTCACTCACACAAACAATCACTCACTCAGCCATCGACTCACTCACTCACTCACTCACCAACGACCCACTCACTCACTCACTCACTCACTCACGCACTCACTCACTCATTCACCCACTCACTCACTCACTCACTCACTCACCTGTATGTTGCAGTGTCGGAGATGACGTTCATGGTGTTCAGGAATATTATGGACGGTATTGCCGACCCCAGCATCTTCGACCCACCGGACAGCTGCAATTTCGCAAAGGAGGTAATGTGTATTTTTCAATGGATTTTCTGACGGCCAATGGATTCCCGCAAATAATAGACGCGATGCTTATGTATTCCCCTCTTATAAAATTCCAGACAAAAGTAGTCCGTCTCGAACATGATAACGCCCATCCACAACTTTCAATATCATACAGTTTGTTACATGGAGCTACCCGTGAAGATCCGGGTAGATGGGTCTTCAGCAACCCATGTTTTTTTGAAGACCTATTCTACCCCGGATGAAATGTCAAAATTGATGACCTACTGTAAACTACGGTTATAACGAACTCAAAGGGACCACTAATTTTAGTTCGTTACAACCGTAGTTGGTTATAAGCATATGTACAGCCTATATACAGCAAATAGCCGGGACAAATAAAACAGTTCGTTATATCCATCAGTTCGTCATAAGCGTGTTCGTTAAAAACGAAGTTTACTGTATAGTCTTACCGGCTTATTAAAACGTAGGGTGGGTTGTCATGTACACGCGACTCATTTCAAAATTTCTTTAAGTATTCATAAATATTATATGATCCTGCAAGTGGTGATACATTTTGTCGTCCTACCTTAAATGTATGTTATTTTTGTTTTCCAGACCCCGCTGAAGCGCAAGATGAACGTGCATCCCTTTCTGCGCTTCCCTGTGACCTATCAACATTAAACAGTATTTCTCCATTTCCAAATGCAATATATGAATTATCTTTTCACGGAAAAAGGGAAATAAGAGTGTGTCTTGTTTATGCAAACTGAGCTATCGGTATCGGGCAGGGACATGCTCGCACTTTTCGCGAACACCTGTTGTTGTGGCTGAAATGGATAGAATTATCATTAAACCGCCCGCATGTTATCAGAAATGAGCGGGCCACTGTAACTTGATCATGGCTATATAAACATAGGATAACTACGCAAATGGAAATAGTTTTTCACGATTTAGGATATTTTCTCAATGAAAGTTAACCATTCTATGACATATGTTTATCTTGATATGTAGACTTGTCAAAAATGAAACAGATGAAAAACATATGCAATATCTTGTTGAATGGACCGTGTGAGATGTGACAAATCGTCACATGGCGCTGGCCTATGGCAGAGGTACCATGCTGTTCGCATGGAACTCTTGGTAGGAGAGTATGTTGTGAAATCCGTGTTGATTGCAGTAAATGTTTCCAAACCGATATTGTTGTTTATTTTTGTTTGATAACAAATTATATGCATTTTACCTATAATAACGGTGACGCTATATTGCAGGGCATTATCATTTGCAGAAGCCTTCGGCCTTTTTAACTGACCGGGCGGTTTAATGATAATTCTATCCATGTTAGCTATAAATCACTGTTGAGGAACGTATGGAAACGTATCAGTGCCACAGTCTAAAACAAATATCATCTACGTACATGTAAGCATCATCTACGTAGAAAAAAGTATCATCTACGTAGATAAAAGTGTTATCTATGTGGGTGACAAAAAAAAAGACTGTAGCACTACTACACTTCCACAAAGACGATTTTTGAAATACATACTTTTGGTACACGCCATGCCAAGAGTGACACGTCGCTGCCTTGTTCGACCGCCACTGTGATTTAGAGGACAGAGCATCTGCCCAGAGAGACGAAGGCCGATGGTTCCATCTATGGCCGCGTCATACCAAAACGCGTTAAAAGATTGTACATGTACTTGTTGTAACCTTGTCTGGCGCTCGGCATTAAGGGGCTAAAACAAGGGCTGGTCGGCTCGGAGTCAGTATACTGTGTCTGAGTGGGGTATTCATGTTAAACTGTGGCATGGTAAAATCGGCATCAGTCCGGACAAGTACAAGCAGCCACACACACACGTGCATGCACATCGCTATGTAAGTGCAATAATCTTGGATCCCATTTCACCTCACCAGGTATCAACATCTCAGGGGCTAAAACAAGGACTGGTCTTCTCAGAATCAGAATACTGTGTCTGGGTGGGGTTTTTATGTTCAACTGCAGCATGGTATTTCCGTTGGTGGGCCACGACTATAAACTCAGTATAAGTTACAGTGAGTGAGTGAGTGAGTATGGTTTTACGCCGCTTTTAGCAATATTCCAGCAATATCACGGCGGGGGACACCAGAAATGGGCTTCACACATTGTACCCATGTCGGGAATCGAACCCGGGTCTTCGGCGTGACGAGCGAACGCTTTAACCACGAGGCTACCCGACCGCCCCATATCAGTTACAGTATGAGGTTATATCTGACACAGTATTGCATTTGTTGGTTATTTCATACATGACCTTAAGATACCAATGGTTAAGTTGTACACTTGTGTCAAACGCTCAGCTGGTGATTTGCGGCGTGATTTGCACGCACACATACACACGCATGCACACACAGGCACACACACACATACACACATCGTAAACGTCTGACTGGCGAACGGAAGGTCATATCAAAAGACGTTAAAAGATGGTGCTTGTTGTTACCCTGCCTTGCGCTCGGGTTAAGGGGGAAAACAACGACTGGTATAGTCAGTATACTGTGTCTGAGTGGTGTATCCATGTAGAACTGCAGCATGGTATCTGGGGCTAGGACAAGAAAACCGGTATTAGTCCAGACGAGTACAAGCAGTCAGAAACACGCACACGCACACACACACACACACACACACACGCACACGCACGCACACACACACGCACACACACACACGCACACACACACGCACGCACGTACACACACGCACACACACACACATACACACACGTACGTGTTAGCAACTCGCTATATAAGTGCAATCAACGCGAACGCGACGTTCAACCCCATTTCACCTCTTTGTATGTTTTGACGAGCCTGACCACCCGATCTGGTCAGTCGCTACTTCATTACGTTTACTTTAGTTGTTGTTTAACGCCGAACTCAGCAATATTCCAGCTGTATGACGACAGTCTGTAAACAATTGAGTCTGGACTAGACAATCCAGTGATTGACATCATGAGCATCGAACTACGCATTTGGAATACAATGACGTGGATCAACAAAGTCAGCGAGTCTGACCACCCGATCATTAAGTTTGTAATGGTTTGGCGATTGTTTTCAGCTCAGTAAACTATTTTTAGTCAAATCCAATTTTCAAGTGTATATTTTCTTTTCCAGACAGTTTAGTACTAATTGTTTAATTACTTTTAAGGTAATAGAACAAATCACTTCTTTAACCTACCACAGCAAAGATAAGATACGCTCCACAGTTTAGTGCTGATAACAAATTTCTGCAAAAGAATCTGAAAATAGATTA
Source organism: Haliotis rufescens (assembly GCF_023055435.1). Lineage (NCBI taxonomy): Eukaryota > Metazoa > Mollusca > Gastropoda > Lepetellida > Haliotidae > Haliotis > Haliotis rufescens. The sequence goes on from NW_025963840.1 coordinate 278,151, forward strand.
CTGGACGAAACTGAGAGCTTTTGGTGGGAAATGGCAGCATTGTCTGGGCGCATTTGTTTGGTTGTCAGAAATTTAGCAAAGACATACCAGCATCAAGGACTTTCAATAAACACATTCTTCATTCGTGTTATATTTAAATTCTTTTTGGTTGAACTTATATTAGTGACCTCCTTCTTCACAAAATGAAGCAGTGGCCACTATGTTGACAACTTGGTTATATAGGACTGGATAGGCATGGACTATCTAGGGAGATATATGGAATATCTCTAACTATCCTGCCACGACATATACAATATTGTACTATTGTAGATTTGTAGTATCTTGAAAACAATGTTAGAACTTGTTGTTATACTTTCTGTTTGTAATATTGGATATGTCACCTCTCTCACGCGTAAGTATTGATTATAATTAATAATTAGATACGAACTCAACATTAGGTTGATTATGAAAGAAAATAAGAATGGCACTTACATTTTCATTTGTAATCAACATATGGCAGTTGCCAAACTTTGACAGTTTCTGGGATAATATTCTGAGAGCTTTGTGAATGTCTTTAGCGTGTGGTTACTATGGTAACTGTGTATTTAATGAGAAATTGCGTGGTGAATGTGTTTCAGAGTGTGATGAGTGTCATTATAAGAGAGGACCGCCTCCGTGGTCTAGTGGTAGAGCGTCCGCACGGAGAGCGGAAGGTCCGGGGTTCGATCCCCGGCCGCGTCATACCAAAAGACGTTAAAAAGATGGTACTTGTTTTTACCCTGTCTGGCGCTCGGCATTTAGAGGCTAAAACAAGGACTGGTCGGCTCGGAGTCAGTTTACTGTGTCTGAGTGGGGTATTCATGTTAAACTGCGGCATGGTATCTCAGTAGGCTAGCACAATAATTCGGCATCAGTCCAGACTAGTACAAGCAGCCACACACACACACGTACATACACGTCGCTATATAAGTGCAATAATCTTGGACGCGACGTTAAACCCAATTTCACCTCACCATTATAAGAACGACCGCCTCCGTTGTTATGGTGATATATAGGGCGAAAGTTGAGAGCCGAAGGTCCGGAGTTCGATCCCTAGGCCGCGTCATACCAAAAGACGTTAAAAAGATTGCACGTACGTGTTGCTTCCCTGCCTGACGCTCGGCATCACGGGGATAAAACAAGTACTGGTCGGCTTGGTGTCAGTATACTGTGTCTAAGTGGGGTATTCATGTTAAACTGCGGCATGGTATCACAGTGGGCTAGCACTATAAAACCAGCGATAGTTCGAATTTGTACAACAGCTACACACACGTGGATGCAATAATTGCAATAATCTTGAACGCGACATTTAACCCCATTTCCCCTAACCTATCATTTGGGCATGGGTAATACGTGGGGTAACTATTGATGAACCACCCGTGAAGATCCGGGGTAGAATAGGTCTTCAGCAACCTATGTTTGCCATACAAGGTGACTATGCTTGTCGTAAGGGGCGACTAACGGGATCGGGTGGTCAGGCTCGCTGACTTGGTTGACGCATGTCATCGTATCCTAATTGCGTGGATCGAAGCTCATGATGTCAATCACTGGATTGTCTGGTTCAGACTCGATTATTTACAGGCCGCCGTCATACAGCTGAAATATTGCTGAGTGCGGCGTTAAACAACAAACAAACCAACAATTCCTGCCATTATGAGAGCATGGTGAATATGTTTCAGAGTAAGGTAACCCGCTGAATGTTGACAAACCTCCCTTGAATTTGTTAATGCATTGAGTTGTTACAGTATTCTGTATACGTGCGTTTTGTACCAGTCTGTAGTAATTGTGACATTATAAAGCTTCTCAGTGCATCACTTATAAACAAAACACCATCACAATTTTGACCTTGAACCTTGTGTTGTAAATGAGAGTAGCTTCCCTTGGACCAAGTGAACCCAAGCTCCTCCGCAGCGCTTGGCACCTCCTTTCACACTCTGAACCGACTCTTAACCAGTGACGTCATTTTTCAACGTTAATTCTCGTCTCCATGATCGGTCGTCAGAAGAAAGATCAGCTTTGACAAATGACTGCCAGACGAAGTCATACGAACGTCGGACGACAAGCTCCTTCCCAGCGCGTGACACCTTCGTTACACTCTCAGAACGGGATATCGCTGTGAGGAGCGTGATCGGACGACTGTCATACGGCCGTCGTATGAACGTCAACGTGAGGCAGTCTGTGAGAGCCAATACGGTGGCACCTGAGTCTGTTAACAAGTGCAAACATCTGTCTAACATTTTTTTTAGCATGAACAATTTCCACTAATGTGCTGGAAGGATTAACACTTAGTTAATAAACATGGCAAATGTAGCCTGCCCGTTTCACCATTTGTAAACATTGTGGGACACCTGTAGCCAATTTTAATTTTGCTGTCTGCTGTATAGGTATATAACCTCCACCTAATAAGTATACCACATAGCGTCCTACTCAATGTATTACTCTGTAATATCATATACTGAATTGAATGGGGGAAAAAGTGCAAACATCTGTCTTGTAACATTGACGTTTCTACGTTTCAGAATGTGAGAGCCAATACGGCGGCACCTGCGTCAACTTCATTTTCAACCAGTGTCTCTCCGGCTACATGTACACCTACAATGGGTGTGGCTTCCAGGAGATGTGTTGTATACCGCCTCTACATCCGTCAGTCACGACTATAGCAGCAGGTGTGATCACTATAAAACTTATACTTAGGTCATACATCTGTTTAGGTCTATTAAATGTCGGCACCACATACAGGACGGTAGGTCAAAGTTCATGGGGTAGAAGATATTGTTTCGGTGGCTGCTACAGGAAATATATCATTTTCTCTGAAAAGGGAAACAAACAAATATTTCTCAGATCCCATTTTTTAAGGATTTTTGTTCTTGTATTAAAACCCGAGGCAGGTTAAGAAATTGTGTAGTTGAAACATATGCCAGGCCTTATTAGTGAGTGAGTGTGGTTTTACGCCACCTTTAGGAAATGGGGAATCGAACCCGGGTCTTCGGCGTGACAAGCGAACGCTAAACCACTAGGCTACCTCACCGCCCTTATTAATACAACTCTATTTGTGCAGGTCAGTGTGGAATTGCTTTTCCCGACCCACTACCAGCAACAAACAGAATAGTAGGGGGCACAGTCGCCGCCCCTGGCGAATTCCCATGGCAGGTCAGTCAGTAGCAATTCTATAATATACTGTGTACCTATGTTATATCGGTCAGGGAGTTTTGTCAGAGAAAGAATACTGTCTATACCACTGCTTCAAGACGGATAGAAATTATTATACGAGCATGTGTCATGCTGATTTTCGAAACGAGTGTCAGATTTTTCTTATTTCTCGTAAAATAAGAATGACACACATGCGAGTGCAAGAATTTCATTAAAAGCCATCATAGCTAAAATGGACAGAATTATCGTTAAACCGCCCGCATGTTATCAGAAATGAGCGGGCCACTGTAACTTGATAATACCCTCATATTGCTTGACGACGAGTCATTATCACTCACATTGTTAGGTGACGTCATAAGATAGGGATAGGCGACGACACTTTCAATAGTGACGTCATCTGTTTTGTTCTATGATGTTTCCATATTTGTAAAGGGTGTCAGTGACATTTGTGTTGATTGCACTAAATGTTTCAAAACCGATATTGTTGTTTCTTTTTATATGAAAACAAATTTCACCCATTTTAGCTATAATAACGGTTACGCTATTTTTCAGGGCATTATCATTTGCAGAAGCCCTCGGTCTTTTCAACTGCCCTCCTTCGTCGGGCAGTTAATGGAAGACCTCGGGCTTCTGCAAATGATAATGCCCTGAAAAATAGCGTTACCCTTATATTATTTCTTATTGTTTTGAGCCCCCTTTTAGAAAAATGCACTGATCACGACAAGACCGCCGACCAAGAAAACAGAATTAAGTCTATGACTCGTTTCTAGTCATTCGTGACCAACTCGTGTTATTCCGGGACAAGCCGAATAGCGACTCGTGCCCTTCTCATGGCCATTTTGCGACAGGGTTCCGTCTTAGCGCAAACGGGCATACCTAAAACAATTGTCAACTCGTTGCGTAATGGTTCACATACATTTCCCCATTTATTATATTTTTGAGATGCAATTTAAAGCACATCGGGACATGCGGAATTATACAGTATGATTGAACACACCCTTGCCGAACTAGGCTGGTATTATGGAGTTACATTTTGGCTGAACTAACGAGTCTATTCAAAGTCCAATCAAAATCGCGCACCGAAATCGAAATCCGGTTCGTAAACTGTCGTGCAGATTTCGATCGACTGCAGTATTTTCAAAGCATGTGCACCGCCAACTCGCTGTCAACAGATATTATTCCAAATCTTTTCATGTTTTTAATCAAGGTGCTCACGTGATTTGATGCATTTCGCGATGTAAGACCCGTTTTATCACAATATAGATCTTGATTATCGATCAGATCGTCCTGACTGGGCGCCACCATTTTGTGTGAAGCAAACGCAAGTGATACGAGAGTTGGAATCTGATTGGTCCATAGGAGAGGCTTAGAAGGGACATAACTTGTAATAGCCACTGGCGGCGCTACGATCGAGCCCAGTAATTCCAGCCTAGTTTGGCAAGGGTGGAAACTGGACTTTCACAGTCAGTTAACACTCTTGCCTCGGGAAGATGGGTGTTCTCTGGTGTTGACGTTTTATATTTCGTCACGTGGTACTGTTTCTACTCACAGGTGTCTTTGAGGGTTTACGAAGCTCACAAGGACCACGAGTGCGGGGGCATCCTCATCAGTGACAAATGGATTCTAACTGCAGCTCACTGCTTCCAAGAGTAACATCATGCCTTAACGTTACTACGTTACCTATCTGACATCTAAAACAATAACGGAGTTTTAACATTGAGTGGAAACGTGTTGGCCTGTCGTCCTCGGCGCCGCTTTTCGCTCTTCAGAGTTGCGTCCCTTGGGCACGCCAGAAACCTTTGATTGTGGGTTCAGATCCGATTATGGTTCTAGGTTTGGCAGCACTAACCGTGGGTTTCAGCAAAGTTGTAAAGGTCTAAAACCTGCATCACTTCAGGCTTGCCTCCCACAACACACTGCCTCCGTGGTCTTGTGGTAGAGCGTCCGCCCAGAGAGCGGAAGGTCCGGGGTTCGATCCCCGGCCGCGTCATACAAAAAGACGTTAAAGATTGTACTTGTTGTTACCCTGTCTGGCGCTCGGAAACAGGATTGTTGTTGGCGTTTTCTAAAATACAAATCTCGCATTGTTCCAAAAAATTTAAGATTTCTTAAAAGTCAAGAATGAATAATTTATCAAAGAAAGTAGATCTTGACTGATTTTCCACAGCGACAAGAACCCGTTCGCGTGGAACGCCATACTAGGCGAGTATGATCGAGCTGTGGTGGACGGCCATGAGAAGATCGTCAAGTTAGAAACTCTCATCGTCCACAGCGGCTTCAACACCACCACCAACACGAACGACATCGCCATGTTGAAAATAGCGACCCAGACCGAGGCTTACACTAAATATATACGCCCGGTGTGTCTGCCGTCAAAGAATGAGACATTTGACGGCATGTATTGCACGGCTACGGGGTGGGGCGCTACGCATACAGGTACGTTTATCTCGTACAGGAAGGGGTACGGGTGAAGATCCGGGGTAGAATAGGTCTTCAGCAACCCATGCTTGCCGTAAAAGGCGACTATGGTTGTCGCAAGAGGCCACTAACGGGATCGGGTGGTCAGACTCACTGTCTTGGTTCATGCATGTCATCGCATCCCAATTGCGTGGATCGATGCTGACGATGTCAATCACTGGATTGTCTGGTCCAGACTCGATTAATTACAGATAGCTGGAATATTGCTGAGCGCGGCGTTTAACAACAAACAATCAAACAATTTTGTCCTGGTGGGGTTTGATAACATTTCTGTTCCGGGTATGTTGATATTGCCTGTATTAACGCTTCCATCCCAGACGGGTATGTTGATATTGCCTGTATTAACGCTTCCACCCCAGACGGGTATGTTGATATTGCCTGTATTAACGCTTCCACCCCAGACGGGTATGTTGATATTGCCTGTATTAACGCTTCCACCCCAGACGGGTATGTTGATATTGCCTGTATTAACGCTTCCACCCCAGACGGGTACGGCACCCGGCGCTTGTTCAAGGTGGACCTTCCTCTGGTGAAGAATGACATCTGCTCCTATCTGATGGACCGGACAATCCCCGCCTCCGAGCTGTGCGCCGGCAACAAACGCGGGGGACAGGACACCTGCCAGGTAACTATCCTCGATTATCCAGGCTACTATATCTCCAAAAATCTCCATATATACCCTGGACCCATTCGCCATCATAACTTCGTTCTGTGCTCGATTCGAATGGCATGACACTCAAAACATCCGTCCAATCCAATTTCCGTTTGTCTAACATGGATACCGGGTGAGACTTTGAAGATTTGGTTGGTTCGTTTGTTGTTTAACGCCGCACTCAGCAATATTCCAGCTATATGACGGCGGTGTGTAAATTATCGAGTCTGGACCAGACAATCCAGTGATTAATATCATGAGCATCGATCCACGAAATTGGGATCGATGACATGCATCAACCAGCGAGCCTTACCACCCGATCCTGTTAGTCGCCTTTTACGACAAGCATAGTCACCTTTTACGGCAAGCATGGGTTGCTGAAGACCTATTCTACTCCGGAATCTTCACGGGTCGAGAGTTTTGACTGTGCTAACAGTACTAGCTGTGATACAATCATGGCTTTAAAGGTTTAGATGACCATTTTGTGTTAATTCTATCGGGACACATAATTCGCCTTAAGTGGTATTTTAATTTATTTAATGCGGTTTGTTTACAACTGAAATAGATTATTTATTTACGACACATACACGTATTATTACTGGTATATTGTCACCATCAATATCATCATTATGATTATTTTCTGGTGTCCCCCGATGTGATATTGCTGGAATATTTCTAAATTAATATTATTATTATTATTATTATTATTACTGGTGGTTTGTTGTTTAACGCCACACTCAGCAATATTCCAGCTATATGACGGCGGTTGTGGTGGTAGTAGTATGATAATTTGTAGTACTGCTACTAGTAGTAGCAGCAGCGGTATTAGTTTAAATATTATTATATTGTCATTTTTTATTATCATTATTATTATAAATTATTATTGTCGTCATCACTTTCACTATTATGCTGATCTCGTGTTTGATGAGTCTAGGGGGACTCCGGCGGGCCGATGGTTTGCAAGAGGAACGGTCTCTGGGAAGTAGCCGGAATAGTGTCGTGGGGCTACAACTGCGCAGACGCATACACCCCGGGCGTCTACACGAATGTGCCGTACTTCCGGGACTGGATCAATACCGTCATGCAATACTACACCAAGTCAACCCGCCGGGGGACGGAACTCACCGGCGTACACTATCTCTAGATCGTTGTCCCATCCCGTGCACACGAAACATTAAACAAATAACAAACACTCTTGTATTGTATGTGTGAACATTGAGTTCATAGAATCTAAAGTTAAAGAATCTAGCTTGAGTCGGCCAGTGATCGTCTCTTTGAAAAACATTCATGTCTGTGGCTGTCGGTCTGTATGGATATGATGACGTTCGCGGTGACGTCACACACTTGACACGTCAGCTGTGCATGCTCTCACTTTGAGCAATTATACTAAAAGAAGTGTTATACTCAGAAGTAATGTTTGTTTGTTTGTTTGTTGTTTAACGCCGCACTCAGCTGTATGACGGCGGTCTGTAAAATAATGAGTCTGAACCAGACAGTCCAGTGATTGACATCATGAGCATCGATCCACGCAATTGGGACACGATGACATGCATCAACCAAGTCAGCGAGCCTGACCGCCCGATCCCGTTAGTCGCCTCTTACGACAAGCATAGTCGGCAAGCATGGGTTGCTGAAGACCTTATCTGCCCCGGATCTTCACTTGTTTGGAGATATAAATAAAAGAACATCACATATTATACCTATCTTGGGTTGCTGTTTTCCAACAGACTGTCCAGGTCGGAAGGTATTAATTCACTTCTGTAAAAAAGTAAATAAAACGTTATTCTCTGTAAAGGAGTCACAACTTGAAAGGAAAAATATTTCAATATCTTTAGACAGCAACGAATACACACACACACACACACACACACACACACACACACACTGAATAACCACGTTTACCTCTGGGGACATAATGTTGTGTTGCTCGTTTGTAGGTGTTTCTTAACAGGGTACAATACTAGACATAGTAATAGCGCCACCTGAACAACTGGTTAATTGTATCAGACTGAGTGTAATTGGATTGAGTGAGTGAGTTGGATGTTACGTCGTATTAATTGAAGTGAGTGAGTGAGTTGGGTTTAACGCCGCATTGAACAGTACTCCAGTTATATCACGGAGTGTCAGCTTCATGTTGTTGGAAAGCCCGAAGTGATGCAGGTCTCAGACGTTTACCACTCGGTGAAACCCACGAGCATGGGTATGGTGCTGACAAACCTAGAAACATAATCGGGGCGAACCTGGAGTTTTCTTCGTAAAACATTTGCCCCCTAGATTGCCTGAAGAAAATTATTATGCTTTAACAGTTGAAAAACAATTGTCTGCCACAGAAAATACATTGTTGCAAGATGCTTGTTAATGTTTGTTATTGAGGGTCAAAGCTTAAGGGGAAAATATTTCTGGTTTTGCACATTATAGCTGGAAACCCAGGGCCCGCGAGATTATCAAATTGCCGGTCCCTTAATCCGCACGTTATTTATAAAATTTCTGTCCGCGTTAAGTTTGTGTAACTATAAAATATGCACCTCCATGTTGACCTTCACGTGGTGTGGTATTAGGACTGCTTGTTTGCTTGTTTGTTGTTTAACGCCGCAATATTCCAGCTAAATGACGGCGGTTTGTAAGTAATCGAGTCTGGACCAGACAATCCAGTGATTGATATCATAAGCATCGACCCACGCAATTGGGATACGATGACATGCATCAACCAAGTCAGCGAGCCTGACCACCCGATCCCGTTAGTCGCTTTTTAGGACAAGCATAGTCGCCTACTACAGCAAGCCTGGGTTGCTGAAGACCTATTCTACCCCGGGTCTTCACGGGTCGGTATTAGGACTTCTTCTGTGCGGATGATTAAAGGCCAGGATGTTAAGCTAAAGGTCGGGTGGTTATAGCGTTCGCTCGTCACGCAGGAAGACCCGGGTTCGATTCCCGACATGGGTACAATGTGTGAAGCCCATTTCTGGTGTACATCTCACATGCTAGCACACAACGTTCATCCCGAAGTGACTGATTATTTGATGTTTGGGTGAGGGGTAGCTTTTTTTTTAAATATATAATTAGTTCTAGGAAACATTGAACAATTATTTGCCGCAGGTTTAATAGTGAGTGAGTGAGTTGGGTTTAACGCCGCTTTTAACAGTATTCAAGTTATATCACGGCGTGTCAGCTTAATGTGGGAGGAAAGCCCGAAGTGATGCAGGTCTCAGACGTTTACCACTTCGGTGAAACCCACGAGCACGGGTATGGTGCTGACAAACCTAGAAACATAATCGGGGCGAACCGGGATTCGAACCCACAATCATAGGTTTCTGGCGTGCCCAAGGGACGCAACTCTGCACAACGAATCGCGGCGCCTTAGACGACTGGGCCACCCGTTCCCCCCGCAGGTTTAATAAAATAAGCAGTTCAATAATATCTTGTTTGTCAAAACGAAATGGAATCCATCCAACTTTTCCAGAAAATGAATTGTATTTCATGAAGCAATGGCAGAAAAAATATTCCGTCTCGTGAAACACACCCTACTAACCCCCCACCCCTACCCCCACCATAGTTCCAGGTAACATTGAACAATAATTTGCCGCAGGTTTAATAAAATAAGCAGTTCAATAATATGTTGTTTGTCAAAACGAAATGGAATCCATCCAACTTTTCCAGAAAATGAATTGTATTTCATGAAGCAATGGCAGAAAAAATATTCCGTCTCGTGAAACACATCCTACTAACCCCACCCCCCCTCTCCCACCCTCAATACAATACCCTCCCCCGCCACCCCCCAGAACATAAATGTTGCTGAATCAGCTAAAATTAAGCTCACGTGTGTGTGAGTCCACATGCTAAACCGATGTGACGATACGGAGTGAGGTAAACACTTATGAGCGAGGCCTTCTGATCGGTTTAACCACTAAGCGGATAATGGATGTCGAAATCGTCCGAAACAGGTCAAGGAGTGTACCCGGGTGTAAAGGGTATGCGTCAATTGAAATATATGTAACTGTAACGAATAAAATTAATTTAACAAAAGGAGTTGGTAATTTTAATAAAATGGTCGCCAATATTAGCACTTTCCGGTGTAACTGGTTCACCTCTGTAGTTTACTTAACTCGGGTGGACTCAGCGAAGTTTTGTTTGTTTGTTTCTTTGTTGTTTAACGTCGCACTCAGCAATATTCAAGCTATATGACGGCGGTCTGTAAAATAGTCTTGTCCAGACAATCCAGTGATTGACATCATGAGCATCGATCCACGCAATTGGGATCGATGACATGTATCAACCAAGTCATCGAGACTGACCACCCGATCCAGTTAGTCGCCTTTTACGACAAGCATAGTCGCCTGTAACGGCAAGCATGGGTTGCTGAAGACCTATTCTACCCCGGAATCTTCACTTGGACTCAGCGAAGTATTGAACACACTTGTTGACTGATACAAAGTGGCTAGCCTCAACAGTAGACAGAGTAATGACAGATAACTATAACTCTATAACTATCAGCTCCAAAGGATCTACTATAAATATCTCAAAGAAATACCATTGTTTGAAAACTATCTTCTTTTACCCAAAGGGGTCTCGATGGTGATGTATACTACTCAAAAGAAGTTAAGGATCACCTGATTCTTTCATATTACAATAGTTAATCACTCATGCCATGACAGATTAACATTACCAATATGAAAGAATTGGGTGATCCTTAACTTCTTTTGAGTAGTATATTTGATACGTGTATCATAGTTGTGTTTTGGACCTTAAGTCTGCAGTGTTTCGGCGACTGTTTTCAGTCTTTTAAAGTTTTGACATCGTTTGTTATGTTTTGGTCAAATCCAATTTTCAAGTGTATACTTTTGCCCGCCAGTTTGTATTACACTGTTCCAGTTTAATGTTGAGAGGTCGTGCAGGTTATTTCACTTTCAGGTCCCCGTGATCACCTGGTTATGGTGCTGACAAACAAAGGATCAAAATCTGAAGCATCTGAAGCATCTGAGACCAATTGCTACCCCGTGTCCAACCCATAATAGCACATTGGTTGCATTAAAATATGGAAGATTGTTCACTTGTAGACGATTAGAGGTTTCAAATACAGGGCACTACGGTTATAACGAACTCAAAGGGACCACTAATTTTACTTCGTTATAACCGTAGTTCGTTATAAGCATATATACAGCATAACTACAGCAAATCTTGGGGACAAAAAAGTAAGTTCGTTATAAGCGTGTTCGTTATAAACGTAGTTTACTGTAACAGTGCATCCCTTACAGTCAGAATCGCTTTATATCTCTCTGTACTTGCAGCAGCAGACGTAACTCAAAATGAACATTTTGAAAGGTTTCAGTTTCAACATAATCAGTAAACGTGCATACCGGATCGTTTCACTGGATTGTCTGGTTCATCACTGCATTGTCTAGTCAAGGCTTGTTGTTTACAAGCCGCCTTCGTATGGCAGTGGCGTGTCTTCGGATTGTCTGGTTCATCACTGGATTGTCTGGTCACGGCTTGTTGTTTACAGGCCGCCTTCGTTTGGCACGAGCGTGTCATCGGATTGTCTGGTTCATCACTGGATTGTCTCGTCACGGTTTGTTAACAGGCCGCCTTCGTATGGCACGAACGTGTCATTGGATTGTCTGGTCACGGCTTGTTGTTTGCAGGCCGCCTTCGTATGGCACGAACGTGTCATTGGATTGTCTGGTTCATCACTGGATTGTCTGGTCAAGGCTTGTTAACAGGCCGCCTTCGTATGGCAGTGGCGTGTCATTGGATTGTCTGGTTCATCACTGCATTGTCTGGTCAAGGCTTGTTAACAGGCCGCCTTCGTATGGCAGGAACACATTACTTTTTTATGCAAATTGTGTGAGTGTCGGGTGCTACCCGCAGGGCAGGACATGCTAACCACTTTTCGCGAACACCTGGTGTCATTACAGATTGTCAGTGATCCCTTCATGTGCTTTTCGCTTATATTTTGTTTTTTAAATTACGCTTGCCGTTAAAGGCGACTATGCTTGCCGTAAAAGGCGACTATGCTTGTCGTAAAAGGCGACTAACGGGATCGGATGGTCAGGCTCGCTGACTTGGTTGAAGCATGTCATCGATCCCAATTGCATGGATCGATGCTCATGATATCAATCACTGGATAGTCTGGTCCAGACGCGATTATTTACAGACCGCCGTCATATAGGTGGAATATTGCTGAGTGCGGCGTTAAACAACAAACAAACAAATCATTTACGCCAAGTGGAATCTGTTTTTGGCAGATAATTGCGACAGGTTATTCTCTGACCTTGACTTTTTATATTCGATCATTCTTTGGCCATCCCGCGTTCACCAGGCTCGTCAAGGGTTTAGAATCGAACGCGAGCACTGTCGAACGCACATTTTACTGTTGACTGACTGTGTCTGTCATTGTCTGGCGTTTATTGCTTCAAGTAGCATCAGCTGGCCGAAGTTCTGTTCAAACAGGATTAAAATACGGTTAGACCAAACTCAATAACATAAACACATCTCGGGTTACAGCAGTTGAGCACGCTTAATGTACACTCACACACACACAAACATATGTCTCTGGTTACACTAGTCAGCCAACCAGCCAATGACAACCGCCCCCCAACACACGGGTGCATGTATATATAAGACATCTGGAGCTGACCTCCATTCCGTCGAAGCATCACACACCTGTCGCCATGCTGAAACTCGTTGTCTCTGCCCTTTTTGTTGCCCTGGCTGTAGCCGATCAGTGCTGCACCCCCGATCAATGGGAGGGGATTGCTGGCAGCATCGTCGGGACTGTGACCAACGGAAAGAGTACCTCGGCTCAGGTATTTATTCTTAGTGAGTGAGTGAGTATGGTTTTACGCCGCTTTTAGCAATATTCCAGCAATATCACGGCGGGGACACCAGCAATGGGCTTCACACATTGTACCCATGTCGGGAATCGAACCCGGGTTTTCGGCGTGACGAGCGAACGCTTTAACCACTAGGCTACCCGACCGCCCTTTATTTATTCTGAAGTTTAACAACCGGGCAAAAGAAAGTAACACCCATGTTTGATGATGGTTTAAAATGAAAGAAACACGAAATGGTTATTCAATGGTGATGTATTTGATAAGGGTAGGTTGTGTTTTGAATATTAACATTGCAGTGTTTCGGCGACTGTTCTCACAGCCAAGTAATGTTTTGATAACGTTTGTAATTTGATGGTGAAATCCAATTCGCAAGTCATATACTTGCATTTGCTCGGCAGTTTTAATCTCTGCTCATTTTTTTATGAACGCGGTAATAGTGAAGTAAATACCGGCCCAACACAGGATTGACTGTAGATTTTCGGTTCATTGAGGTATGAAAACCGAAGTGCAAACTGTATGAATCAGCGTCAATCCTTATAATTATATTCAACAACGAAAACATGTCTACAATAGTTTACCTAAACAGTCGCTTATATCAAAGCAGACAAAAATGACGAGATTGATAATCATTCCAGGCGTAGGAATACATACTGTGGCGTAACATGAATCACGTGATCGTTTAATTTATGCATATAAAGTCAGTAGCAAATCAACGGAGAGTAGGATAAAAAAAACCTCAGTCAATCAAGGGAAGAGCCTAGAAGAACTGCAACAGTCAGACTGAAACGAATCGGAACAAATGTGTCAAATGCGGATGTGTCAAATGACATGGTCAGTTACCGCCAGATTCAAACATTAGTTCCCAAGAGAACGGGAAGACACAGTTAAAAAGAATGCGAGTTAGAAATGAAACCCGAAAACATGAAATTTGTGGAACCAAGGCGAGCGGAAAAAAACCAACAGGCGAGCGAGCCTGCACACTTGCTGTTTCATTCTTTATCGGCCTTCACTGGATTGTCTGGTCCAGACTCGATTATTTACAGACCGCCGTCATATAGCTGGAATATTGCTGAGTGCGGCGTTAAACAACAAACCAACCAACAAACCAACCAACCACTTTCAAATAGCTACTATAACAGGTGTTCAAGTCAATTGTTCACTTGAAAAAACAACAACAACAACGCGGGAACAAATTGCCTAATTAAAAAAAAATTATTTTTTTTAATTTTATTTTATTTTTTTCCCCAAGTCAAAATTGCGTCAGACATTATTTATGTCACCGATACCACTGATGGACTTTTCTCTAATAAAAATAATCATTGACTTCTACTACAGACAACGACCACACTGTCCTACGACTTCACCGACATGATGCTGGCTGCTACCACCATCACCATGGTTGACGGCATGACGTTGAAGAACATGACCATCATCGACTACAACAAGGTAAGTATGTCCAGAAAGATGAATTCCACGTGTGGAACTCTATACTCTACTACATTGAAATGTCCCGTGTTTGTACCCGTGATGATCTGGGGTAGAATAGGTCTTCAGCAACCCATGCTTGCCGTAAAAGGCGACTATGCTTGTCGTAAGAGGCGACTAACGGGATCGGGTTGTCAGGCTCGCTTACTTGTTCGATGCATGTCATCGATCCCAATTACGTGGATCGATGCTCATGTTGTGAATCACAGGATTTGTGGTCCAGACTCAATTATTTACAGACCGCCGTCATGTAGCTGGAATTTGCTGAGTGCGGCGTTAAACAACAAACAAACAAACAAACAAATCCCGTGTTTGTTGCCTCGTCTGCCCGGAGAGGGGAAGGTCGGGTTCGATCCCCGTCCGCGTCATGCAAAAAGTCGTTAAAAGATTATACTTGTTGTTTCCCTGCCTGGCGCTAACACGAGGAGTCGTCGGCTCGGAAGCAGTATACTGTATCTGAGTGGGATATTCATGTCAAAACTGCGTCAATAATCGCAGGGGCAAATATTGGAAAGTTATACACTCGATTGATTTACTCCTATTGGTTTTTGTCTGTATATTCGGTACACGGCAGTTTGTTCGTCCGAGAAGCTGATGGCGTCACTGCAGTCATATGTGACGTCACTTTGTCCGCAAAGAGATCTCAGAGCTGAGACGACTGTAGGTTCTATATGGAGATAATCAAACCAGTATGTGTGTGATACTGATTTCATGAAACGATTGTCAGAATTATTTTAACCCTGAGCGAGAGTTACACATGAATTCTCACAGGAGTTTCGTAAAATCAGTATGACCAACTGCGTCTATTATTTCTTAATACTAATGAGCTACCCTTTAGAAAAGAATCTCTGAACACGACCGCAGTCTTAGAATCACAATTGTGGAATGACGTCAATCTTCCGCTATGACGTCGTTTACAAAGTGACGTCATTTTATCCTTACGTCACAATAGCATTCCAATTTTTATGAATTCGGTTATCACTAACCCTATGGGTAATAAACTCTTATACAGACTTACGACAACCCCACTGCATCGGACCCGTGAAGATCCGGGGTAGAATAGGTCTTCAGCAACCCATTCTTGCCATAAAAGGCGACTATGCTTGTCGTAAAAGGCGATGCTCATGTTGTCAATCACTGGATTGTCTGGTCCAGACTCGATTATTTACAGACCGCCGTCATATAGCTGGAATATTGCTGAGTGCTAAAATACTAAAAAAACATTGTATTGCTTTGTTGAAAGAGGCACTGCGTGCATAGAGGCGCGTGAAAATGACGTCACATTTGACTGCAGCGATGCACACATGACGTCATCAAAGCTGATAATCCATGTGATGACTTTTGCAGAAACTGATGTATAACTTCAACGAGATGACGGGAGATTGTGCGGTGACTCCAGTTGACCAACCCTTCAAGAAGGCCTGTATCCCAGGTGATCTTAGTTATCTTAGTGATGGAGTGAATGTTGTTTAATGTCGCAGCGAACACCATCAGGGCGGCCTTTCAGTCTTCCAGTACCGGGCAAACATAAGGAGACCCGTGAAGATCCTGGTTAGAATAGGTCTTCAGTAACCCATGCTTGTGTTAAGAGGCGACTAACGGGATCGGGTGGTCAGGCTCGCTGACTTGGTTGATACATATCATCATATCCCAATTTCGTGGATCGATGCTCCGACACCTTGGCTACGACAGTCGTAAGTCTATGTTAAAGTATGTGATTTACGATCACCTTATCGCTACGCCTGTCGTAAGTCTATGTTAAAGTATGTGAGTTACGACCACCTTAGCGCTACGACTGTCGTAATTCTATGTCAAAATATGTGAGCTACCATCACTTTTGCCTTACCTGTGCACAATACTCATGATCACAGTGTGAGTTACCTTTGACTCACATTGTAATGATATCAACCAGAACCTTCTGACTTTTGTTTCCTACAGATGATGCAAAGCAGCTCGGTAATTATTACTACGGTGCCGGTGACAACGTGCTGAATGCAGCGTCGTACATGATTAAGCAGGACCCCTTCACAGCCATTGTCTCCTTCACCGCGACAGACTGCATCCCCATCGCCGAGGTCGTCTACGGCGACATGGGCCAAAGTACGTCACTGAACACATTGCTATCACCCATATATGTTTTTTGTCGCTTTATAAACGCAGTAGTGCGTACAACAGAGGGTCATGCCAGTATTACCCTGGTCACTGATCAGTTTGCATTAAAACTGCATTCTCAGCTCCCCAGAGAATGCAAGACGAGCTGTCGGTTTGGCGTAGATTTTCCTTCATTTACCATCAGTCACTGAAGACACGGCACAAGTTAACGTCAAAACAAGAAGGAAACGAGAGCCTCATGTTGCGCAATGACGCGCGTTTGTTATTCATATAGTAAAGGGAGTTTCACTCAGTCCGAAATGCTCATCCAAATCTGGGGGCACGGGTTACCCGGTCGTCTAAGGCGCCGCGATTCGCTGTGCAGAGATGCGTCCCTTGGGCGCGCCAGAAACCTATGATTGTGGGTTCGAATTCCGGTTCGCCCCAATTATGTTTCGAGGTTTGTCAGCACCATACCCGTGCTCGTGGGTTTCACCAAAGTGGTAAACGTCTGAGACCTACATCACTTGGGGCTTTCCTCCCACATTAAGGGGTGCGGCGTTAAACAACAAACAAAGACAAAAAAAGACAAAAAATGTTCCTTCTCTCTGTTTCAGCTGCCATTATGAGCGATACTGGGTTTGTAAACATTACTCCTGGCATCAAAGACCCATCTGTCTTCGACCCACCAGAGGCCTGTCAACAAGCCAAGATGGTAAGTGCTGTCTTTTTTGGTCTCTCAGACACAGTAGTTTGTGTGGCTGCTTGTACTAGTCCGGACTGATGCCGATTTATAGTGCTAGCTCACTGAGATACCATGCCGCAGTTTAACATGAATACTCCACTCAGACACAGTATACTGACTCCGAGCCGACCAGTTCTTGTTTTAGCCCCTTAATGTCGAACGCCAGACAGGGTGACAACAAGTACCACCTTTTTAACGTCTTTTGGTTTGACGCGGCCGGGGATCAAGCCCCGGACCTTCCGCTTTCCGGGGGGACGCTCTACCACTAGACTACGGAGGGGGGGGGGGGGGGGGGGCGTCTGTTACGACAAGGAATAGGGTGTTGTGGGTTGTTCCAACCCGAATACCAGACAGGTTGGAGAGGTCATGCAGATAGCGTAGCTGACACAGTTGAGTGAGTGAGTGAGTATGGTTTTACGCCGCTTTTAGCAATATTCCAGCAATATCACGGCGGGGGACACCAGAAATGGGCTTCACACATTGTACCCATGTCGAGAATCGAACCCGGGTCTTCTGCGTGACGAGCGAACGCTTTAACCACTAGGCTACCCGACCGCCCCCTGACACAGTTGGAACGTTATTATTTTCATTAACGCCGTGACCACCCCCTCAGTCCTTTGTTAATTCTACACATCAGTGCTCTGTCAGAATTTATCTGTTATCTATGTATTGTCATTTCAGCAACATGGCCAGAAGAGTGAGAGGCGTGGTCTGCTTGGTCTCCACCTGTAGTTACCTCCCTTGGACTAACTGTCTCACCACGAGGGGCCGCTGTTCTGCCTGGTACAGAGTAACGTGACAGAAACACTGTGTCAATCTGAGATTAATAAAGAGTCACAGGCAGAATGATGTCGCCTCGTTCTTGTACTGTTTGTTGTGGTAGCGACGGGTAGACATAGTCACATCACGGCGGCCGGCGTAGCCAGCTCAAATCGCTGACTTGGCTGATGCATGTCATCGTATCCCAATTGCGTAGATCGATGCTCATGATATTAATCACTGGATTGTCTAGTCCAGACTCGTTTATTTACAGACCGCCGTCATATAGCTGGAATATTGCTGAGTGCGGCGTGAAACCACAAACCAACCAACTTTATCGAGACGGGAAGACATATGGGGATCTGAGGAGAACACAGGATTTGTCAGTTTTGTAATGTAAACGCTGTAGAAAGTGGATACCATTTCTTACTACTTTGTCCGCTGTATGCTGAACTCAGAAAACAGTTCATTGATAAATATTACATAAATATTCCGTCATACAAGTTTACAGAAATTTGTTTCGTTTATATCAAGGGGCGGTCGGGTAGCCTAGTAGTTAAAGCGTTCGCTCGTCACGCCGAAGACCCGGGTTCGAATCCCGACATGGGTACAATGTGTGAAGCCCATTTCTGGTGTCCCCCGCCGTGATATTGCTGGAATATTGCTAAAAGCGGCGTAAAACCATACTCACTCACTCGTTTATATCATGTAACAATGCTGTAACGGACAAAAAAATGTCAATGTACATGTGACATATTATGAACCTAAGACGTCCTAATATGTTACCTTACAACAAAATACTGTATATACACCCATAACAATAAAACTCGCACTAAAGCCTATGGTCAGTATTATGAATAAACACTATCAGACGTTGGCCCAATCTTCTCATAAACTTAGTGAGTCTTAGGAGTGAGTGCGCCTACGAGTGAGGGGCGATCTGAGCCTTGACCCAAGTCACCCAAAAGTGATTCGAGCCAGGAGACGGTCGGGTAGCCTAGTGGTTCAGGCGTTAGCTCGTCACGCCGAAGACCCGGGTTCGATTCCCGACATGGGTACATTGTGTGAAGCCCATTTCTGGTGTCCCCCGCCGTGATATTGCTGGAATATTGCTAAAAGCGGCGTAAAACCATACTCACTCACTGATTCGCGCCAGGGGTTGAGTTTGCGCCTCCAACACCGACCGGGTACTATTACACGCTGTCAACCAAGACGTCTTCATGCAGCAAGCCATGCTTGTCATGAGAGAGTGCGTGAGTTGGGTTTAGACGTATACCACTTCGGTGAAACCCACGGGCTCGGTGCTGACAAGCCTAGAAACATAATCGGGGCGAACCAGGTTCGAACCCACAATCATAGGTTTCTGACGTACCCAAAGGACGCAACTCTGCACAGCGAATCGCGGCGCCTTAGACGAGTGGGCCACCTGTACCCCCTTGTTATATGAGATCAGCGTCATAAAGCTGTTCAATGATATGTTGTTGATCGTATGACATCAAGCAATGACAGAAAATAAATTTATATTCCGTCTCGACCAAACACTGAAGAAATATGCAGCCACCCGAATGCACATACCACATCCACCCTGCGACCAAACCCAAAAGCCCCATCACCACTCCAAACCCCTTCCCCCACCCCCACCAAAACACACACCTAACACCAAACCCTGAAGCCTAACCCCCTCCACCACTCCTATCCCTCCCCCGCCACCCTCCAGAATATAAAAATTTGCTGAATCAGCTGAAATAAAGCTCAAGTGTGTGTGAGTCCACACGCTAAACCGATGTGAGTTTAGCTCACAGTGAGTAAACCCTCAAGAGCGAGGTCTTCTGATCGGATTAACCACTAAGCGGATAGTGGATGTTGAAATCGTCCAACATAGTCGGTCAAGGAGTGTAAATGGTTCCACGTAAATAAAACTATATTCATAAATTGGGGTTTGGTAAAGGGGTAACTGCGTGGTTTAGGAGACAAGATATAATGTGTTTACAATGTATGAGGGCTGATAAAAAAAATTCAAAGCCTGACTAATTTCAAACTATGGGCCATAACAAAGTGAACTAGCCAATGTAGTACATTGCTTGAGTAGTTCGATGCAAGTCTGTTGGGGTCGTTTGTATATTAGTGACATCCAGTAAAACGTGATAGGGGTTGGTTCAAATGGACACAGAAATAGAAAAGAACGAGTACCGAGAAGTCATAATGAAATTCTTGACCGCATGTCACAAGTGTATGGGGATAAGTGCCCTAGCTATTCCACTGTTAAACGTTGGGCAGCTATGTTTAAGGCTGGGAGAACAAGCCTTGATGATGACCCTAGGTCTGTACGTCCCTCAACTTCCATCAATGAATTTCAATTGAAGAGTTAGAAAAACTTTAACTGTCAGATAGACGTATTAACAGTGATGAACTTGAGGAAGACACAGGTCCTAGACATGGTTCCATGGAAACTTTTATTCATGAACATTTACAGATGCATAAGATCTCTGCCAAAGTTTCTAAATTCTGATCTTAGGGAAAAAAGAACTGATATTGCTCGAAACAATTTAGAGCTAATATAAGAGTATTTCGTCAAATTCAAAAAGAGATTAGTAACGGATGATGAAACATTGGTCTGCCACTATGATCCCGGGTAAAAACGTCAATCCATGGAATGACACCATTCCACTTCTCCGGCACCAAAGAAATTTTAAGCCTTCAAGATCAGTGAAGAAAGTTATGGCCACTGTATTCTATTCTGTGTTGCAAAAAAAAAGCGTCGAGGAATGCTGGCTGCTGGAATTCTACTACTTCGTGACAATGCCTCTTCTCGCACTTCTCGACATGCAAAAGCTGCTGTCCGACAACGTGGGTTCGAAGAGCCTCCTCACCCTCCATACTCGCCTGACCTGGCTCCAAGTGATTTCCACCTGTTTCCTAACTGAAAGAACACCTTCGTGGATAGCATTATGACGACAACGATGACCTCTAAGCTGCCGTGAATGGGTTTTTCAGGGTGGCTTCAGAAAACTTCTCCCTGACTTGAATTGAAAAGCTTCACTATCAATATAAAAAGTGTATTGAAAAGCTTGGAGAATATGTTAAAAAATAAAATTAAAAACACTTTCACAATTGTTGGTTTTGTTTGTTTGGCTTAGAACTGTTTGAGCAGCCCTGGTAGAGTTTTGTAACCTGAAGATGTTATAAAGTTAAATTTTGTTTGAGCCCGACGCGTAGACAAAGGAATAAGAATCAGAGGTGGATATTGTGATTTGAAACCCTGATTGATCAGAACTGATCAGAATCGAATTATTTCAACTAAACTGCCGGACAAAAGAAAGTTTACACCTGAAAATTGGATCAGACCAAGAAAGTACAATCGTTATCAAAAAGCTATCAGGCTGAAACTTTAGGTCCAATACACACCAACGATACCTGTATCAAATACATCACCATCGAATAACCAATATTTACTTGTTTCATTTTTAGCCACCATCAAACATGGTTGTATGCCTTCCTTTGTCCCGACAGTTTCTATTACAGTGCACGGGTGGCGCACTCGTCTAAGGCGCCGCGATTCGCTGTGCAGAGTTGCGTCCATTTGGTACGTCAGAAACCTATGATTGCGGGTTCGAATCCCGGTTCGCCCCTATTATGTTTCTAGGTTTGTCAGCACCATACCCGTGCTCGTGGGTTTCACCGAAGTGGTAAACGTCTGAGACCTACATCACTTGGGGCTTTCCTCCCACATAAAGCTGATATAACTAGAATACTGTTAAAAGCGGAGCTAAATCAACCTCACTCACTCACTATATTACAATGTGGGAAAATCGTAAACATTTTTTACACTTTCGGGTCCGCCGTGGTCACGTGGTTAGGATTGAATCCAAGGATCATCGTATCCTGACACAACTAAGGGGAAGCATCTTAGACCACTTGCTAACCCGTGCCCAACCCATCACGGTGCATTGGTGCATAAAAATGTTGAAGTATGTTCATTTGCACACAGAGGTTTCAAAAAAGTGAGTCCCTTACACTAAGCATTGTTTATATATGTCTACATGTACGCAGCAGACGTAATTCAAAATTAACAATTATCGGTTTTAGTTTCAACAAAATCAGTAAACGCGCTATCATGTCACCGGATTGTCAGGTTCCCCACCGGATTGTCTGGTCGTGACTTGTATGTTTACAGATCACCACAGGACCACTGCTGTCCGGCGTTAGGCAACAAACAAACATTACATTTTAAATTTATGCAAAATGTGTGATGTTCAGTGATCCATTCCTATAATTCTCACCTCTATTTTGCCTTATACGCCCAATGGAATCTGTTTCGGCAGATAATTGAGATTGGTTCTTCTCTGGCGTTGACGTTATATCAACGCTTCATGATTAGTGACAAATTAAACTGTCAATTTAACATTTAAAAAATTAAGCCGGGCGCCAATCTTCAAACATATAAGCGTTTCTGCATTTACAGGTAGCATTACTCTGATGAAACGACAGGTGCATTAACCGATGCATTAACCCTGATCACTGCATCATTGCACATGCAAAGTGCATTATAAGCTCCGTTGGAGCAAAGTCAAAGTCAAGGCAAAGTCGCCCGTTGACACCTGAAACCACATCATGAACCGTAGACCGTGAACAGCTGCAGATGCCCGGGCATGAGGTTGTTATGTCATGTACGTACTAGCGCGAGGGTAACGTATGATCATATGTCTTGGTTGTTTCATATGACCTTGAGTTAACAAGGTGAGTTGAAATGGGGTTTAACGTCGCGTCCAAGATTATTGCACTTATATAGCGACGTGCATGTACGTGTGTGTGTTTGTGTGGCTGCTTGTACTAGTCCGGACTGATGCCGATCTATAGTGCTAGCTCACTGAGATACCATGCCGCAGTTGAACATGAATACCCCACTCAGACACAGTACACTGACTCCGAGCCGACCAGTTCTTGTTTTAGCCCCTTAATGCCGAGCGCCAGACAGGGTAACAACAAGTACAATCTTTTAACGTCTTTTGGTATGACGCCGAGATGACAATGGCTAAGGTGTGCACTTGTGTCAAATGTCAGTTCAGTGATGTGTGTTGTTTTAAACTTGACTTAATATGATGTCGACCAAAGCAATACAGAACCAAGATGGCCGCCGAAAGAGAGGCACCCACATTACACTGGACTAGCACTGTAAAACCAGCATACGTACTGACTAGTGCAAGCAGACACACACACACACACACACACACACACACACACACACACACACACACACACACACACACACACACACACACACACACACACTCAACACACTCAACACACACACTCAACACACACACACACACACACACACACACACATATTTTCAAATATATTTGTTATAAACATACTAACTATATTTTATATTTTGATCTTAAATCCATAATGAATATCCCCAGTTTTTAGATTATTAGATACGGGTTTGGTATAAATAATTTTATCTTTTTTTTTCAATTAGACTTGCACCCAAAGCTATTAATATTGTTGACTGATAGTATCGTGCACGGTAACAAATCTATAAGCTCCCAGGGACGATCTCCGTTGACAGCATTAAATAGAACACTTGATTAAAAGCTGATTGAATATATTTACATACAATGCTATAGCCTTGACAGAGGTTGCTGGTGGCGTCAGGTCAGATTACACTGAGGTGTGATAACGAATTAACATCATGTTGCAACTTGACACGGGTACATGCACGCATACGAAGAAAACCTTGGTTAAACTGCAATAATTACAATTTTGAGACGGATCAATAAGAATTAAGCATTCGATGATAATAAATTTGATTGATTCAGGATCTTTGAAGGTACAATACATGGAAGCATAACTTCATTGGTTTTACACGCTGATTTTATGACTTCATTTATGAATGTACACATTCGGAGGGGGTGAGATAGCTTTTATTTGTTTATTTATTGTTCAACGCCGCACTCAGCAATATTCAAGCTATTTGACGGCGGTTTGTAAATAGTCGAGTCTGGACCAGACAATCCAGTGATTGACACCATGAGCATCGATCCACGCAATTAGGATACGATGACATGCATCAACCAAGTCAGCGAGCCTGACCACCCGATCCCGTAAGTCGCCTCTTACAACAAGCATAGTCGCCTGTAACGTCAAGCATGGGTTGCTGTAGACCTATTCTACCCCGGATCTTCAAGGGTCGGGTGAGATAGCAGCGGGAGGAGTTTGGGTGAGAGTGGGGATGAGGATGGGGGTACGGTTTTGAGGTACGGGTGGGGTAACATGTGGGTGTAAAGGTTGGGGTAGGGGTGGGTGTGATCCCTTGATCTCCTGTAGAAGATCCCCTGTGTGAGATACCCTGTATGAGGTCCTTTGTATAAGATCCCCTGTATTAGGTCCTTTGTATGAGATCCCCTGTTGAAGATCTCCTGTATGAGATCACCTGTGTGAGATCCCCTGTAGGAGATCCCCTCTTGGAGGTCTCCTGTTTGAGATCCCCTGTTTGAGGTCCCTTCTATGAGACCCCCTGTTTGAGGTCCCCTGTATGAGATAGAAGTAATGAGATCCCCTTTATGAGATCCCCTTTATGAGATCCCCTTTATGAGATCCCCTTTATGAGATCCCCTGTATGAAGTCCCCTGTATGATATCTCCTGTATGAAGTCCCCTGTATGAGATCCCCTGTATGAGATCCCCTGTATGAGATCCCCTGTATGAGATCCCTGTACCTCAGACGTGACTTTGCCCATGGGCCATGCTTCCAATCACTGTCATATAATATGTATATGTGATCATTGAGTTAAAGAATTAAAACTTTGTCATCACTGGTAACAGAATCTAGCTATCTGGTTGGCCAGCCATGGTCTCTTGTAAAATCCCATACACACCGGCCAGTATCGATATCATGACGTCATAATGTTTGCGGTGACGTCACTAGCTTGGCACGTCACAGTAAACTTTGCTATCACTTTGAGTTATGTACTAATAGCACATTCCACTCATAACGGACGGTATGGCCTGCCATAATGTGTTCGATGTACTGTTTAAAGCATGATTAACCCAACTCTGTCACTCAATCACAAGTCTCGTTACTCAAACTAAGCATGTTTAAAGTGCACGCACACACGCATACCCAATGACAACCGCCGCCCACACACACGGTGTATGTATATAAAAGACACCTGGAACTGACCTCCATTCCGTCGAAGCATCACACACCTGTCGCCATGCTGAAACTCGTTGTCTCCGCTCTGTTTGTTGCCCTGACTGTAGCCGATCAGTGCTGCACCCCCGACCAATGGGAGGGAGTTGCTAGCGGCACCCTCGGGTCTGTGACCAACGGGAAGAGTATCTCAGCTCAGGTATTTATTTATATATTTATGAATGTTTAATAGTGAAGCATATACCGGATCAATTATTAATTGATCTTGTAAAAGCATAATCAAATATTTATGAAAATCGCATCTCTGAAGTATAAAGCGATTCAGTTAGTAGAGTGAGTGAGTGAGTATGGTTTTACGCCGCTTTTAGCAATATTCCAGCAATATCACGGCGGGGGACACCAGAAATGGGCTTCACACATTGTACTTCAGTTAGTGGAGAATGTTATATTTTATGTAGTAAAGTATGTACCGACTCAATTATTTATTATTCCATTTATGTACGTTGAGGTAGCCTAGTGTTTGTTTTCTTGTGAGAGCTTTCTCTAAAACCTGGGTTGAAATCAACCATAGTTCATATGGCTGATATATTGTCGAATAAAATTATAAAACCTCCATCTCACTCTTCTTGTAGAAATAGAGGCACGGGTGGCCCAGTCGTCTAAGGCTGTGCAGAGGTGCGTCCCTTGGTCACGCCAGAAACCTATGATTGTGGGTTCGAATCCCGGTTCGCCCCGATTATGTTTCTAGGTTTGTCAGCACCATACCCGTGCTCGTGGGTTTCACCGAAGTGGTAAACGTCTGAGACCTGCATCTCTTCGGGTTTTCCTCCCACATTAAGCTGACACGCCGCGATATAACTGGAATACTGTTAAAAGCGGGGCTAAACCCGACTCGCTCACTCTTGCGTAAATTATCTGTTTTCCTAAGCATAACCGGTTATATGAGGATCGGGTGGTCAATTACGTGACCTTGCTCATTTAATTACTCCGACGTTGCTCTTGTTATCAATCACCGGTTTGTCTGACCCAGAAATCGAATATTTACAGCTGTGTTGGTTCGGGTATGAATACGTCTCCGAACAACGAGCCTGTTGCTTGCGCCAGTTGGCCAGACTCCTTCACGTGGCTGATTGTGTAGCATCGTACTCCGACGGTGTGATTCGCTGCTCATGCTATTCATCATTGGTTTGTGTGGTCGAGACTCGAACACCGGAAGACCTTTTCATATTGCAAATAGTTGCTTTTGCTATCTGTTTGTTTTTGTTTAGCGCGGCAGTCAACAAAATATATCACGTTAACATACATGTATATCAACATGTATATGGCGGCCACCTGTAAAAAATCGAACTTAGGCCATGATTGATACTGTAAATAATGACTTACGTCGCGTTCCTGATCAACCAATCCATTAATTACTGGGTATACATTCTAATAAATACATGCGAAAAACACTTTCAATAATCATTAAAAATATCTGCTAAACACATGCAAAGGCAAGTAAATTATTCACTTGAAAAAAACACACAGGAACATATGGCACAAGTCAAAATAAGGAATTGCATCAGACATTATTTCTGTCACTGATGCTAATGATTGACTTCTACAACAGACAACGGCATTACTGTCCTACGACTTCACCGACATGAAGGTAGCTGCTGACATCACCACCATAGTTGCCGGCATGACGTCCAGGAACAAGACCATCATCGACTACAACAAGGTAAGCACGTCTAGAAAGATAAATCTCATGTTTCTCCTGCTATACTTTAATTACTGAAAAATAATCGTTTTATTCCGAAGTAAAATAGAGGCCTGTTTCGATATTCTTCAAACACCAGTTAAAAGAATCCTTTATCATATCATTAAATATGTGACCGCCTCCGTGGTCTAGTGGTAGAGCGTCCGCCCGGAGAGCGGAAGGTCCGGGGTTCGATCCCCGACCGCGTCATACCAAAAGACGTTAAAAGATGGTACTTGTTGTTACCCTGTCTGGCGATCGGCATTAAGAGGCTAAAACAAGAACTGGTCGGCTCGGAGTCAGTATACTGTGTCTGAGTGGGGTATTCATGTTAAACTGCGGCATGGTATCTCAGTGAGCTAGCACTATAAATCGGCATCAGTCCGGACTAGTACAAGCAGCCACACCCACACACACGTGCATGCACGTCGCTATATAAGTGCAATAATCCTGGACGCGACGTTAAACCCCATTTCACCTCACCTCACCTCATTAAATATGTTTCTTGTTTCTCGTGGCCCACATGCCTAATATTTGCCCTAAATTAATATCTTGTAAATGTTAAGGACTGTTAAGAAACGACTTTTCAGCTCCAAGTTCGTTTTTGGTACTGGATTTCGACTTTTCGCACGCGTCATGTCATTCATAATGTGTCCGTTTCGCGGTGGCCATGGACGGCGTCTCGCTTCAACTGACCGATATGGAATACTACAAAGGACATTGTCGCGTTGTCGCATTGTCGCGTTGTCGCGCACTTTAACGTCTTTTTTACACATTTTTGATGGGGCGACAATGCGACAACGCGACATATTTTGACCTCGAAAAATGTCGGGTTATCGCATTGTCGGGCTTTGGTAAAATAAAAAAAGATGCGACAACGCGACAATACAACAAATGGCCAAAATGTCGCATTGTCGCAATTTCGCGCTTTGGTTAATTTTGACACTTTTTGCTTGTTTTTGCAAGGGCGACAATGCGACAACGCGACAATGTCCCTTATAGTATTCCATAGACCAATTAATCAGCATTGATAATCGCCAGCATGCGCATGGGCAAACATTGGAAAGTTACCACACTCGACGATTTTACTCTTATTGGGTACAGTAAACTACGTTTATAACGAACATGCTTAAAGCGAACTAACGGACATAACGAACTCTTTTTGGTCCCGTCCATTTGCTGAATATATGCGTATAACGAACTACGGTTATAACGAACTAAAATTAGTGGTCCCTTTGAGTTCGTTATAACCGTAGTTTGCTGTATTTGTCTGTATATTCGGTACACGGCAGTTTGTTCGTCCGAGAAGCTGATGGCGTCACTGCAGTCATATGTGACTCACTTTGTCCGCAAAGCGATCTCAGAGCTATGACGACTGAAAGTTCTATGTAGAGCTTATTATCAGAGCATGTGTGTCAAATTGATTTTACTAAACGAGTGTCAGAATTCTTGTAGAGTGATACACGAATTCTCACACGAGTTTCATAAAATCAGTATGACCCACATGCGAGTGCAATAATTCCTTTATCAGCCATTATGTCTTAATCTGCCTTTCTAGTTCCCATTTAGAAACAAAAGCGCTGATCTTCATTTATAACGTCGTTTCCAAAGTGACGCCATTCTGTCCTTACGCCGCAGTTAAATTTGAATAGCGATAATTCGATAAACTTGCATTGATATTTACTTACGACTATCCCGTAGCTCTAATATCGCTTTGTGGAAAGAAGCCTTATGTGCACTGACGTGAAAAAAATGACGTCACATTTGACTGATGTGACGCACACATGACGTCATCAAACTCATATATCTCGAGGTGATGGTTTTTGCAGAAAATGAGTTATAACTACAACGAGGTGACGGGCGATTGTACTGTGAGTCCGTTTGACCAACCCTTCAAGAAGGCCTGCGTCCCAGGTGAGCTTAGTGATCTTAGTGATCTTAGTGAATGTTGTTTAATGCCGGAACGAACTCGATCTATTCAAGTTACGCCATTGGTACCAGGCAAACTCGCGATTGATAACATGAACAACGATCCTCGCCATCGGGAAACAATGACGTGTATTCAGCCGTGTCGCAGATCCTGACCACACGATCCAATCTAATCGCCTTTTACGACGAGCATTAGAGTGTTAGGTTTTGTCCTCCTGTAGTTGATTTCTGCCATTTTAGCACCTTTGTGTTTTATTGCGAAGGCGAAGACGCTTTGCGAAAATTCAAAGACGCGATTCGACGATACATACAAATACAAGGGTGTGATGATACAAAGACCCGCTGCGATGATACAAGTTAAAGATCCGATGTGATGATACAAAGACCCGCTGCGATGATACAAATTAAAGATCCGATTTGGTGATACGAAGACGCGATGCGATGATACAAATTAAAGATCCGATTTGGTGATACGAAGACGCGATGTGATGATACAAATTAAAGATCCGATTTGGTGATACGAAGACGCGATGTGATGATACAAATTAAAGATCCGATGTGGTGATACAAAGACCCGCTGCGATGATACAAATTAAAGATCCGATTTGGTGATACGAAGACGCGATGCGATGATACAAATTAAAGATCCGATTTGGTGATACAAAGACCCGCTGCGATGATACAAATTAAAGATCCGATTTGGTGATACGAAGACGCGATGCGATGATACAAATTAAAGATCCGATTTGGTGATACGAAGACGCGATGTGATGATACAAATTAAAGATCCGATTTGGTGATACGAAGACGCGATGTGATGATACAAATTAAAGATCCGATGTGGTGATACAAAGACCTGCTGCGATGAAACAAATTAAAGATCCGATGTGGTGATACAAAGACGCGATGTTATGATACAAAGACTTGGAATTCTTACATATGTCGGCTACAGCCAAATTAATATGAACTCCATTGATACAACCCTACAATTACACTCACTCACTCGCCAATCTTTGTATTTTTACAGATGCAACAGACATTGTGACAATGGAATTCATTTTTAATCACTGTCGTTGCTCTAAGATCGCATTGTCTCCCAGGGCCCTGTTCAACAAGGCGCTCGTAGAGCTACAACAGTCGTAATTTTATGTTAAAGTATTGAATTACGATCACCTCAGCGCTACAACAGCCGTAATTCTATGTTAATGTACGTGTGTTGCGATCAACTCAGCACTACAACAGCCGTAAGTCTGTGTTAAAGTATATGAGTTACGATCACCTTAGCGCTGCAACAGTCGTAAGTCTATGTTAAAGTATATGAGTTACGATCACCTTAGCGCTACAACAGTCGTAAGTCTATGTTAAAGTATATGAGTTACGATCACCTTAGCGCTACAACAGCCGTAAGTCTATGTTAAAGTCTATGAGTTACGATCACCTTGGCGCTAACATCATACTATCAACCAGAACCTTCTGACTTTTGTTTCCTACAGATGATGCAAAACAGCTCGGAATTTTTTACTACGGTGCCGGTGACAACATGCTGAATGCAACGTCGTACATGCTTAATCGGAACGACTTGACATACTACGTCTCCTTCACCACAGCAGGCTGCATCCCCATCACCGAGGTCGCCGTCGGCAACATGGGCCCCAGTACGTCACTGAACACATTGCCATCACCCATATATGTTTTTGTCCCTTTATAAACGCAGAGTGTCATTCCCTAAGCCCTTTCGAGCATTACCGCGGCAAAAGATAAGTTTGCATTAAAATTGCTTTCTCAACTCCCTAAGGAGTATGCAAGACTAGCTGCTGATTTGGCGCTGAAGATTTTTCTTCATTTACCATCGGCCACTGAAGACACGACACAAGCTAACGACACAACCAGGAGGACACATGGAAGTCTCGTCACGCAAAGTGCGAATTTTTTATCATTAATACTGTCAAAGGTGTTTCACTCAATAGTTGCCTCGTGTATTCAGGTTTATGGTGTCCCTTGATTCAGGTGTATGATGTCCCTTGATTCAGGTGCATGATGTCCCTTGATTCAGGTGTATGATGTCCCTTGATTAACGTGTATGATGTCCCTTGATTCAGGTGTATGATGTCCCTTGATTCAGGTGTATGGTGTCCCTTGATTCAGGTGTATGATGTCCCTTGATTAACGTGTATGATGTCCCTTGATTCAGGTGTATGATGTCCCTTGATTCAGGTGTATGAAGTCCCTTGATTAACGTGTATGATGTCCCTTGATTCAGGTGTATGATGTCCCTTGATTCAGGTGTATGGTGTCCCTTGATTCAGGTGTACGGTGTCCCTTGATTAACGTGTATGATGTCCCTTGATTCAGGTGTATGATGTCCCTTGATTCAGGTGTATGAAGTCCCTTGATTCAGGTGTATGATGTCCCTTGATTCAGGTGTATGGTGTCCCTTGATTCAGGTGTATGATGTCCCTTGATTAACGTGTATGATGTCCCTTGATTCAGGTGTATGATGTCCCTTGATTCAGGTGTATGATGTCCCTTGATTTAGGTGTATGATGTCCCTTGATTCAGGTGTATGATGTCCCTTGATTCAGGTGTATGATGTCCCTTGATTTAGGTGTATGATGTCCCTTGATACAGGTGTATGATGTCCCTTGATTCAGGTGTATGATGTCCCTTGATTCAGGTGTATGATGTCCCTTGATTCAGGTGAATGATGTCCCTTGATACAGGTGTATGATGTCCCTTGAGTCAGGTGTATGATGTCCCTTGATTCAGGGGTATGATGTCCCTTGATTCAGGTGTATGATGTCCCTTGATTCAGGTGAATGATGTCCCTTGATACAGGTGTATGATGTCCCTTGAGTCAGGTGTATGATGTCCCTTGATTCAGGGGTATGATGTCCCTTGATTCAGATGTATGATGTCCCTTGATTCAGGTGCATGATGTCCCTTGATTCAGGTGTATGATGTCCCTTGAGTCAGGTGTATGATGTCCCTTGATTAACGTGTATGATGTCCCTTGATTCAGATGTATGATGTCCCTTGATTCAGGTGTATGATGTCCCTTGATTCAGGTGAATGATGTCCCTTGATTCAGATGTATGATGTCCCTTGATTCAGGTGTATGATGTCCCTTGATTCAGGTGAATGATGTCCCTTGATACAGGTGTATGATGTCCCTTGAGTCAGGTGTATGATGTCCCTTGATTCAGGTGCATGATGTCCCTTGATTCAGGTGTATGATGTCCCTTGATTCAGGTGAATGATGTCCCTTGATACAGGTGTATGATGTCCCTTGAGTCAGGTGTATGATGTCCCTTGATTCAGGTGTATGATGTCCCTAGATTCAGGTGTATGATGTCCCTTGATTCAGGTGTATGATGTCCCTTGATTCAGGTGTATGATGTCCCTTGATTCAGGTGTATGATGTCCCTTGATTCAGATGTATGATGTCCCTTGATTTAGGCGTATGATGTTCCTTGATTCAGGTGCATGATGTCCCTTGATTCAGGTGTATGATGTCCCTTGATTCAGGTGTATGATGTCCCTTGATTCAGGTGTATGAGGTCCCTTGATTCAGGTGTAAAAAGCTCTGTGGATAACTGAAGCCCCGAAGTATCATCATCTGAAAACAACACATTTATCACAATTAATGTGGTTACCCTGAACGTATTGCTAGATCTTCCAAGAACAACTATCGCCTCCGTGGTCTTGTGGTAGAGCGTCAGGCCGGAGAGCGGAAGGTCCGGGGTTCGATCCCGGCCGCGTCATACCAACAGATGGTACTTGTTACCCTGTATGGCGCTCGGCATTGAGGGTCTAAAACAAGGACTGGTCGGCTCGGAGTCAGTATACCGTGTCTGAGAGGGGTATCCAAGTTAAAATGCGGCATTAAGCATTAAAGGGCTAAAACAAGAGACTGGTCGGCTCGGAGCGTACATTGTGTCGGAGTAGGGTATTCATGTTAGGCTGTGACATGGTATCTCAGTGGACCAGCACTATAAATCGGCATCAGTCCGGACTAGTACAAGCAGCCACACACACACACGTCCATGCACGTCGCAATATAAGTGCAATCATCTTGGATGCGACGTTCAACCCCATTTCACCTCACCGTCAAGAACCAATAATCGAAATATGGCATTCGTCACCACTCGCCCCTTTCCGTAACCTGCAAGAAGACTCGTCCCCCTATCGACGAATGTTATGTGCGAAAATACGACAAACCAATCAGAATGAACGTATGATTTCAAGTTCTTCGTCAAAGAATCCCTCAGGAATAATTTTTGAATTCACATATGTCTTGCATCTAAAAATGTACCCAAGACACAGTTAAATGTGTTTAATCATACTGTATAATTCCGCACGCCCCGATGTGCTTTAAATTGCATCTGAAATATTTATAATATATGGGGAAAATGTGTGAACCGAATGCTGAATATGGCCCAAATGTCGCGTTGTCGCATTTTCGCATTTGGTTAATTTTGTTACCTTTTGCTATGTTTTTGTCAGGGCGACAAGGCGACAGTGTCCCTATTAGGATTCCATAGTAAGGTCATCTTGTTGCTGAAGCGACGCAACGCTCGACCCAAGGGTGGTATTAATTGAATGTTCTTTGGTTTTTAGCCGCCACGATGATCGCTACTGGGTTTGAAAACATCACTCCTGGCATCAAAAACTCATCTGTCTTCGACCCACCGCCGGCATGTCAACAAGCCAAGGTGGTAAGTGCTGCCTGTCGTCTCCCGGAGGACTGTGAAGTCGTGCTATTGTCTTCATACATAACTTATAGGTTGACTTCGGTTATACTAAGTAAAGTACTTTCAGGTGCACCACTTCTTCTGGTCTAACTGATACGATCCCCAGTCTAACTGATACGATCCCCGGTCTAACTGATTCGATCCCCGGTCTAAGTGATACGATCCCCGGTCTAACTGATACGATCCCAAATCTAACTGATACGATCCCCGGTCTAACTGATACGTTCCAAATCTAACTGATACGATACCGGGTCTAACTAATACGATCCCCGGTCTAACTGATACGATCCCCGGTCTAACTGATACGATCCCAAATCTAACTGATACGATCCCCGGTTTAACTGATACGATCCCCACTCTAACTCATACGATCCCTGGTCTAAATAAAACGATCCCCAATCTAACAGATAAGACCCCCGGTCTAACTGATACGATCCCCAGTCTAACTAAAACGATCCCCACTCTAACTGATACGATCCCCGGTCTAACTTATACGATCCCCGGCCTAACTTATACGATCCCCACTCTGACAGATACGATCCCCACTCTAACTGATACGATCCCCGGTCTAACTGATACGATCCACAGTCTAACTAAAACGATCCACTGTCTAACTGATACGATTAGCGGTTTAACAGATACGATCCCCAGTCTAACTGATACGATCCACTGTCAAACTGATACGATCCACTGTCTAACTGATACGATCCCCAGTCTAACTGATACGATCCCCATACTAACTGATACGATCCCCGGCCTAACTGACACGATCCCCGGTCTGACTGATACGATCAACTGGCTAACTGATACGATCCCCATACTAACTGATACGATCCCCGGCCTAACTGACACGATCCCCGGTCTGACTGATACGATCACCAATCTAACTGATACGATCATCAGTCTAACTGACACGATCCTCAGTCTGACTGATACGATCACCAATCTAACTGATACGATCATCAGTCTAACTTATACGATCCTCAGTCTGACTGATACGATCCCCAGTCTAACTGATACGATCCTCAGTCTGACTGATACGATCACCAATCTAACTGATACGATCCACTGTCTAACTGATACGATCCCCAGTCTAACTGATACGATCCCCAGTCTAACTGATACGATCCCCAATCTAACTGATACGATCCCCGGCCTAACTGACACGATCCCCGGTCTGACTGATACGATCCACTGTCTAAATTATACGATCCTCAGTCTGACTGATACGATCCCCAGGCTAACTGATACGATCCTCAGTCTGACTGATACGATCACCAATCTAACTGATACGATCCACTGTCTAACTGATACGATCCCCAAGCTAACTGATACGATCCCCAGTCTAACTGATACGATCCTCAGTCTGACTGATACGATCTCCAATCTAACGATCCAAACAATCAATCAATCAACCAATCAATCAATGCTATGTCAGAATGTTCTTGTTATAGTTACTGTCATTTCAGCAACATTTCCAGAAGAGTGAGAGGCGTGGTCTCCTTGGTCTCCACCTGTAGCTACCTCCCTTGGACTAACTGTCTTACCACAAGGGGTCGCTGTTCTGCCTGGTACAGAAGCACGTGACAGAAACACAATGTGTCAATCTGATATCAATAAAGAGTCACAGGCAGAGTGATGTCCCCTTGTTCTCTCATTGTTTGTTGTTTTATGCCGCGAGTCATATCACGGCGGCCGACCGGGAACGATGACACGCAATCAACCAGGACAGCGACTGTGAGTATGATTTTACGCCGCTTCTAGCAATACTCACGGCGGGGGAAACCAGAAATGGGCTTCACACATTGGACCCATGTAGGAATCGAAGCCGGGTCTTCGGCGTTCCGCTTTCGCGCACTTATGGCATGTTTTGCTCGTCTCCAAAGGTCGACATCGCGAGAAGGCAAGATCGCGAGAATGTCCCTTACAGTATTCCATACCTAACGCATATCCTTTATCATTGAAATTAAATTTCTCCAATAAATATTTAAGTTTTGGATCGATTGAAGCGTGTTGCACGGCACAACTTATTTCTATATTCTATACTCTGTACTGCGAAGACTCAAAGTGAAGGGCTGATATAATTTGTTTAATCTCAGCCGCGGAGTCCTGGTAGGTAGCGGTCAGGTAGCCTAGTGGTTAAAGAGTTAGCTCGTCACGCAGAATACCCGGGTTCAATTCCCGACATGGGTACAATGTGTGAAGCCCATTTCTGGTGTCCCCCGCCGTGATATTGCTGGAATATTGCTAAAAGCGGCGTAAAACCATACTCACTCACTCACTCAAGTACATAATGATATAAAGTCTAGTTTTATCAATACCCGCTAATATCCAGCAATATCACGGCGGGGGACACCAGAAATGGGCTTCACACATTGTACCCATGTCGGGAATCGAACCCGGGTCTTCGGCGTGACGAGCTAACTCTTTAACCACTGGGCTACGATGTTCATGATATTAATCACTATTAATCACTAGATTGTCTGGTCCAGACTCGATTATATACACTCTGGATGCCATGACAATCCCATTTAACAATGCTTTTCACACAATCAGATTTTACCACACACTCCCATTCATTTTTCTGTACAGACACAAAATATTCACTCACTCATTCATGGTTATGTAGGAACATATCTTTGACATGTAATCGCTTAGGGGCGTAAATGGCCTAAGCGGCGGGGAAAATTGAGATAAGAAAACGTTTTTATTATTGCACCTCTGTGCGAAAGATGAGGGCGGGCGGGAGATGGGAAACACAAACAAACATACAGACAGCCATGTATTGCCTTCATGATTCTCGGGGGGCACGGGGGCCCAGTCGTCTAAGGCGCCGCGATTCGCTGTGCAGAGTTGCGTCCCTTGGGCACGCCAGAAACCTATGATTCGAATCCCGGTTCGCCCCGATTATGTTTCTAGGTTTGTCAGCACCACACCCGTGCTCGTGGGTTTCACCGAAGTGGTAAACGTCTGAGACCTGCATCACTTGGGGCTTTCCCCCCATTAAGCTGACACGCCGTGATATAACTTGAATACTGTTAAAAGCGGCGTTTAACCCAACTCACTCAC